>NC_042512.1:11409655-11748720 GCF_900963305.1 Echeneis naucrates | reverse complement strand
TGGAAAACAAGGTAGGAAGTTAATTGTTTAATTTTTTATTTTTTTTTTATTGTTGCTTCAGCTTTAGTATTCACTAGCAAGTATTTTTTTTTTTTTTTTTTCCTTGTATGTTTAGTATTCAGGTTCTGTTTGTTTTCTGACATGTTGTCGTGTGTGTGTTTTTTTTTTTTTTTTTTGTTTTTTTTTTTTTTTCCCCCCCAGAATAGCAGTGTCATCGGGGTGGTGTGTGTGTGTGGATCAGTCTGCATTCATGTGTATCTAAATATCTGTTAAATAAGTGTTTATTTACAGTGTGCACCTGTAGACACCCTGATACAAACATACACATGATAAAGTGTTTGTGTAGGTGCATTGGGTAAATAGTGTTTTTGTGCAGTGGCATCGATCAGCACGTGGCAACAAGAGCTCAGGTATACCCAGGGCTGGAGTTTAGGGGGGATGGCATTTCTGCTGAAAATAAAGATTGTCAAAATCCTCCCCCTTCTGAAACGGCCACCCCCCCCCTTCCCAGGCTCTGTGTTATTTTATCAATGAATGTGGGAATGATGATGTCAACTTTTTGTGTTTTTGTGCATATTGAGTGAAATTGTGTGTGGGTGGGTGGCACATGCACTTAGTGACACAGCAATCTTCTTTGCAATAACACCATTCTCTCTCTTTCTTTGTGGTTTGTTGTTGGAGCAGAAGAAGTGATGTAACTTGTGTTGCCTGGAAAATAAAGTCAGAATTTAAGTTTGGGTTTTTTCTTTTTAAAATATATTTCGTGTGTAGATTCTGTTGTTCCTCTGCTCCCTTTTCTGATGTTGTGTGTTCTCTCTCTCTCTCTCTCTCTCTCTCTCTCTCTCTCTCTCTCTCTCTCTCTCTCTCTCTCTCTCTCTTTGTTGTTGGAGTGGCAGAAGTGATGACTCATCTTTCCTGAGAACAAGGTAAGATTCAGTAGTTGTATGTTTTTAGTTGCTTCGTGTGTGTGTGGTTTTTTTTTTTTTTTTTTTTTTTTTTTTAACTACTTTGTATATTTCTGAGTAGAAGAAGGGACGTAACAGGAGCTGCCTGAGAATAAGGTGAGAAATCAAGGGCCATCCCCCCTTCCCAGGCCCTGTTATTTTATCAATGAATGTGGACATCGTGATGTCAACTTTGTTTAAAATGATGTGGGTGAGGGGCACTTACAGTGACAGTGATCTTCTTAGGAATAACGTCATGCTCTCGCTCTCGTGCTCTCTCTGCGTTTTGTTGTTGGAGTGGAAGAAGTGATGTAACTCGTGTTGTGTGAAAATAAGGTCAGAATTTAAGTTTTACATATATAGTGTGTAGGTTCTGTTGTTCTTATGCTCCTTTTTCTGACATCACATGTTCTTCTCGCTCTTTTTGTTTGTTTCTGGAGTGTGTGTTGCCTGAAAACAGTGTGTGTGTTTTTGTTTTGTTTTTTTTTCCCCTCTCTTTTCCCCCTTTGCATGCTTAGTGTCTAGGTGCTGTATTACGTTGTAGTTTATCTGCTTTTTTTTTTTTTTTTTTTTTTTTTTTTTTATTTCAGGGTAGAAGAAGGGATGTAACAGGAGTTGCCTGAGAATAAGGTAAGAAATCAATTCTTCTGTGTTTAGGTTCGTTTTTTTTCTGTGCTCTCTTCTCTAACATTATGTGTACCTCCTTTTCTGTGTGTGTTTTTTAGGGGAGCAGAAGTGATGTAACTGGTGTTGCCTGAAAATGAGGTAAGAAGTTAAAAGGTGAATGTTTTTGAACCCTAACCCTCTATAAAGGATTAGCTATTATGTGTTTTCTGTATTCATTATAAAAGTTTTTCTGAATTAGGGTGTGTGTACACACAGTGTTCCACATTTGGTGCCCCTTGTTGGCAGGATTTTGGGGGTCCTTGTGTATCTTGGGAGGTTTGTCAGGGCATCACACTGGCACAGGTGTCTGGACCTTTGGTGGTGATACTCAGGGATCAGCTCGGGTGCCTCTTGTCGCTCTTCGTCACTGCGGGGACGTCTCTGCTACCCGCTGGGGGTCTTCCTGTCCTGAGGCAGGTTGGGCGGGCGCCCCCAACCTGCTGCAGGTCACAGGGGGGCTTCTGTTGTGGAGTAGGGAGGTCTCTGTGGCTGACGGGGAGAGGTGGGGAGTACCTGGGCTGGCTCTCAGGTGTTGCTGCTGGGGGTCTGGGTACCGGTGTTGGTGTGGTGTCCTGTGCTGGCCAATCAGGACGGAGGACTTCCTGGTTCTGTTCTTGTTCTGTCACTGGGGGTGCTTGGTGGGGGGGCTGCACTCGTGTAGTATGTTTAGTTGTTCTTCTGCTCCTTTTTCTGATGTCACATGTTCTTCTTTCTCTTTTTGTTGTTTGTTTATGGAGTGGCAGAAGCGATTTCGTTTGTGCAGCCAGAAAACAAGGTGGGAAGTAAGTTGTTGTAAATTAATAATTTTTTTTTTTTGTTGCTTCAGATGTCGAATGAATGAGCAAATGTGTTTTGTTTTTTTTGTTTTTTTTACTTGCATGCTGAGTTTTTAGGTGAAGTATTGTAGTGTCTCTGCTCTCTTTTTCTAATGTCATGCTCTCTTTCTTTTATTTTTCATATTTCAGGGTAGAGGAAGGGACATAACAGGAGGTGCCTGAGAATAAGGTAAGAAATCAACTGCGAGTTTAGGTTCTGTTGTTTCTGTGCTCTCTTCTAACATCACCTGTCCCTCCTTTTCTGTGTGAGTTTTTAGGGGAGCAGAAGTGATGTCATTTGTGCTGCCTGAAAACAAGGTGGGAAGTGAATTGTTTTGTTTTTTGTTTTTTTTTTTCTTTTCTTGCATGCTTAGTTTTTAGATTTGGTATTGTGTTGTAGTTTCTCTGCTCTCTCTTCTAACATCACCTGTCCCTCCTTTTCTGTGTGTTTTCAGGGTAGCAGAAGTGATGGAACTGGTGCTGCTTGAACACAAGGTCAGAGGTCAATAGTTGTATGTATTTTGTGTTTAAGTTCTGTTGTTTCTCTGTTTCTTTTTCTAATGTTATATGTTCTTCTTTCCCTCCTTTTTTTTTCTTTTTCAGGGGAGCAGAAGTGATGTAACTCGTCTTGCCTGAAATTAGGTAAGAAGTCAATAGGTGAATGTTTTTGTTGCCTCAGATTTATGAAGCATTAGCAATTATGTATTTTCTGTATTTCTTGTGCTGGCCAATCAGGACGGAGGACTTCCTGGTTCTGTCATTGGGGGGTGCTGCACTAGTGTAGTATGTTTAGTGTTCAGGTTCTGTTGTTTCTCTGCTCCTTTTTCTGACATCATGTGTTCTTCTCTCTCTTTTTCTTTTTGGAGTGGCAGAACTGATGACTCATCTTTCCTGAAAACAAGGTAAGAATTCAGTTGTATGTTTTAGTTGCTTCAGATGTAGTGGGATTTATTTATTTTTAAATTTATTTTTAAGTGTCTCTTTTCCTTGCATGTTAAGTGTTTGTTGTGGTTTCTCTGCTTTTTTTTCCCTAATGTCACGTTTTCTTATTTATTTTATATATCAGAGTAGAAGAAGGGATGTCACAGGAGCGACCTCAGAATAAGGTAACAAACCAATTGTATGTTGTGTGTTTAGGTTCTGTTGTTTTTGTGCTCTTTTCTAACATCATGTGTCTCTCCTTTTCTGTGTGTGTGTTTTCAGGATTCTGGGGGTCCTTGTGTATCTTGGGAGGTTTGTCAGGGCATCACACTGGCACAGGTGTCTGGACCTTTGGTGGTGATACTCAGGGATCAGCTCGGGTGCCTCTTGTCGCTCTTTGTCACTGCAGGGACATCTCTGCTACCCGCTGGGGGTCTTCCTGTCCTGAGGCAGGTCGGGCGGGCGCCCCCAACCTGCTGCAGGTCACAGGGGGGCTTCTGTTGTGGAGTAGGGAGGTCTCTGTGGCTGGCGGGGAGAGGTGGGGAGTACCTGGGCTGGCTCTCAGGTGTTGGTGTGGTGTCCTGTGCTGGCCAATCAGGATGGAGGACTTCCTCGTTCTGTCCTTGTTCTGTCATTGGGGGTGCTGGGTGGGGTGAACTGCAAAAGTGTGGTTGTGTGTGTGGATCAGTCTGCATTCATGTGTATCTAAAATATGTTAAATAAGTGTTTATTTACAGTGTGCACCTGTAGACACCCTGATACAAACATACACATGATAAAGTGTTTGTGTAGGTGCATTGGGTAAATAGTGTTTTTGTGCAGTGGCATCGATCAGCACGTGGCAACAAGAGCTCAGGTATACTCAGGGCTGGAGTTTAGGGGGGATGGCATTCCTGCTGAAAATAAAGATTGTCAAAATCCTCCCCCTTCTGAAACGGCCATCCCCCCCTTCCCAGGCTCTGTGTTATTTATCAAGCAATCTTCTTAGAAATGACATCTTGGGTGTTGCTGCCAGGGTTCGTCGTCTTTTAGGTGAAAATAAGTGTGAAGTTCTCGATCTTCTGACAGTGTTTGGTCAGTAAGATGTTACATTTCTTGTCAACATTTCTTTATTTCAATATGACGCTAGGCGACTGTCGTTATTTTAACCAAATCTACCATTCTTCTTGATTTATTTTTCTATTGTTTTCCTCTCCCCTGTAATTTTTATCAATTAATTTTTATGTTTTTTTTTTTTTTTATTAAACAACTTGAGTACTATGTCTACCATAACAGTGAATACTGGGTCAAATTCTTAATATTAATGTGAATAACTTCAAAGTATGCTAAGAGTATTGATATCCTTGGGGCAGAAACAATCATGAGGGTCCATCTGTAAATTTATTTGTATTGAATGGAATATAATTTCTCTGCTCCTTTTTCTGATGTCATGTTCTGTCTCTCTGTGGTTTGTTGTTGGAGTGGCAGAAGTGATGAAACTTGTGCTGCCTGAAAATAAGGTAAGCATTTAAATGTTTATATATTTAGTGTGTAGGTTCTGTTCTTTTCTTTTTTTTTCTTTTCACTCCTTTTTCTGACTTTTTTTTTTTTTTTTTTTTTTTTTGGTCCTGTCTATGGGGTGTTTTCCTGTATACAGTATTTAGTGTTAAGTTTAGCTTGTTGTCTAAAGTGTCTTGTCTGTTATCGCTTGGCTATTGTGGTGTTTTGTCGTTCTGGTCTTTCTTTGTTCCTTTTTTTTTTTTTTTTTTAATACATAGTCATATGTTCTTCACACCCCCCCGGGAGCAGAAGTAATGGAACTCGTCTTGACTGAAACTGAGGTAAGAAGTCAATTGCTGTGTATTTTTCTTGCCTCAGATTTGTTAAGATTAGTAATGGTGCCCCTTGTTGGCAGGATTCTGGGGGTCCTTGTGTGTCCTGGGAGGTTTGTCAGGGCATCACACTGGCACAGGTGTCTGGACCTTTGGTGGTGATACTCAGGGATCAGCTCGGGTGCCTCTTGTCGCTCTTCGTCACTGCAGGGACGTTTCTGCTACCCGCTGGGGGTCTTCCTGTCCTGAGGCAGGTTGGGCGGGCGCCCCCAACCTGCTGCAGGTCACAGGGGGGCTTCTGTTGTGGAGTAGGGAGGTCTCTGTGGCTGGCGGGGAGAGGTGGGGAGTACCTGGGCTGGCTCTCAGGTGTTGCTGCTGGGGGTCTGGGTACCGGTGTTGGTGTGGTGTCTTGTGCTGGCCAATCAGGACGGAGGACTTCCTGGTTCTGTTCTTGTTCTGTCACTGGGGGGGCTGGGTGGGGGGGGCTGCACTAATGTAGTATGTTTAGTTGTTGCTCTGCTCCTTTTGCTGATGTCACATGTTCTTCTATCTATTTTTGTTGTTTATTTCTGGAGTGACAGAAGTGATGTCATACGTGGTGCCTGAAAACAAGGTAGGAAGGTAATTGTTTTGTGTGTTTATTACAAATTCTGAATCAACCCAAAAAAAAAAAAAAACTAATTATCAATTGTGTTTTTTAACTTAGAAGTGTCATTTTGTATGTTTAGTATTTAGGTTCTGTTCTTTTTCTGATGTCACATGTTCTTCTCTCTCTCTTTTTGTTGTTTGTTTATGGAGTGACAGAAATGATTTCATTTGTGCAGCCTGAAAACAAGGTGGGAAGTAAATTGTTGTAATTTTTTTTTTTTTTTTTTTTTGGTGCTTCAGATGTAGTATTAATTAGCAATTGTGTGTAATGTATTCAGTGCTATTTATTTATATATTTATTTACATAGATAGATAGAGATGTATGTTATCACATTGGGTGCCCTTTGTTGGCAGGATTCTGGGGGTCCTTGTGTGTCCTGGGAGGTTTGTCAGGGCATCACACTGGCACAGGTGTCTGGACCTTGGTGGTGATACTCAGGGATCAGCTTGGGTGCCTCTTGTCGCTCTTTGTCACTGCAGGGACGTCTCTGCTACCCGCTGGGGGTCTTCCTGTCCTGAGGCAGGTTGGGCGGGCGCCCCCAACCTGCTGCAGGTCACAGGGGGGCTTCTGTTGTGGAGTAGGGAGGTCTCTGTGGCTGGCGGGGAGAGGTGGGGAGTACCTGGGCTGGCTCTCAGGTGTTGCTGCTGGGGGTCTGGGTACCGGTGTTGGTGTGGTGTCTTGTGCTGGCCAATCAGGAGGGAGGACTTCCTGGTTCTGTTCTTGTTCTGTCATTGGGGGTGCTGGGTGGGGTGAACTGCAAAAGTGAGGTTGTGTGTTTGTGTGTGGATCAGTCTGCATTCATGTGTATCTAAAATATCTGTTAAATAAGTGTTTATTTACAGTGTGCACCTGTAGACACCCTGATACAAACATACACATGATAAAGTGTTTGTGTAGGTGCATTGGGTAAATAGTGTTTTTGTGCAGTGGCATCGATCAGCACGTGGCAACAAGAGCTCAGGTATACCCAGGGCTGGAGTTTAGGGGGGATGGCATTTCTGCTGAAAATAAAGATTGTCAAAATCCTCCCCCTTCTGAAACGGCCACCCCCCCCTTCCCAGGCTCTGTGTTATTTTATCAATGAATGTGGGAATGATGATGTCAACTTTTTGTGTTTTTGTGCATATTGAGTGAAATTGTGTGTGGGTGGGTGGCACATGCACTTAGTGACACAGCAATCTTCTTTGCAATAACACCATTCTCTCTCTTTCTTTGTGGTTTGTTGTTGGAGCAGAAGAAGTGATGTAACTTGTGTTGCCTGGAAAATAAAGTCAGAATTTAAGTTTGGGTTTTTTCTTTTTAAAATATATTTCGTGTGTAGATTCTGTTGTTCCTCTGCTCCCTTTTCTGATGTTGTGTGTTCTCTCTCTCTCTCTCTCTCTCTCTCTCTCTCTCTCTCTCTCTCTCTCTTTGTTGTTGGAGTGGCAGAAGTGATGACTCATCTTTCCTGAGAACAAGGTAAGATTCAGTAGTTGTATGTTTTTAGTTGCTTCGTGTGTGTGTGGTTTTTTTTTTTTTTTTTTTTTTTTAACTACTTTGTATATTTCTGAGTAGAAGAAGGGACGTAACAGGAGCTGCCTGAGAATAAGGTGAGAAATCAAGGGCCATCCCCCCTTCCCAGGCCCTGTTATTTTATCAATGAATGTGGACATCGTGATGTCAACTTTGTTTAAAATGATGTGGGTGAGGGGCACTTACAGTGACAGTGATCTTCTTAGGAATAACGTCATGCTCTCGCTCTCGTGCTCTCTCTGCGTTTTGTTGTTGGAGTGGAAGAAGTGATGTAACTCGTGTTGTGTGAAAATAAGGTCAGAATTTAAGTTTTACATATATAGTGTGTAGGTTCTGTTGTTCTTATGCTCCTTTTTCTGACATCACATGTTCTTCTCGCTCTTTTTGTTTGTTTCTGGAGTGTGTGTTGCCTGAAAACAGTGTGTGTGTTTTTGTTTTGTTTTTTTTCCCCTCTCTTTTCCCCCTTTGCATGCTTAGTGTCTAGGTGCTGTATTACGTTGTAGTTTATCTGCTTTTTTTTTTTTTTTTTTTATTTCAGGGTAGAAGAAGGGATGTAACAGGAGTTGCCTGAGAATAAGGTAAGAAATCAATTCTTCTGTGTTTAGGTTCGTTTTTTTTCTGTGCTCTCTTCTCTAACATTATGTGTACCTCCTTTTCTGTGTGTGTTTTTTAGGGGAGCAGAAGTGATGTAACTGGTGTTGCCTGAAAATGAGGTAAGAAGTTAAAAGGTGAATGTTTTTGAACCCTAACCCTCTATAAAGGATTAGCTATTATGTGTTTTCTGTATTCATTATAAAAGTTTTTCTGAATTAGGGTGTGTGTACACACAGTGTTCCACATTTGGTGCCCCTTGTTGGCAGGATTTTGGGGGTCCTTGTGTATCTTGGGAGGTTTGTCAGGGCATCACACTGGCACAGGTGTCTGGACCTTTGGTGGTGATACTCAGGGATCAGCTCGGGTGCCTCTTGTCGCTCTTCGTCACTGCGGGGACGTCTCTGCTACCCGCTGGGGGTCTTCCTGTCCTGAGGCAGGTTGGGCGGGCGCCCCCAACCTGCTGCAGGTCACAGGGGGGCTTCTGTTGTGGAGTAGGGAGGTCTCTGTGGCTGACGGGGAGAGGTGGGGAGTACCTGGGCTGGCTCTCAGGTGTTGCTGCTGGGGGTCTGGGTACCGGTGTTGGTGTGGTGTCCTGTGCTGGCCAATCAGGACGGAGGACTTCCTGGTTCTGTTCTTGTTCTGTCACTGGGGGTGCTTGGTGGGGGGGCTGCACTCGTGTAGTATGTTTAGTTGTTCTTCTGCTCCTTTTTCTGATGTCACATGTTCTTCTTTCTCTTTTTGTTGTTTGTTTATGGAGTGGCAGAAGCGATTTCGTTTGTGCAGCCAGAAAACAAGGTGGGAAGTAAGTTGTTGTAAATTAATAATTTTTTTTTTTTGTTGCTTCAGATGTCGAATGAATGAGCAAATGTGTTTTGTTTTTTTTGTTTTTTTTACTTGCATGCTGAGTTTTTAGGTGAAGTATTGTAGTGTCTCTGCTCTCTTTTTCTAATGTCATGCTCTCTTTCTTTTATTTTTCATATTTCAGGGTAGAGGAAGGGACATAACAGGAGGTGCCTGAGAATAAGGTAAGAAATCAACTGCGAGTTTAGGTTCTGTTGTTTCTGTGCTCTCTTCTAACATCACCTGTCCCTCCTTTTCTGTGTGAGTTTTTAGGGGAGCAGAAGTGATGTCATTTGTGCTGCCTGAAAACAAGGTGGGAAGTGAATTGTTTTGTTTTTTGTTTTTTTTTTTCTTTTCTTGCATGCTTAGTTTTTAGATTTGGTATTGTGTTGTAGTTTCTCTGCTCTCTCTTCTAACATCACCTGTCCCTCCTTTTCTGTGTGTTTTCAGGGTAGCAGAAGTGATGGAACTGGTGCTGCTTGAACACAAGGTCAGAGGTCAATAGTTGTATGTATTTTGTGTTTAAGTTCTGTTGTTTCTCTGTTTCTTTTTCTAATGTTATATGTTCTTCTTTCCCTCCTTTTTTTTTCTTTTTCAGGGGAGCAGAAGTGATGTAACTCGTCTTGCCTGAAATTAGGTAAGAAGTCAATAGGTGAATGTTTTTGTTGCCTCAGATTTATGAAGCATTAGCAATTATGTATTTTCTGTATTTCTTGTGCTGGCCAATCAGGACGGAGGACTTCCTGGTTCTGTCATTGGGGGGTGCTGCACTAGTGTAGTATGTTTAGTGTTCAGGTTCTGTTGTTTCTCTGCTCCTTTTTCTGACATCATGTGTTCTTCTCTCTCTTTTTCTTTTTGGAGTGGCAGAACTGATGACTCATCTTTCCTGAAAACAAGGTAAGAATTCAGTTGTATGTTTTAGTTGCTTCAGATGTAGTGGGATTTATTTATTTTTAAATTTATTTTTAAGTGTCTCTTTTCCTTGCATGTTAAGTGTTTGTTGTGGTTTCTCTGCTTTTTTTTCCCTAATGTCACGTTTTCTTATTTATTTTATATATCAGAGTAGAAGAAGGGATGTCACAGGAGCGACCTCAGAATAAGGTAACAAACCAATTGTATGTTGTGTGTTTAGGTTCTGTTGTTTTTGTGCTCTTTTCTAACATCATGTGTCTCTCCTTTTCTGTGTGTGTGTTTTCAGGATTCTGGGGGTCCTTGTGTATCTTGGGAGGTTTGTCAGGGCATCACACTGGCACAGGTGTCTGGACCTTTGGTGGTGATACTCAGGGATCAGCTCGGGTGCCTCTTGTCGCTCTTTGTCACTGCAGGGACATCTCTGCTACCCGCTGGGGGTCTTCCTGTCCTGAGGCAGGTCGGGCGGGCGCCCCCAACCTGCTGCAGGTCACAGGGGGGCTTCTGTTGTGGAGTAGGGAGGTCTCTGTGGCTGGCGGGGAGAGGTGGGGAGTACCTGGGCTGGCTCTCAGGTGTTGGTGTGGTGTCCTGTGCTGGCCAATCAGGATGGAGGACTTCCTCGTTCTGTCCTTGTTCTGTCATTGGGGGTGCTGGGTGGGGTGAACTGCAAAAGTGTGGTTGTGTGTGTGGATCAGTCTGCATTCATGTGTATCTAAAATATGTTAAATAAGTGTTTATTTACAGTGTGCACCTGTAGACACCCTGATACAAACATACACATGATAAAGTGTTTGTGTAGGTGCATTGGGTAAATAGTGTTTTTGTGCAGTGGCGTCGATCAGCACGTGGCAACAAGAGCTCAGGTATACTCAGGGCTGGAGTTTAGGGGGGATGGCATTCCTGCTGAAAATAAAGATTGTCAAAATCCTCCCCCTTCTGAAACGGCCATCCCCCCCTTCCCAGGCTCTGTGTTATTTTATCAAGCAATCTTCTTAGAAATTACGTCTTGGGTGTTGCTGCCAGGGTTCGTCGTCTTTTAGGTGAAAATAAGTGTGAAGTTCTCGATCTTCTGACAGTGTTTGGTCAGTAAGATGTTACATTTCTTGTCAACATTTCTTTATTTCAATATGACGCTAGGCGACTGTCGTTATTTTAACCAAATCTACCATTCTTCTTGATTTATTTTTCTATTGTTTTCCTCTCCCCTGTAATTTTTATCAATTAATTTTTATGTTTTTTTTTTTTTTTATTAAACAACTTGAGTACTATGTCTACCATAACAGTGAATACTGGGTCAAATTCTTAATATTAATGTGAATAACTTCAAAGTATGCTAAGAGTATTGATATCCTTGGGGCAGAAACAATCATGAGGGTCCATCTGTAAATTTATTTGTATTGAATGGAATATAATTTCTCTGCTCCTTTTTCTGATGTCATGTTCTGTCTCTCTGTGGTTTGTTGTTGGAGTGGCAGAAGTGATGAAACTTGTGCTGCCTGAAAATAAGGTAAGCATTTAAATGTTTATATATTTAGTGTGTAGGTTCTGTTCTTTTCTTTTTTTTTTCTTTTCACTCCTTTTTCTGACTTTTTTTTTTTTTTTTTTTTTTTTTTGGTCCTGTCTATGGGGTGTTTTCCTGTATACAGTATTTAGTGTTAAGTTTAGCTTGTTGTCTAAAGTGTCTTGTCTGTTATCGCTTGGCTATTGTGGTGTTTTGTCGTTCTGGTCTTTCTTTGTTCCTTTTTTTTTTTTTTTTTAATACATAGTCATATGTTCTTCACACCCCCCCGGGAGCAGAAGTAATGGAACTCGTCTTGACTGAAACTGAGGTAAGAAGTCAATTGCTGTGTATTTTTCTTGCCTCAGATTTGTTAAGATTAGTAATGGTGCCCCTTGTTGGCAGGATTCTGGGGGTCCTTGTGTGTCCTGGGAGGTTTGTCAGGGCATCACACTGGCACAGGTGTCTGGACCTTTGGTGGTGATACTCAGGGATCAGCTCGGGTGCCTCTTGTCGCTCTTCGTCACTGCAGGGACGTTTCTGCTACCCGCTGGGGGTCTTCCTGTCCTGAGGCAGGTTGGGCGGGCGCCCCCAACCTGCTGCAGGTCACAGGGGGGCTTCTGTTGTGGAGTAGGGAGGTCTCTGTGGCTGGCGGGGAGAGGTGGGGAGTACCTGGGCTGGCTCTCAGGTGTTGCTGCTGGGGGTCTGGGTACCGGTGTTGGTGTGGTGTCTTGTGCTGGCCAATCAGGACGGAGGACTTCCTGGTTCTGTTCTTGTTCTGTCACTGGGGGGGCTGGGTGGGGAGGCTGCACTAATGTAGTATGTTTAGTTGTTGCTCTGCTCCTTTTGCTGATGTCACATGTTCTTCTATCTATTTTTGTTGTTTATTTCTGGAGTGACAGAAGTGATGTCATACGTGGTGCCTGAAAACAAGGTAGGAAGGTAATTGTTTTGTGTGTTTATTACAAATTCTGAATCAACCCAAAAAAAAAAAAAAACTAATTATCAATTGTGTTTTTTAACTTAGAAGTGTCATTTTGTATGTTTAGTATTTAGGTTCTGTTCTTTTTCTGATGTCACATGTTCTTCTCTCTCTCTTTTTGTTGTTTGTTTATGGAGTGACAGAAATGATTTCATTTGTGCAGCCTGAAAACAAGGTGGGAAGTAAATTGTTGTAATTTTTTTTTTTTTTTTTTTTGGTGCTTCAGATGTAGTATTAATTAGCAATTGTGTGTAATGTATTCAGTGCTATTTATTTATATATTTATTTACATAGATAGATAGAGATGTATGTTATCACATTGGGTGCCCTTTGTTGGCAGGATTCTGGGGGTCCTTGTGTGTCCTGGGAGGTTTGTCAGGGCATCACACTGGCACAGGTGTCTGGACCTTGGTGGTGATACTCAGGGATCAGCTTGGGTGCCTCTTGTCGCTCTTTGTCACTGCAGGGACGTCTCTGCTACCCGCTGGGGTCTTCCTGTCCTGAGGCAGGTTGGGCGGGCGCCCCCAACCTGCTGCAGGTCACAGGGGGGCTTCTGTTGTGGAGTAGGGAGGTCTCTGTGGCTGGCGGGGAGAGGTGGGGAGTACCTGGGCTGGCTCTCAGGTGTTGCTGCTGGGGGTCTGGGTACCGGTGTTGGTGTGGTGTCTTGTGCTGGCCAATCAGGAGGGAGGACTTCCTGGTTCTGTTCTTGTTCTGTCATTGGGGGTGCTGGGTGGGGTGAACTGCAAAAGTGAGGTTGTGTGTTTGTGTGTGGATCAGTCTGCATTCATGTGTATCTAAAATATCTGTTAAATAAGTGTTTATTTACAGTGTGCACCTGTAGACACCCTGATACAAACATACACATGATAAAGTGTTTGTGTAGGTGCATTGGGTAAATAGTGTTTTTGTGCAGTGGTAGCGATCAGCACGTGGCAACAAGAGCTCAGGTATACTCAGGGCTGGAGTTTAGGGGGGATGGCATTTCTGCTGAAAATAAAGATTGTCAAAATCCTCCCCCTTCTGAAACGGCCATCCCCCCCTTCCCAGGCTCTGTGTTATTTTATCAAGCAATCTTCTTAGAAATGACGTCTTGGGTGTTGCTGCCAGGGTTCGTCGTCTTTTAGGTGAAAATAAGTGTGAAGTTCTCGATCTTCTGACAAAGTTTGGTCAGTAAGATGTTACATTTCTTGTCAACATTTCTTTATTTCAAGATGATGCTAGGCGACTGTCGTTATTTTAACCAAATCTACCATTCTTCTTGATTTTTTTTTTTTTTTTTTTTTTTATGAAACAACTGGAGTACTATGTCTACCATAATAGTGAATACTGGGTCAAATTCTTAATATTAATGTGAATAACTTCAAAGTATGCCAAGAGTATTGAAATCCTTAGGGCAGAAATAATTATGAGGGTTCATCAGTAAATATATTTGAATTGAATAGAACAGAATTTCTCTGTTCCTTTTTCTGATGTCATGTTCTGTCTCTGTCTCTCTGTGGTTTGTTCTTGGAGTGGCAGAAGTGATGTAACTGGTGCTGCTTGAACACAAGGTAAGAAGTCAATCGCTGTATGTGTTTAAGTTATGTTGTTTCTCTGTTCTTGTTTCTAATGTCATATGTTCTTCTCCCCCCCCCCCCCAAAACCTTTTTTTTTTTTTTTTTCCTTTTCCCCCCCCCCAGGGGAGCAGAAGTGAAGTAACTTGTCTTGCCGGAAAATGAGGTAAGAAGTTCAGAGGTGAATGTTTTTGTTGACTCAGATTTATTAAGAATTAGCAATTATGTGTTTTCTGTGTTTATTATTTAATTTTTTCTGAAGTATGTGTGTGTGTGTTTGCACAGTGGTCCACATTTGGTGCCCCTTGTTGGCAGGATTCTGGGGGTCCTTGTGTGTCCTGGGAGGTTTGTCAGGGCATCACACTGGCACACGTGCACTTACAGGGACACAGCAATCTTGTTTGAAATGACGTCTTGGGTGTTACTGCCAGAGGTCGTGTTCTTCTTGGTTAAAATAATTGTTAAAAGTTCTCTGTCTGACAGTGTTTGGTCAGTAAGATATTGCATTTCTTGTCAACATTTCTCTAATTGCATATGAGGCCAGGCGACTGTCCTTAATTTAATCAAATCTACAATTCTTCCAGCTTTTTATTACTAAACAATTCGTACTGTCTATAACATCAGTGAATACTGGGTCAAATTTTTTATATTAATATGAATAATTTCAAAGTATGCCAAGAGTATTGATATAACAATCATGCGGGTCCATCTGTAAATGTATTTGAAGTGAATAGAATAGCATTTCTTTGCACCTATATCTGACGTCATATGTTCTCTCTTTCTCTCTCTGTCGTTTCTTGTTGGAGCGGATGAAGTGATGTAACTCGTGTTGACTGAATATAAGGTAATATATAACATTTACATTCTTTAGTGTGTAGGTTCTGTTGTATCTCTGCTCCTTTTTCTGACGTCATGTTCTCCTCTCTCTCTCTTTTTGTTGTTTGTTTATGGAGTGACAGAAGCGATTTCATTTGTGCAGCCTGAAAACAAGGTGGGAAGTGAATTGTTGTAAATTAATATTATTATTATTATGGTTTTTTTTTTTTTTTTTTTTTTTGTTGTTGCTTCAGATGTAGAATGAATGAGCAAATGTGTGTTTTTTTGTTTTTTTTTTTACTTGCATACTGAGTTTTTAGGTGAAGTATTGTAGTGTCTCTGCTCTCTTTTTCTAATGTCATGCTCTCTTTCTTTTATTTTTCATATTTCAGGGTAGAGGAAGGGACATAACAGGAGCTGGTTATGTCCTATATATAAGGTAAGAAATCAACTGCGAGTTTAGGTTCTGTTGTTTCTGTGCTCTCTCTTCTAACATCACCTGTCCCTCCTTTTCTGTGTGAGTTTTTAGGGGAGCAGAAGTGATGTCATATGTGCTGCCTGAAAACAAGGTGGGAAGTGAATTGTTTTATTGTTTTTTGTTGTTGTTTTTTTTTGTTCTTGCATGCTTAGTTTTTAGGTTTGGTATTGTGTTGTAGTTTCTCTGCTCTCTCTTCTAACATCACCTGTCCCTCCTTTTCTGTGTGTTTTCAGGGTAGCAGAAGTGATGGAACTGGTGCTGCTTGAACACAAGGTCAGAGGTCAATAGTTGTATGTATTTTGTGTTTAAGTTCTGTTGTTTCTCTGTTTCTTTTTCTAATGTTATATGTTCTTCTTTCCCTCTTTTTTCTTCCCCCCCCCCCAGGGGAGAAGAGATGTGGTGGTCCACATTGGGTTCCCCTTGTTGGCAGGATTCTGGGGGTCCTTGTGTGTCTTGGGAGGTTTGTCAGAGCATCACACTGGCACAGGTGTCTGGACCTTTGGTGGTGATACTCAGGGATCAGCTCGGGTGCCTCTTGTCGCTCTTCGTCACTGCGGGGACGTCTCTGCTACCCGCTGGGGGTCTTCCTGTCCTGAGGCAGGTTGGGCGGGCGCCCCCAACCTGCTGCAGGTCACAGGGGGGCTTCTGTTGTGGAGTAGGGAGGTCTCTGTGGCTGGCGGGGAGAGGTGGGGAGTACCTGGGCTGGCTCTCAGGTGTTGCTGCTGGGGGTCTGGGTACCGGTGTTGGTGTGGTGTCTTGTGCTGAACAATCTGGACGGAGGACTTCCTGGTTCTGTTCTTGTTCTGTCACTAGTGGGTGCTGGTGGTGGGAACTGCACTAGCGTAGTATCTTTAGTTGTTGCTCTGCTCCTTTTGCTGACGTCACATGTTCTTCTTTCTCTTTTTGTTGTTTGTTTATGGAGTGGCAGAAGCGATGTCATATGTGGTGCCTGAAAACAAGGTAGGAAGTTAATTGTTGTAAGTTTTTGTTGCTTTACATGTAGTATGAATGAGCAGTTGTGTGTTTTTATGACTTTTAAGGGTCCCTTTGTTATTTATTTTTTATTTTTTCGCCTGGCAACAAGAGCGCAGGTGTATACTCAGGACTGGAGTTGAGGGGGGATGGCATTCCCTCTGAAAATAAAGATTGTCAAAATCCTCCCCCCTCTGAAACGGCCATCCCCCCTTCCCAGGCTCTGTGTTATTTTATCAATGAATGTGGACATCATGATGTCAACTTTGTGTTTTTGTGCATATTGAGTCAAATGATGTGGGTGAGGGGCACGAGCACTTACAGTGACACAGAGATCCTGTTTGAAATAAAACCATGTTCTCTCTCTCTCTCTCTCTCTCTCTCTCTCTCTCTCTCTCTCTCTCTCTCTCTCTCTCTCTCTCTCTCTCTCTCTCTCTGCGGGTTGTTGTTGGAGTGGCAGAAGTGATGTAACTCGTGTTGCCAGAAAATAAGATAGGAAGCTAATTGTGTATTTTTTGTAGCTTCAGATTTGGGATTAAATTGCAATTGTGTATTTTGTTGATTTACTTAAAGGTGTCTTTTTTTTCTTGCGTGTTAAGTGTTTATATGTTGTGGTTTCTCTGCTCTTTTTTTCTGACATCATGTCATCTTCTTTCTTTTGTATTTATTTATTTTCACAGTATCAGAAGGGATTTAACTGGTGCTGCCTCAGAATAAGGTAAGAAGTTAATTGTAAGTTTTTTGTTGATTCAGATGTAGTATTAATTAGGAATTCTGTGGGTGTTTTTTTTTTTGTTTTTTTTTTTTTGAATGTTTAGTATTTTATTAGGTTCTGTTTTCTCAGCTCCTTTTCCTGACATTATGTCGTCTTCTCTCTTTTTTTTTTTTTTTCTGTTTTTTTTTTAAGAATGGCAGAAGCGGTATCACTTGTGCTGCGTGGGGAAAAAAAGGTAAGAAGTCAATTGTGTGTTTTTGTTGCCTCAGATTTATTAAGAATTAGCAGTTGTGTGTTTTCAGTATTTATTTTTTTCTGAATTTGAAATGTCCTTTGTTCTTACCTGTTAAGCTCATGGGTGTGTGTTCCCACAGCGGTCCACATTTGGTGCCCCTTGTTGGCAGGATGGGGGCAGGATTTTGGGGGTCCTTGTGTATCTTGTTGTTTGTTTATGGAGTGGCAGAAGCGATGTCATACGTGGTGCCTGAAAACAAGGTAGGAAGTTAATAGTTTAATGTTTTAGTTGCTTCAGATGTAATATGAATGAGCAAATGTGTGTTGTTATGACTTTTAAGGGTCCCCTATTTCTTATTTTTTTAAGGTTCAAATAATTGTTAAAAGTTCTCTATCCTCTGACAATGTTTGGTCAGTAAGTTGTAACATTTCTTGTCAACATTTCTCTACTTGAATATGATGCTAGGCAACTGTCCTTATTGTAACCAAATCTACCATTCTTCCTGACTTTTATTTTTATTCATTAATTTTTTTTACCACTTCAGTACTGTGTATACCATAACATCAGTGCATGCTGGGTCAAATTGTCAATATTCATATGAATAACTTCCAAGTATGACAAGAATAACGGCATAAGAATAAAGGCAGAAATAATCTCGAGGGTCCATCTTATTCAATTTTTATTTTTTTCTGAATTAGGTAGGTGTGTGTGTGTGTGTGTGTGTTTGCACAGTGGTCCACATTGGGTGCCCCTTGTTGGCAGGATTCTGGGGGTCCTTGTGTGTCCTGGGAGGTTTGTCAGGGCATCATCCTGGCACAGGTGTCTGGGCCTTTGGTGGTGATACTCAGGGATCAGCTCGGGTGCCTCTTGTCGCTCTTCGTCACTGCAGGGACGTCTCTGCTACCCGCTGGGGGTCTTCCTGTCCTGAGGCAGGTTGGGCGGGCGCCCCCAACCTGCTGCAGGTCACAGGGGGGCTTCTGTTGTGGAGTAGGGAGGTCTCTGTGGCTGGCGGGGAGAGGTGGGTAGTACCTGGGCTGGCTCTCAGGTGTTGCTGCTGGGGGTCTGGGTACCGGTGTTGGTGTGGTGTCTTGTGCTGAACAATCAGGACGGAGGACTTCCTGGTTCTGTTCTTGTTCTGTCACTAGTGGGGGCTGGTGGTGGGAACTGCAATAGCGTAGTATCTTTAGTTGTTGCTCTGCTCCTTTTGCTGACGTCACATGTTCTTCTTTCTCTTTTTGTTGTTTGTTTATGGAGTGGCAGAAGCGATGTCATATGTGGTGCCTGAAAACAAGGTAGGAAGTTAATTGTTGTAAGTTTTTGTTGCTTTACATGTAGTATGAATGAGCAGTTGTGTGATTTTATGACTTTTAAGGGTCCCTTTGTTATTTATTTTTTATTTTTTTGCCTGGCAACAAGAGCGCAGGTGTATACTCAGGACTGGAGTTGAGGGGGGATGGCATTCCCTCTGAAAATAAAGATTGTCAAAATCCTCCCCCTTCTGAAACGGCCATCCCCCCTTCCCAGGCTCTGTGTTATTTTATCAATGAATGTGGACATCATGATGTCAACTTTGTGTTTTTGTGCATATTGAGTCAAATGATGTGGGTGAGGGGCACGTGCACTTAGTGACACAGCAATCTTCTTAGAAAGGACGTCTTGGGTGTTACTGCCAGAGGTCGTCTTCTTCTTGGTTAAAATAATTGTTAAAAGTTCTCTGTCTGACAGTGTTTGGTCAGTAAGATGTGACATTTCTTGTCAACATTTCTCTAATTGCATGTGAGGCCAGGCGACTGTCCTTAATTGAATCAAATCTACAATTCTTCCAGCTTTTTATTACTCAACAATTAGTTCTGTCTACACTGGGTCAAAATCTTAATATTAGTATGAATAACTTCAAAGTATGCCAAGAGTATTGATATCCTAAAGGCAGAAACAATCATGAGGGTCCATCTGTAAATGTATTTGAAGTGAATAGAATAGCATTTCTTTGCACCTTTTTCTGACGTCATATGTTCTCTCTTTCTCTCTCTGTCGTTTCTTGTTGGAGTGGATGAAGTGATGTAACTCGTGTTGCCTGAAAATGAGGTAATATATAACATTTACATTCTTTAGTGTGTAGGTTCTGTTTTATCTCTGCTCCTTTTTCTGACGTCATGTTCTCATCTCTCTCTCTTTTTGTTGTTTGTTTATGGAGTGACAGAAGCGATTTCATTTGTGCAGCCTGAACACAAGGTGGGAAGTGAATTGTTGTAAATTAATATTATTATTATTATGTTTTTTTTTTTTTGTTGCTTCAGATGTAGAATGAATGAGCAAATGTGTGTTTTTTAGTTTTTGTTTTTTTTGTTTTTTTTTACTTGCATGCTTAGTTTTTCGGTGAAGTATTGTAGTGTCTCTGCTCTCTTTCTTTTATTTTTCATATTTCAGGGTAGAGGAAGGGACATAACAGGAGCTGGTTATGTCCTATATATAAGGTAAGAAATCAATTGCGAGTTTAGGTTCTGTTGTTTCTGTGCTCTCTCCTCTAACATCACCTGTCCCTCCTTTTCTGTGTGTTTTCAGGGTAGCAGAAGTGATGGAACTGGTGCTGCTTGAACACAAGGTCAGAGGTCAATAGTTGTATGTATTTTGTGTTTAAGTTCTGTTCTTTGTCTGTTCCTTCTTCTAATGTTAT
Organism: Echeneis naucrates; assembly: GCF_900963305.1. Classification (NCBI taxonomy): domain Eukaryota; kingdom Metazoa; phylum Chordata; class Actinopteri; order Carangiformes; family Echeneidae; genus Echeneis; species Echeneis naucrates. Next base: position 11,729,136 of record NC_042512.1, on the reverse strand, counting down.
ATGTTCTTCTTTCCCTCTTTTTTCTCCCCCCCCCCCCCAGGGGAGAAGAGATGTAACTCATCTTGCCTGAAGAAGTCAATAGGTGAATGTTTTTGTTGCCTCAGACTTATTAAGAATTAGCGATTAGGTGTTTTCTGTAGTCATTATTTAATTTTTTCGGAATTAGGTAGGGGTGTGTGTGGACCCCCACAGTGGTCCACATTTGGTGCCCCTTGTTGGCAGGATTCTGGGGGGCCTTGTGTATCTTGGGAGGTTTGTCAGGGCATCACACTGGCACTGGCGTCTGGACCTTTGGTGGTGATACTCAGGGATCAGCTCGGGTGCCTCTTGTCGCTCTTTGTCACTGCAGGGAATCTCTGCTACCCGCTGGGGGTCTTCCTGTCCTGAGGCAGGTTGGGCGGGCGCCCCCAACCTGCTGCAGGTCACAGGGGGGCTTCTGTTGTGGAGTAGGGAGGTCTCTGTGGCTGGCGGGGAGAGGTGGGGAGTACCTGGGCTGGCTCTCAGGTGTTGCTGCTGGGGGTCTGGGTACCGGTGTTGGTGTGGTGTCTTGTGCTGGCCAATCAGGACGGAGGACTTCCTGGTTCTGTTCTTGTTCTGTCATTGGGGGGTGCTGGGTGGGGGGGCTGCACTAGTGTAGTATGTTTAGTGTTCAGGTTCTGTTGTTTCGCTGCTCCTTTTTCTGACACCATGTGTTCTCTCTTTGTTTTTGTTGTTTGCTGTTGGAGTGGCAGAAGTGATGACTCATCTTTCCTGAGAACAAGGTAAGAAGTCAGTTGTTGTCTTTGTAGTTGCTTCAGATGTGGTGGAATTTTTTTTTTATAACTAAAAAAAAAAGGTCTGTCTTTTTTCTTTGCATACTAAGTGTTTCTATGTTGTAGTTTCTCTGCTCTTTCTATAACGTCATGTGTTTTTTCTCTTTTTATATTTCAGAGTAGAAGAAGGGACATGGCAGGAGCTGCCTGAGAATAAGGTAAGAAATCAATTGTATGTGGAGTTTTTGGGTTCTGTTGTTTCTGTGCTCTCTTTTCTAACATCAGGTGTTCTGTTTGTCTTGTTGTTGTGTTATCCTGTCTATGGAGTCTTTTCTTTGATGTAGTCTTTAGACAACAAGGTAAAATTAACAACAATAAGGTCTCCTTGATGTTATTCCTTTTTGATTGTAATGTTTTGTCAATTTTTTTTTTCTTCTGGACTTTCAATAGCTGTGTATATTTAATGTTTAGGTTATGTTCTATCTTTGATCTTTTTGTGATATTGTGTGATTTTTTTCTTTCTTGTTTTTATTTTCAGGGCAGCAGAAGTGATGTCAATCATGCTGCCTGAAAACACAGTAAGAACTTAATACTTCTTAATAAATCTGAGGGCACAAAAATATACAACTATTAATTGTGTGTTGTTATGACTTTTAAGGGTCCTTTTTTTTATGATTATTGCCAGGCAATCAGAGCTCAGGTATACTCAGGACTGGAGTTGAGGGGGGAAGGCATTCCCTCTGAAAATAAAGATTGTCAAAATCCTCCCCCTTCTCAAACGGCCATCCCCCCTTCCCAGGCTCTGTGTTATTTTATCAATGAATGTGGACATCATGATGTCAACGTTGTGTTTTTGTGCATATTGAGTCAAATGATGTGGGTGAGGGGCACGTGCACTTAGAGTGACACAGCAATCTTCTTTGAAATGACGTCTTGGGTGTTACTGCCAGAGGTCGTCTTCATTTGGTTAAAATAATTTAAGTTAAAGTTAAAATAAAAGTTCTCTGTCCTCTGACAGTCTTTGTCAGTAAGATGTTACATTCAATTACAGAAATGTTGACAAGAACTTTGAGTCCTGGTGATTGTCATTATTTGAGCAAATCTACCATTCTTCCTGATGTTAATGTAGGTTTTTGTTTTTTGTTTTGTTTTCTTTTTAAACAACTTGAGTTCCTTCTATACCGTAACACTCATGTTATGGTACTCAATATGAACATGAGTAATTTAAGTGTATGCCAAGAGTATTGATATCCTAAGGGCAGAAATCATTATGAGGGTCCATCTGTAAATTAATTTTGAATTGAATAGAACAGAATTTCTCTGTTCCTTTTTCTGTTGTCATGTTCTGTCTCTCTGTCTCTCTGTGGTTTGTTGTTGGAGCGGCAGAAGTGATGTAACTGGTGCTGCTTGAACACAAGGTAAGAAGTCAATAGTTGTATGTGTTTAAGTTCTGTTGTTCCTCTGTTCTTGTTTCTAATGTCATATGTTCTTCTTTCCATCCCCCCCCCCCATTCAGGGGAGCAGAAGTGATGTAAGTTGTGTTGCTGGAAAACGAGGTAAGAAGTCAATGTAGAATAAAGAAAAGGCATAATTGCTAATTCTTCATAAATCTGATGCAACAAAAACATGCACCTATTTAGTTTTTTCTGATTAGACATGGGCTGGTGAGGGGCACGTGCACTTACAGGGACACACCAATCTTGTTTGAAATGAGGCCCTGGGTGTTGCGGCCATATTTACTTATGTATTTTTAAGGTTCAAATAATTGTTAAAAGTTCTCTGTCCTCTGACAGTGTTTGGTCAGTAAGATGTTACATTACCTGTAAACATTTCTCTAATTGAATATGACGCTAGGCAACTGTCCTTATATTAACCAAATCTACCATTCTTCCTATTTTTATTCATTATTTTTTTTTTTTTACCACTTGAGTACTGTGTATACCATAACATCATTGCATGCTGGGTCAAATTGTCAATATTCATATGAATAACTTCCAAGGATGCCAAGAGTATTGATATTCTTAGGGCAGAACTAATCTTGACGGTCCATCTGTAAAATGTATTTGAAGTGAATAGAATAGCATTTCTTTGCACCTTTTTCTGACGTCACATGTTCTCTCTTTCTCTCTCTGTTGTTTCTTGTTTGAGCGGATGAAGTGATGTAACTCATGTTGCCTGACAATAAGGTGATATATAACATTTACATTCTTTAGTGTGTAGGTTCTGTTGTTCCTCTGCTACTTTTTCTGACGTCATGTTCTCCTCTCTCTCTCTTTTTGTTGTTTGTTTATGGAGTGACAGAAGCGATTTCATTTGTGCAGCCTGAAAACAAGGTGGGAAGTGAAGTGTTTTATTGTTTTGTTTTTTTTGTTGTTGCTTCAGATGCAGTATTAATCGGCAATTGGTTTTGTTTTGTTTTTTTTACTTGCATGCTTAGTTTTTAGGTGAAGTATTGTAGTTTCTCTGCTCTCTTTTTCTAATGTCATGCTGTCTTTCTTTTATTTTTCATATGTCAGGGTAGAGGAAGGGACAAAACAGGAGCTGCCTGAGAATAAGGTAAGAAATCAATTGCGAGTTTAGGTTCTGTTGTTTCTGTGCTCTCTCTCTCTCTTCTAACATCACCTTTCCCTCCATTTCTGTGTGTTTTCAGAGTAGCAGAAGTGATGGAACTGGTGCTGCTTGACCACAAGGTCAGAGGTCAATAATTGTATGTATTTTGTGTTAAAGTTCTGTTGTATCTCTGCTCCTTTTTCTGACGTCATGTTCTCCTCTCTCTCTCTTTTTGTTGTTTGTTTATGGAGTGACAGAAGCGATTTCATTTGTGCAGCCTGAAAACAAGGTGGGAAGTAAGTTGTTGTAAAATAATTATTTTTTTTGTTGTTGTTGTTGTTTCAGATGTAGTATTAATTAGCAATTGTGTTTTTTGTTTGTTTTTTTTTTTTACTTGCATGCTTAGTTTTTAGGTAAAGTATTGTAGTTTCTCTGCTCTCTTTTTCTAATGTCATGCTCTCTCTCTCTCTCCCTCTCTCTCTTTCTTATTTTTCATATTTCAGAGTTGAAGAAGGAACATAACAGGAGCTGCCTGAGAATACGGTAAGGAATCAATAGTTGTATGTATTTTGTGTTTAAGTTCTGTTGTTTCTCTGTTCCTTTTTGTAACGTCATATGTTCATCTTTCCCTCCTTTGATTTATTTATTTATTTTTTTTGAAAAGGAGCAGAAGTGATGTAACTTGTGTTGCCTGAAAATGAGGTAAGAAGTCAATAGGTGAATGTTTTTGTTGCCTCAGATTTATTAAGATTATGTGTATCATATTGTATTATCTGTATTCAATATTTAGTTTTTTCTGAATTAGGGTGTGTGTGTGTGTGTGTGTGTGTGTGTGTGTGTACACTTTGGTCCACATTGGGTGCCCCTTGTTGGCAGGATTCTGGGGGTCCTTATGTGTCCTGGGAGGTTTGTCAGGGCGTCACACTGGCACAGTGACACAGCGATCCTGTTTGAAATGACGTTGTGGGTGTTGTTGTGAGGGGTCGTCTTCTCTGTGGTTAATCCAAGTGTTTGGAAAGAGAACTTTTATGACAGTGTTTGGTCAGTAAGATGTAACATCACCTGTAAACATTTCTCTATTTGAATATGACGCTCGGCAACTGTGCTTATTGTAACCACATCTACCATTCTTCCTGAATTTTATTCTTTCACAATTTTTTTTTTTTTTTTTTTTATAAACAACTTGAGTACTGTGTATTCCATAACATCAGTGAATACTGGGTCAAATTCTTAATATTAATATGAATAACTTCAATGTATGCCAAGAGTATTGATATCCTGAGGACAGAAATAATTATGAGGGTTTATCAGTAAATATCTTTGAATAGAATAGAACAGAATTTCTCTGTTCCTTTTTCTGATGTCATGTTCTGTCTCTCTGTCTCTCTGTGGTTTGTTGTTGGAGCGGCAGAAGTGATGTACCTGGTGCTGCTTGAACACAAGGTAAGAAGTCAATAGTTGTATGTGTTTAAGTTCTGTAGTTCCTCTGTTCTTGTTTCTAATGTCATATGTTCTTCTTTCCCTCCTTTGCTTTTTGTCCCCCCCCCCAGGGGAGCAGACGCGAAGTAACTTGTCTTGCCGGAAAATGAGGTAAGAAGTTCAGAGGTGAATGTTGACTCAGATTTATTAAGAATTAGCAATTATGTGTTTTCTTTGTTTATTATTTAATTTTTTCTGAATTTGGTGTGTGTGTGTGTGTGTGTGTGTGTGTGTGTGTGTACACAGTGGTCCACATTGGGTGCCCCTTGTTGGCAGGATTCTGGGGGTCCTTGTGTATCTTGGGAGGTTTGTCAGGGCATCACACTGGCACAGGTGTCTGGACCTTTGGTGGTGATACTCAGGGATCAGCTCGGGTGCCTCTTGTCGCTCTTCGTCACTGCGGGGACGTCTCTGCTACCCGCTGGGGGTCTTCCTGTCCTGAGGCAGGTTGGGCGGGCGCCCCCAACCTGCTGCAGGTCACAGGGGGGCTTCTGTTGTGGAGTAGGGAGGTCTCTGTGGCTGGCGGGGAGAGGTGGGGAGTACCTGGGCTGGCTCTCAGGTGTTGCTGCTGGGGGTCTGGGTCCCGGTGTTGGTGTGGTGTCTTGTGCTGGCCAATCAGGACGGAGGACTTCCTGGTTCTGTTCTAGTTGTGTCATTGCGGGGGGCTGGGTGGGGGGGCTGCACTAGTGTAGTATGTTTAGTTGTTCTACTGTTCCTCTTTCTGATGTCACATGCTCTTCTATCTGTTTTTGTTGTTTGTTTCTGGAGTGGCAGAAGCGATGTCATACGTGGTGCCTGAAAACAAGGTAGGAAGTTAATAGTTATGTGTTTTTTATTGCATCAGAATTTGTATTAATTATCAATTGTGTTTTTTAACTTGGAAGTGTCTTTTTTTTTTCCCCCTGAGTGTTTAGTATTTAGGTTTTCTTCTTTTTCTGACATCATGTGTTTTCTCTTATTTTTTGGTGTTTGTATTTTCAGAATAGCAGAAGTAGTGTCTCTTGTACTGCCTGAAAACAAGGTAAGAATTCAATGTTTTAGTGTTTCGGTTCTGTGGTGTGTCTGCTGCTTTTACTACCTTTGTGTGTTCTTCTCTTTCTCTGTTTTTCGTTTGTTTGTTTTCAGAGCAACAGAATGCTGTAAATCATGCTGCCTGAAAACAAGGTGAGACGTTAATTGTTGTAAGTTTTTGTTGCTTTACATGTAATATGAATGAGCAATTGTGTGTTTTATGACTTTTAAGGGTCCTTTTTTTTTATGATTATTGCCTTCCAATAGCAGCTCAGGTATACTCAGGACTGGAGTTGAGGGAGGATGGCATTCCCTCTGAAATAAAGATTGTCAAAATCCTTCCCCTTCTGAAACGACCATCCCCCCTTCCCAGGCTTTGTGTTATTTTATCAATGAATGTGGACATCATGATGTCAACGTTGTGTTTTTGTGCATATTGAGTCAAATGATGTGGGTGAGGGGCACGTGCACAGTCATATGTTCTTCTTTCCCTCTTTCCCCCCAGGGGAGAAGAGGAGATGTAACTCGTCTTTCCTGAAAATGAGGTAAGAAGTCAATAGGTGAATGTTTTTGTTGCCTCAGATTCATTAAGAATTAGCGATTAGGTGTTTTCTGTAGTCATTATTTAATTTTTTCGGAATTAGGTAGGGGTGTGTGTGGACCCCCACAGTGGTCCACATTCAGTACCCCTTGTTAGCAGGATGGGGGCAGGATTCTGGGGGTCCTTGTGTGTCTTGGGAGGTTTGTCAGGGCATCACACTGGCACAGGTGTCTGGACCTTTGGTGGTGATACTCAGGGATCAGCTCGGGTGCTTCTTGTCGCTCTTCGTCACTGCAGGGACGTCTCTGCTACCCGCTGGGGGTCTTCCTGTCCTGAGGCAGGTTGGGTGGGCGCCTCCAACCTGCTGCAGGTCACAGGGGGGCTTCTGTTGTGGAGTAGGGAGGTCTCTGTGGCTGGCGGGGAGAGGTGGGGAGTACCTGGGCTGGCTCTCAGGTGTTGCTGCTGGGGGTCTGGGTACCGGTGTTGGTGTGGTGTCCTGTGCTGACCAATCAGGACGGAGGACTTCCTGGTTCTGTTCTTGTTCTGTTACTTGGGGGGCTGCACTAGTGTAGTATGTTTAGTTGTTGCTCTGCTCCTTTTATTGACGACACATGTTCTTCTTTCTTTTTGTTGTTTGTTTATGGAGTGGCAGAAGCAATTTCATGTATGCAGCCTGAAAGCAAGGAGGGAAGTAAATTGTTTGTTTTGATTGTTGCTTCAGCTTTAATATTAATTAACTAGTATCTTATTTTTAATTTGGACATGTCCATTTTTCTTGTATGTTTAGTATTTAGGTCCTTTCTTTTTCTAACATCACGTTTGCTTTTATTTTTTATTTATTTATTTTTTTGGTGTTTATATTTTCAGAATAGCAGAAGTAGTGTCTCTTGTCCTGCCTGAAAACAAGGTAAAAATTCAATCTTTTAGTGTTTCCGTTCTGTGGCGTCTCTGCTGCTTTTACTAACTTTGTGTGTTCTTCTTTCTCTGTTTTTTGTTGGTTTGTTTTCAGAGCAGCAGAATGCTGTAACTCATGCTGCCTGAAAACAAGGTAAGAAGTTAATTATTGTATGTTTTTTGTTGCTTCAGATGTAGTATGAATGAGCAATTGTGTGTTGTTTTGACTTTTAGGGTACTTTTTAATTTTTTAATTTTTTTTTTTTTTTTTTTTTTAAATTGCCAGGCAACAAGAGCTCAGGTATACTCAGGACTGGAGTTAAGGGGGGATGGCATTCCCTCTGAAATAAAGATTGTCAAAATCGTCCCCCTTCTCAAACGGCCATCCCCCCTTCCCAGGCTCTGTGTTATTTTATCAATGAATGTGGACATCATGATGGCAACTTTGTGTTTTTGTGCATATTGAGTCAAATGATGTGGGTGAGGGGCACGTGCACTTACAGTGACACAGCGATCCTGTTTGAAACGACGTCTTGGGTGTTGTTGCGAGGGGTCGTCTTCTCTGTGGTTAACCCAAGTGTTTGGAAAGAGAACTTTTATGACAGTGTTTGGTCAGTAAGTTGTAACATTACCTGTAAACATTTCTCTATTTGAATATGCTGCTAGGCACTGTGCTTATTGTAACCAAATCTACCATTCTTTCTGATTTTTATTCTTTCACTATTTTTTTTTTTTTTTTTTTTTTTTTAACAATTTGAGTACTGTGTATACCATAACATCAGTGAATACTGGGTCAAATTCTTAATATTAATATGAATAACTTCAATGTATGCCAAGAGTATTGATATCCTTAGGACAGAAATAATTATGAGGGTTTATCAGTAAATATTTTTGAATAGAATAGAACAGAATTTCTCTGTTCCTTTTTCTGATGTCATGTTCTGTCTCTCTGTCTCTCTGTGGTTTGTTGTTGGAGCGGCAGAAGTGATGTAACTGGTGCTGCTTGAACACAAGGTAAGAAGTCAATAGTTGTATGTGTTTAAGTTCTGTTGTTCCTCTGTTCTTGTTTCTAATGTCATATGTTCTTCTTTCCATCCCCCCCCCCCATTCAGGGGGAGCAGAAGTGATGTAACTTGTGTTGCCGGAAAACAAGGTAAGAAGTCAATGTAGAATAAAGAAAAGGCATAATTGCTAATTCTTCATAAATCTGATGCAACAAAAACATGCACCTATTTAGTTTTTTCTGATTAGACATGGGCTGGTGAGGGGCACGTGCACTTACAGGGACACACCAATCTTGTTTGAAATGAGGCTCTGGGTGTTGCGGCCATATTTATTTATAATTTTTTTTTTTTTTTTTTAAGGTTCAAATAATTGTTCAAAGTTCTCTGTCCTCTGACAGTGTTTGGTCAGTAAGATGTGACATTACCTGTAAACATTTCTCTAATTGAATATGACGCTAGGCAACTGTCCTTATATTAACCAGATCTACCATTCTTCCTGACTTTTATTTTTCATCATTAATTTTTTTTTTACCACTTGAGTACTGTGTATACCATAACATCAGTGCATGCTGGGTCAAATTGTCAATATTCATATGAATAACTTCCAAGTATGCCAAGAGTATTGATATTCTTAGGGCAGAAGTCATCTTGACGGTCCATCTGTAAAATGTATTTGAAGTGAATAGAATAGCATTTCTTTGCACCTTTTTCTGATGTCATATGTTCTCTCTTTCTCTCTCTGTTGTTTCTTGTTGGAGCGGATGAAGTGATGTAACTCATGTTGCCTGACAATAAGGTGATATATAACATTTACATTCTTTAGTGTGTAGGTTCTGTTGTTCCTCTGCTACTTTTTCTGACGTCATGTTCTCCTCTCTCTCTCTTTTTGTTGTTTGTTTATGGAGTGACAGAAGGGATTTCATTTGTGCAGCCTGAAAACAAGGTGGGAAGTGAATTGTTTTTATTTGGAATTTTTTTGTTGTTGTTGTTGTTTCAGATGTAGTATTAATTAGCAATTGGGTTTTTTTTTTACTTGCATACTTAGTTTTTAGGTAAAGTATTGTAGTTTCTCTGCTCTCTTTTTCTGATGTCATGCTCTCTCTCTCGCTCTCTCTTTTATATTTTTCATATTTTTGAGATGAAGAAGGGACATAACAGGAGCTGCCTGAGAATAAGGTAAGGAATCAATAGTTGTATGTATTTTGTGTTGAAGTTCTGTTGTTTCTCTGTTCCTTTTTCTAATGTGATATGTTCTGCTTTCCCTCCTTTTTTTTTCTTTTTCAAGGGAGCAGAATTGATGTAACTTGTGTTGCCTGAAAATGAGGTAAGAAATCAATAGGTGAATGTTTTTGTTGCCTCAGATTCATTAAGAATTAGCGATGAGGGGTTTTCTGTCGTCATTATTTAATTTTTTCGGAATTAGGTAGGGGTGTGTGTGGACCCCCACAGTGGTCCACATTTGGTGCCCCTTGTTGGCAGGATTTTGGGGGCCCTTGTGTGTCTTGGGAGGTTTGTCAGGGCATCACACTGGCACAGGCGTCTGGACCTTTGGTGGTGATACTCAGGGATCAGCTCGGGTGCCTCTTGTCGCTCTTCGTCACTGCAGGGACGTCTCTGCTACCTGCTGGGGGTCTTCCTGTCCTGAGGCAGGTTGGGCGGGCGCCCCCAACCTGCTGCAGGTCACAGGGGGGCTTCTGTTGTGGAGTAGGGAGGTCTCTGTGGCTGGCGGGGAGAGGTGGGGAGTACCTGGGCTGGCTCTCAGGTGTTGGTGTGGTGTCCTGTGCTGGCCAAACAGGATGGAGGACTTCCTGGTTCTGTTCTTGTTATGTCATTGGGGGGTGCTGGGTGGGGGGGCTTCACTAGTGTAGTATGTTTAGTGTTCAGGTTATGTGGTTTCTCTGCTCCTTTTTCTGACACCATGTGTTCTCTCTTTCTTTTTGTTGTTTGTTGTTGGAGTGGCAGAAGTGATGACTCATCTTTCCTGAGAACAAGGTAGGAAGTTGTTTGTTTACTTTTTAGTTCCTTCAGATGTGGTGGAATTTTTGTTTTTTTTTTTAAGGAAAAAAAAGAAAATAGGTCTCTTTTTGTTCCTTGCATATTAAGTGTTTCTATGTTGTAGTTTCTCTGCTCTTTCTATAACGTCATGGGGAGGTTTGTCAGGGCATCACACTGGCACAGGCGTCTGGACCTTTGGTGGTGATGCTCAGGGATCAGCTCGGGTGCCTCTTGTCGCTCTTCGTCACTGCAGGGACATCTCTGCTACCTGCTGGGGGTCTTCCTGTCCTGAGGCAGGTTGGGCGGGCGCCCCCAACCTGCTGCAGGTCACAGGGGGGCTTCTGTTGTGGAGTAGGGAGGTCTCTGTGGCTGGCGGGGAGAGGTGGGGAGTACCTGGGCTGGCTCTCAGGTGTTGCTGCTGGGGGTCTGGGTACCGGTGTTGGTGTGGTGTCCTGTGCTGGCCAATCAGGACGGAGGACTTCCTGGTTCTGTTCTTGTTTTGTCATTGGGGGGCTGCACAAGTGTAGTATGTTTCGTGTTCAGGTTATGTGGTTTCTCTGCTCCTTTTTCTGACACCATGTGTTCTCTCTTTGTTTTTGTTGTTTGCTGTTGGAGTGGTGGTGAAGTGATGACTCATCTTTCCTGAAAACAAGGTAAGAAGTCAGTTGTAGTCTTTTTAGTTGCTTCAGATGTGGTGGAATTAATTTTTTTTATGAGTAAACAAAAAAAGGTCTCTTTTTGTTCCTTGCATATTAAGTGTTTCTATGTTGTAGTTTCTCTGCTCTTTCTATAACGTCATGTGTTTTTTCTCTTTTTAACTTTTTATATTTCAGAGTAGAAGAAGGGACGTGGCAGGAGCTGCCTGAGAATAAGGTAAGAAATCAATTGTATGTGGAGTTTTTAGGTTCTGGTTTTTCTGTGCTCTCTTTTCTAACATCACGTGTTCTGTTTGTCTTGTTGTTGTTGTGTTATCCTGTCTATGGAGTCTTTTCTTCGATGTAGTCAACAAGGTAAACAAAACAACAAGAAGGTATCCTTTATGTTATTCCTTTTTGATTGTATTGTTTTGTCCTTTTTTTTTTTTTTCCTTCTGGACTTTCAAGTGCTGTGTATTTGTAGTGTTTAGGTTATGTTCTATCTTTGATCTTTTTGTGATATTGTGTGATTTTTCTTTATTGTTTTTATTTTCAGGGCAGCAGAAGTGATGTCAATCATGCTGCCTGAAAACACAGTAAGAACTTAATACGTATTAATAAATCTGAGGGCACAAAAATATACAACTATTAATTGTGTGTTGTTATGACTTTTAAGGGTCCTTTTTTTTTATGATTATTGCCAGGCAATCAGAGCTCAGGTATACTCAGGACTGGAGTTGAGGGGGGATGGCATTCCCTCTGAAAATAAAGATTGTCAAAATCCTCCCCCTTCTGAAACGGCCATCCCCCCTTCCCAGGCTCTGTGTTATTTTATCAATGAATGTGGACATCATGATGTCAACGTTGTGTTTTTGTGCATATTGAGTCAAATGATGTGGGTGAGGGGCACGTGCACTTAGAGTGACACAGCAATCTTCTTTGAAACGACGTCTTGGGTGTTACTGCAAGAGGTCGTCTTCTTCTTGGTTAAAATAATTCTTAAAAGTTCTCTGTCCTCTGACAGTGTTTGGTCAGTAAGATGTTACAGTTCTTGTCAACATTTCTCTAATTGCATATGAGGCCAGGCGACTGTCCTTAATTTAATCAAATCTACAATTATTCCAGCTTTTTATTTCTCAACAGTTCGTACTGTCTATAACATCAGTGAATACTGGGTCAAATTCTTAATTTTAATATGAATAACTTCAAAGTCTGCCAAGAGTTTTGATATCCTAAAGGCAGAAACAGTCATGAGGGTCCATCTGTAAATGTATTTGAAAGTAATAGAATAGCATTTCCTTGCTGCTTTCTGACGTTGTGTGTTTCTCTCTTTCTTTTCGTTCTTTGTTTATTGGAGTGGCAGAAGTGATGACTCATCTTTCCTGAGAACAAGGTAAGAAGTCAATTGTTGTATGTTTTAGTTTCTTCAGATGTGGTGGAATTTTTTTTTGTGTTTTTTTTTTTTTTATATTTATTTTACTTGTAAATGTTTCTTTTTTCTTGCATGTTAAGTGTTTCTATATTGTAGTTTCTCAGCTTTTTTTTTTTTTCTCTAATGTCACCTGTTCTCTACCTTTATTTGACTTCTTATTTCAGAGTAGAAGAAGGAAGAAGGAACATGAGCTGCCTGAGAATAAAGTAAGAAGTCAATAGCTGAATGTGTTTAAGTTCTGTTCTTTCTCTGTTCCTTTTTCTAACGTCATATGTTCTTCTTTGCCTCCTTTGATTTATTTATTTATTTTTTTCTTTAAAGGGAACAGAAGTGATGTAACTTGTGTTGCCTGAAAATGAGGTAAGAAGCTAAAAGGTGATTGCTTGTTTGTTTTTTTTTTTTTTTTTTTTTTTTTTGCTGACTCAGATTTATTAAGAACTAGCAATTACGTGTATCATATTGTATCATCTGTCTTCAATTTTTATTTTTTTCTGAGTTAGGTGTGTGTGTGTGTGTGTGTGTACATACACAGTGGTCTACATTGGGTGCCCCTTGTTGGCAGGATTTTGGGGGTCCTTGTGTATCTTGGGAGGTTTGTCAGGGCATCACACTGGCACAGGTGTCTGGACCTTTGGTGGTGATACTCAGGGATCAGCTTGGGTGCCTCTTGTCGCTCTTCATCACTGCAGGGACGTCTCTGCTACCCGCTGGGGGTCTTCCTGGCCTGAGGCAGGTTGGGCGGGCGCCCCCAACCTGCTGCAGGTCACAGGGGGGCTTCTGTTGTGGAGTAGGGAGGTCTCTGTGGCTGGCGGGGAGAGGTGGGGAGTACCTGGGCTGGCTCTCAGGTGTTGCTGCTGGGGGTCTGGGTACTGGTGTTGGTGTGGTGTCCTGTGCTGGCCAATCAGGACGGAGGACTTCCTGGTTCTGTTCTTGTTCTGTCACTGGGGGTGCTGGGTGGGGGGGCTGCACTAGTGTAGTATGTTTAGTTGTTGCTCTGCTCCTTTTTCTGATGTCACATGTTCTTCTTTCTCTTTTTGTTGTTTATGGAGTGGCAGAAGCGATGTCATACGTAGTGCCTGAAAACAAGGTAGGAAGTTAATTGTTGTGTGTGTGTGTTTATTACAAATTCTGAATCAACCCCCCCCCCCAAAAAAAAAACAAAACTAATTATCAATTGTGTTTTTTGACTTAGAAGTGTCATTTTGTCTTGTGTGTTTAGTATTTAGGTTCTGTTCTTTTTCTGACATCATGAGTTTTCTCTTATTTTTTGGTGTTTATATTTTCAGAGTAGCAGAAGTAGTGTCTCTTGTTCTGCCTGAAAACAAGGTAAGAATTCAATGATTTAGTGTTTCGGTTCTGTGGTGTCTCTGCTGCTTTTACTAACTTTTTGTGTTCTTCTCTTTCTCTGTTTTCCGTTTGTTTTCAGAGTAGCAGAATGCTGTAAATCATGCTGCCTGAAAACAAGGTAAGAAGTTAATTGTTTTATGTTTTAGTTGCTTCAAATGTAGTATGAATGAGCAATTGTGTGTTGTGAATTTTCAGGGTCCCTTTTTTATGTATTTATTTATTTTTTGCCTGGCAACAAGAGCTCAGGTATACTCAGGACTGGAGTTGAGGGGGGATGGCATTCCCTCTAAAATAAAGATTGTCAAAATCCTCCCCCTTCTCAAACGGCCATCCCCCCTTCCCAGGCTCTGTGTTATTTTATCAATGAATGTGGACATCATGATGTCAACGTTGTGTTTTTGTGCATATTGAGTCAAATGATGTGGGTGAGAGGCACGTGCACTTATAGTGACACAGCAATCTTCATAGAAATGACGTCTTGGGTGTTACTGCCAGAGGTCGTCTTCTTCTTGGTTAAAATAATTGTTAAACGTTCTCTGTCCTCTGACGGTGTTTGTCAGTAAGATGTTACAGTTCTTGTCAACATTTCTCTAATTGATTGTGAGGTGGTGATTTTTCTTTTTAAACAACTTGAGTTCTTTGTATACCATAACACTCATGTTATGGTACTCAAAATGAACATGAATAATTTCAGCATATGCCAAGAGTATTGATATCCTTAGGGCAGAAATAATCTTGAGGGTCTATCTGTAAATTAATTTTGAATTGAATAGAACAGAATTTCTCTGTTCCTTTTTCTGATGTCATGTTCTGTCTCTTTGTCTCTCTGTGGTTTGTCGTTGGAGTGGCAGAAGTGATGTACCTGGTGCTGCTTGAACACAAGGTAATAGTTGTATGTATTGGACTTCTTAAGTTCTGTTCTTTCTCGGTTCCTTTTTCTAATGTCATATGTTCTTCTTCCTCCCCCCCCATTCAGGGGAGCAGAAGTGATGTGACTTGTGTTGCCGGAAAATGAGGTAAGAAGTCAATCTAGAATAAAGAAAAGGCATAATTGCTAATTCTTCATAAATCTGATGCAACAAAAACATGCACCTATTTAGTTTTTTCTGATTAGACATGGGCTGGTGAGGGGCACGTGCACTTACAGGGACACAGCAATCTTGTTTGAAATGAGGCCTTGGGTGTTGCGGCCATATTTATTTATTTATTTTTAAGGTTCAAATAATTGTTAAAAGTTCTCTATCCTCTGACAGTGTTTGGTCAGTAAGTTGTAACATTTCTTGTCAACATTTCTCTATTTGAATATGATGCTCGGCAACTGTCCTTATTGTAACCAAATCTACTATTCTTCCTGACTTTTATTTTTATTCATTAATTTTTTTTTTTTTACCACTTGAGTACTGTGTATAACATAACATGAGTGAATACTGGGTCAAATTCTTAATATTAAAATGAATAACTTCCAAGTATGCCAAGAGTATTGATATTCTTAGGACAGAAGGAATCTTGACGTAATCTTGTCTTGTGTGTTTAGTATTTAGGTTCTGTTCTTTTTCTGACATCATGTGTTTTCTCTTATTTTTTGGTGTTTATATTGTCAGAATAGCAGAAGTAGTGTCTCTTGTCCTGCCTGACAACAAGGTAAGAATTCAATCTTTTAGTGTTTTGGTTCTGTGGTGTCTCTGCTGCTTTTACTAACATGACAGATGTCGAATGAATGAGCAAATGTGTGGTGTATTATTTATTTATTTTTATTTATTTTTTTATTTTTTTTACTTCTTGCTTAGTTTTTAGGTTAAGTATTGTACTTTCTCTGCTCTCTTTCTTTTATTTTTCATATTTCAGGGTAGAGGAAGGGACATAACATGAGCTGCCTGAGAATCAGGTAAGGAATCAATTGTATGTTTAGTGTTTAGGTTCTGTTGTTTCTGTGCTCTCTCTTTGAACCTCACGTGTCCCTCCTTTTTCTGTGTGTGTTTTCAGGGGAGCAGATGTGATGGAACTGGTGCTGTTTGAACACATGGTAAGAATGTAAATGTTTTCTAATTAGTGTGTGTTCTGTTGTTTGTCTGTTCTTTTTGCTGCCATCAAGTGTTCAGTTGTTGTTCTTGTTGTTGTGTTCTTTTATTGTCCTTTTGGACTCTCAAGTCCAGCGTATATTTAGTGTTTAGGTTATGTTCTAGCTAGGTTTGTTATCTTAGTGATATCGAGTGGAATTTAAATTTTTTTTGGGGGGGGGTTGTCTTTATTGTCAGGGCAGCAGAAATGAGGTCAATCATGTTGCCAGAAAACATGGTAAGAAGTCAATAGTTGTGTGTTCTGTGTGTGTTCCTATTTCTTTTATTTAATGTGATATGTGCTGGAACACGAGGTAAGCTGTCAATAGATGAATGTGTTAGTTGCCTCAGATGAATGAGGAATCAGCAATGATGTGTTTTCTGTAGTCCTTATTTAGTGTCTTCTGAATGAGACATGGGCTGGTGAGGGACAATCACACAGTGGTATTCTTAGAAATGCACATGGTGACGTGGTGCAGTGGTTTAAAGAAGCTGTGGCCTGGCCATTCTCCTTCTCCTTCTGCCTGTTAGGTCCTGTCTAATCTGCGCAATGGATGTATTCTGTGTCAGTCAAGGAGGAATTTCTGGACAGGGGTGAGAACAGCACAGTGAAGGTAAGGTCTGTTTGGAGCTGCTGTTTATTCCCCCCCCCCCCCCCCTTGTTAGCTCACGCTAGCTTGCTGGTGTGTTGTTAGACTTGAGTCACAAAGTGAATGTGGGAATGGACGGAGAAAGCGGTGACTTCTTTGGGAATACATGTCATGGTGTCACAATTAGGATTAGGTCTCTGCTGTTTGTTACACAGATGGTAGCCTGGACAAGTATTGTGTTCTCAAACCTTCACATTTCTTAAGTAATAAAGAAACTGTCAAATGGAGCAATTGGCATCTGTGTTTTTGTTGTTTGGTTGTTCAGAAGTTGCTAGCCAGCGACTATTCAAAGGAAGGTGAGGAGAATCTTTTCAGCCATAAAGATGAGTCATGTCATCCTCAGTAATTCTTTGAAAGTTGGGCCTAAACCATCACTCATCACCTGAATGAGTGATGTTGGGGTTACAACAAGTAACATAACCAAGTGTAAAAAGACGTGACATCATTTCTCTAATAAGATCTGAGGTTCAGTGAATGTTGTTTTCTTTCTGTTGTGATGTTTCAGTTTTCAGAGCAGCAGAAATCATAGAAGTGGTGCTACATGAGAGCAAGGAAAGGATGTCAGCGGGTTCTCATTTCCTGTTGCTTTTTGTTTACTGTGACAGCAATAGTTGTGGTCAGGGACAAAGCAGACTTTGTTGTCTTTCACACCTTCACCTCTACCTTTCCACGCTGATCAAACAGGTTGGATTGGCTCTACATTGTGTCACGCAAACATGTTGCAGTTCAATCTTGCAGTGTTTGTCAATGGTACGTTTGTTGGAATATCACATCTTTGATGTGACATGGCATCAGGAGAATAAGTGGAACAATCTGATCAGTGACCTCTTCACATTTTTGGCAGAGCTGAAACACTTGCCAAGTTTGGAGATTTCTGAACATCCACTCATTGTGTTTAGGAGAGGCAAGAGTGATGTCAGAGTGATGAGTGGAATAGAAAGTGTGTCAAGAATGTGTTAGTAATAGCCATGTGTGAGAGTGACATTTGGAAGTCAAATGAAAACAGACACGTGTTATTAGTTGTTTCCATTCCTGTCAGGGTCTGTGGTCCAAGTTGCTTAGAAGGAAGTGGTTGAGGACAATGTTTCCATTTGTCAACTCTCCAAGAACCACATACAAAGTGATCAGAAATGGTTGAGTAAACGCTCAGCAAGCTGTAGACATGAGGAAGATGCTGTCCCGGATAGATGAAGATAAGATCAGGTAGATTGACAGTTTGTGGGGCCTCACGCAGGGGTTGAACAATCTGCCAAACCCAAGAGTGTGTCACTAAAGGTGGACTTTCTGGACAGGGGTGAGAGCAGCACTGAGGAGTTCATGTTAGTTTGGAGCTGATGTTTGGTGTTTTAGTGAAGTCCTGCTAGCTAGCTAGCCGACGTCAGCTTCGACTTTGTGACTGGAAAGTGGTGATTGCTTTGGGACTCGATGTCGTGGAATCACCATCTGCATTTGGTCACTGCTGGTTGCTACATAGACAATAGGCAGGAGCAATATTGTGCAGAGAGAGGCGAATGTTGAATGTCTTGGATATAATTGCACTCTTGCTTTGTGATCAGACAAGATGAACTTTAGGAGAAGTTGCCCAACAGTGCAAGCATGGAGGGTGTGTTTGCGGGTCTCTGAAAGGTCTCTCCACATTTCTCTAATTATTGTGAGAGTGGTGTGAAGAGGAAGGTGAGAAAAGTTGTTGTGGCCACCAAGTTGTGAGAGTGAGGAAAGTGCATGTGTTCAGGAAAGTGCCCAACTACAGAAGAAGAAGAAGCCGGTGTGCTTGTAAGGATTGGGGAGAAATACCGTTGATGCAGTGTCCTTGTTTTTGGTGAGAGAAAGCGGTCGAAGCTGTTTATCTTCTGACAGCGTTTGGTCAGTGATGTGTGAAATGCGTTGTAAGCAGTTGTTAAATAGAAAGTGAGGCCAGGTGACTGTTGTCTTATCTTCTCAGGAGGTATGGTGGACTTTGAGAAAAGAAAAGGTTCTTTTTAGCACTGGAGCGTTAGGTGTTATGGGACACCAATCGAAATGGGGCAATATAGTTGATATGAATGGGAGTTGCTTGAAAGGCTGTCCACCAAGTAGGAAACAAGTCAGAGCTTTTAATGACGAGGGTCCTTATGTGACGAGGTTGCAATAGAGTAGAATTTATTAGCATCTTTTCTTCCCCTGACATCTAGTGTTTTTCTTCTTCTGTGTGTCTTTGTTGCTTGTGTTTGGAGTGGCAGAAGTGATGTCAGTCACGCTGCCTGAGGAAAAGGAAAGAAGTCAACGGTGGTGTATTTGTTATTGTGGGTGAGTGACAGATGAATGCAGAATGAGCAATAGTGTGTTTTTTGTGTCATTAGTGTGGAGGTCCTGTGTTTGGTCTCCTCCTTTTGTGGATGCCATGTGCTGTAGTGCCCCTCTCGGTGTCTCCTTTGTACGTTTTTGGAGAAGTAGAAGTGACGTAACCTGTGCTGCCCCAATACAAGGTAAGAAGTGGATGGTTTTTGTAGCTGGAAATGTTGTGCGACAGTGATTGTCAAGACAAGGGACACAGCAGGCTTTGACATGTGTGCAAAAGAAATAGTGGTGGCCATGATGTAGTGTCAATGAGAACACGTTGTGGCTCCACCCACAGTTGTAGATTGTGTATGTAAAGGTTGTCTTTGCTGGAACTGCACTTGATATGTCAACACATAGAAAAAGAGAATGTGTGGGAAGTGGAGAAATGTGGAGGCTAGATTGTAATGACAAGTCAGCAAAATGGATGCTGTTGGCCTCTGTGACTTCTGGACCTCACCATTCTGCTATTTAAATTGGACAAGTGGTTGGAGAAGTAGATATTGTGTGTGTAGATGTTGAAGAAAGAACTAAAAGGAAGAGGAATAGGAAAGTAATGGAGTGGTGCTAAAATGGCACTGGGATGGTGTATATGTGTGACGGTGTGGGAATGGAGGCACAGTTGTGTTGCTCATTGGGGATCTGTTGGGTCTCTTACATGAAGACACTTTTTTTTAAGACCTGCTCTATATGTAATTTTTTCATAAACGTTCTTATGAGTTGGTGCTATCCAAATAAGTGAAATTGCGTTGGATTGGATTTGTGTTTAGATTGTAGTGGCTACTTGCAGGAGCCACCTGGGCTGGTGGTTTTTCCAACTGGTTTTGCAGAAGGTACACCAAAGGTCAAGCCCAAATCTGCAGGCACGCCTGTAATCGCATCGACAACATGTGCTCCTGGATGGATGCAATTTGGTTAGACTCTGTGAAGACACGCACATATTTAGGGAGCAGTCAGAGCAAGCATGTGACAATGAATCATTGTCATTGTGTATTTTGGGCTGAGCAAGGAAATCAAAGAAGAGGTCATTAGAGGAAGTAGATGTGTTACTGTCAACAAATGAAAGTAAATGCCGTGGTGTCACTTGCATAGAGTGTAGAAAGTAGCACGAGTCCAAAGAAGGCAGTTGGATGCTGTCATTTTGGGTGAAGGGCTGTGCTGAGAATGAAATAGATGATGTTATGCTACACATATTGCAAAGTGTAACATGCAATATATGAATCAGCCTGCACGTGTAGGTCAGTTAGACATGTAGGAAATAGCGAGCGTGTAGTTGTGATTGTTGTATGGACATGGATGAAGATGACGTATTGATGTAGGTCCTAGTTCACGGAAGATGTAGTTGCTTTGCAAACATTGACGAGTTGCAGCTGACACAAAATGCCTGGGCCCAGCTGGACTCTTCCAAAGACAATGCATGCTCTGGATTCATGATGGAGGCAGGATCAGCTGGATCTGCAGTTCCCAGGTGGCACAACTCCACAAGAGGTCGTATAGAACGGTGTACTTGGTAGTTGCATTGCTGTTCACGTGTGATGTGTCAGAGTGCTGTAATGTGGCTGAGCAGATGGAGGAGGCAGGTGAGGGTTGTCACACGGTGGTGAAGTTGTCTTGTCTTGTTGTTTGGTTTTTTGTGGCAGGTCCTAACTCTCCTCTCGTTTCAGGACACTCGCCCTTCGTCTGACTGGATTCCCAGTGTTTCCACGTGTTGCGTGTGCGTTATGTCCGTGCTGCAGTCCTGGATGCCTTGTGTCAGCTGTTGTTCCTGGATGGAGTGAATTCCTGTTGGAATGTCTGTAACTCAGTTTGGCCTTTTTCTGTAGCCGTTTCGTTTCCTCTGTCGGAGTGACCTTTGAACCTGGTGACATCCCTGTAATACTCCAAAGTTATCGCCCCATTTGTTTAATGTGGACAACATTGCTGTGAGTTCTGTCAAAGTTCTAATAAAGTCTGTGTTTATCTAAACTTCAGTGTCCGAGTCCTACCTGAGTCCTGTCCTGACCACTGACTGTTTGACCAAGTTCAAACCTGTAAGTGTTGTTCCAATGATAGATGTCTCTCTTCTCTTTTCAAGGCTGACGGTGTCGATGAAGAATGCGTGCACATTGTCGACTGAGCAGCAAGTGTCACTCAGACACGCAACTCTGTACTTGCTCGTAGTGTGTCTGTTGTGCTGTGTGTGTGCTTGTCTTGAGGCTTGTCGTGTCGTGTTCACTCTGTGGTTGGTGTCTAGTGCTGTGTTGTGTGTCCTTGGTGATGCCTGCAGTCTTTTTGTGCCTTGGCTCTTGCATTGTGTCTTGTGACTAACATAACAGTCGAGTGTTGCAGTTGTGTGTTCCTGTTGCAGGGTCATAGCAGCAGCGTCTCCTCCTGGGGCCAAAGGTGGGCCGATCCTGCAGGTACGAGCGTCTGAAGGGCGGAAAGCGTGAAGTGTGAAGGAGCACGAGAAGGTGTGCGGTTCTGCCTTGGACACCACACACTGTTGAAAAGGCACACATGGCAGAAAACATGGCGGAGTGCTTATGTTGTGTCTTGTCTTGTGTGTTATTTGTGGTGTGAGGGCTTTGTGTTGTGTCAGCTGTTGTGTTGGTTGTCTAGTTTGCTGTGTGTGTTGGTGACTGGTTTGAAGGCTGTTGCAACTGTGGTTGTGTCACACTCTGCTGGGTGTCCTGTGCTGGCCAATCAGGATGGAGGACTTCCTGGTTCTGTTCTTGTTCTGTCACTGGGGGTGTTCTTGTTGTGTGTGTGTGTGTGTGTGTTGTTGAGGTTCTGTTGTTTCTCTGCTCCTTTCTCTTTCTTGGTGTTGGTGTTTTGTAATGTTCAGACACTTGAGGTTTTGAGAGGAGCAGAAGTAGTGTGAGCGCTTTTACTAACAGAGACACCACTGAACCTACACACTATTGTGCACCCCTGTTGTTGTTGTTGTTGTTGCTTGTCTGGAGTCATTTTTAGGACCTGTGTCATGTCTGCTGTCTTGTTTGTGGTGGTGTTGCGTGTATTGTCTTTGTGGTTGTTGTGTCTAGTGTGTTGCCTCGTCGGGCACAACCTACACACTCAGGAAAACAGAGACAGCATACCTACGGTGTTGTTTTGTACCTGTGTCTCCTGTTCTTTTCAGTTGGAGTTGTGTGGTTTGGTTTGTGAGTGGTGGGATACTGTTGTTCATTGTGAAGCTCCTAATTTCTGCTGCCTGAGAAGAAAGTGAGAGTTAGAGTATGAAGTAGCTGGTCTGCTGATTGGTTTTGGTGACTTGTGTGTGTGTGTGTGCTATTGTTGTTCTTGCTAGTCTAAGAATAGGAAACACTGGAGATATTCCTTTTGACTGTAGGTGTCATGTCAAGCACGAGGGGAGTAGCTGAAGGGATGTTGCTGGTGCAGCCAGAGAATAAGTGAGGAAAGTACTAGTTGCATATTGGGGGGAGCCTCAGGTGTGGCATGGCTGTGGAATGTGTCTGTGTGTGTTTTTGGTGTTGTCATTTGAAGGCTTAGGACACATGTGCTGTGTTTGTAGAGCTGATGCCCCAAAAAGGAGGCGAGCCAAAGAGACTAGTTGTTGTGTGCCATTTCCCCTCCCGCCTTCTTTTCAGGCAGTGCAAGTGGCAAGTTGTGAAATTCTGTCTTGTAGGTTTTATTTGGGGTTAGAAACAGGAAAGTGCAGACTGCTCCTGTGATTCAACAACTCCCACATCCAGGAAATCGGGATGCCCAGATGTGTGATGGGAATGTCTTTGTCCTTCAGGCTGATTGGAAAAATGTAGTGAGGGACAGAACCAGCAGGAAAACGTGTGCTCCATGCACCTTCCACATCACACGTCCTGTGTGTGTGTGGTGTTGTTCTCTTCCCTGGCCCCTCAGCTGTCTTCTGCTGATGTGGTCCTGAGGAGCAGAGGCCCAATCCCTGCACTGTGTCTTTCTCCTCCATTGTCCCGAGTGTTGCGTGTTGGTTCTCTGGAGCGTTCTGTGATGTTTAATGCCTTCTTTCTCTCTCTCTCTCTCTGTTGTTGTTGTTGTTGTTTGGAGCCCTTCTGCAGCTGTCAGAGACAACGTCTTTGCTTGCAGCTGACTTGTGGTGTACCAGCTGGCCAATGTTGCTTCTCGACAGGGCGAAAGTGGACACGAGGAGCTGTGCCACATGTTCGGGCACCCCTCCTGGTGGTCCGTCCCCACTAACAGTGGCCACATGTGTTGTGGAGGTGGCATGTGAGGGCAATGTAGTCTGATTGGCAGGGAGTGTGGAATCAGTGGCATGTTGTGTCTCTGCGTTTGGGCTGAGTGTCGCTTTGTGGAGTCTAAATAGCACAAGACTCGACACCGTCAGTGTCCCGGGTTGTTGTAGTTGTCAGTGTTGATGTTTGCTGTCCTTGTTCAGGTGTGTGTTGGAGATGTGTCAGCCTGACACGCAGCACAGTGCAAAGGGCTAATTGGCCGTTGGGGCTCGTCATTGCAGTGGCTCTGTGTGCAGGCAGGCTGAGCGGTGTGGTTGTCACTTATTTTCTGTGGCTACTGTTGTGTGTTGTGGATTGTGTAGTGGTGGCTGATGGCAGCTGTAGTTTGATGTGAGCTGGTGTTAGTGTCGTATTCTTTGGAGTTGTCTCCTCTGTGGTGTGTGTGTGTGAAGGTGACAGGACAGGCCTTGTGTTTTCAGTGGCCGGTGCAGGGTTGTGTGTGTGTGTGGTGTTGTAGTGTGGGCTCTCTGTTGCTCTCTAGAAACACACATGAGAGAGCAACGGTGTCCTTTGAGGCTTGGTGTCAGGTCGTGCTGAGTGTGGTGCAGTGTCAGACTCAGCCAAGTGTTTGTGGTGCTGTTGTGCTGCAGTTTGATGTCTGGAGTTGTTGCTGGTGAGTGGTTTGAGCTGTGTTGTCTCTTGTGTTGACGTAGCAACCCATCAGCACTGCGAGGTCTTGCTGTTGTTTTCACAAGGTGTGTGTGTAGTTGTTTTGTGACAACTGCATGTACCTTAAATACCAAACACGATCTTGAGCATGTGTTGTTTGTCTTGAGATTAGTGTTGTGGCATCAGTTGCCACAGGACTTGAACTACTTCCCCCTCAAGTCCTTTGTGCAGCTCTGGGCAGAGTCATCTCTCCCGTCTTCTCTTTGCTCCTGTTCTTCTTGTCTGCATGCTTTGTACTTTGTGCCAGCCATATCTGAGCAGACATGTTTTCCCCACCCACAATGCATCTGCACCCTTGCAAGAAAGAATAGCACACTCCCAGTTTCTCAGCCTTTTATTGGATTCACACTCTTCTCAGGTCTACACTTTTCTCTGGGGGACACGTGAGATCTCATCATGTCTTTGTTGCAGACAACTCAGCCTGCGATGGACATGTCTGTCATGTGTTGCAGGTTTGTTGCAATGGCTGTCAAGCAGCTCCTGGAATATGGATGGATGTTTGGCCCAGCTGGCTGGTCTTTCCTCCAGTTGAAGCACCTCACCAACCTGGAGGCACCCTGCAAGGAAAGAAAGGACAGCATGAAGAAGAAGATTGAGTAGAATGACATTGTTTGGAGTACTTGGAATACCTGCAATTTTCTTTGGGTGGTAGTTGTTGTTGTTGTTGTTAACATCAATAAAACAGATTGTCATGATTTCCTCGTCATGTCCTGCTTAGCCAATCTATCCACCTGCTGTAACTATGTCAGGATGGATTGATCTGTTACATGAAATCAACCTGAACTGTATGTGTGGAGCTAGATGGATTTGTGAGAGCTAAATGCGCATGCATTTGTGTGTGCACACAATAAGTAGTAAACTTAAGTAGTAAAGATCATGAACCCAAATCAATAAAACACCCATTTTGGCCTATATGCCAAGAGACAAATGCTCACATCCACCCTACACACACTGCTGGTGGCTTGAGCAGACAAACACCCACGCACAGAAGCCTCACAACCTGTTTGCAAGAGAAACGAGGACTGTGCTGAGATTGACTCTTGAAGGTGTGTGAGAGAGAGAGAGAGAGAGAGAGAGAGAGAGATGCCCCTCTCTCTCTCCATTGACGTGATGTGCTGTTTGTCTGGAGGCACCTGTGTATTGGGGGTGTCGTCCTCTTTGTGCAGACAGAGTGGCGTCTGAGGCCACACACACACACACACTGGCCTCAGGAAACAGAGCCTGCATTTGGATGCTGACCCACAAGGCAACTGCAGGCTATGAGGACTACCGAGTTCTATTCTGAAGCCTAACTAGGAACACAGGCACATTGTTTGGTGAAGGAGGCAGTGGAAGGAGGGGGCTGTCCAAATGAATGCACAAGTCCACCCAGCTCACTCAGGCCACACCCACCACAAGGAAACGTGATGGTTTGGGAAGTGGACTTCCCAAACCACAAGGATGTCACAACAAATACAGCTCACCTGGGACTGGCCTATTCCAAATCCACTCAGGGCCGTGGCTGCTTCAGTTGTGGTGCCTGTCAGCAGCCCAATGGGCGTGATTGCACATCGACCTGGGTTCCACACCAACACCAACCACAACAACAACAAGAAGATGCACCTGATCTCATGAGCAGCCAAAGGTGGGCTCCAGTTCTTTGCCACCACAATCAAGCTGATGCTGTTCAGCCTGTTGAGGGGATTTGCTGAGGAAGCAACTGAGAGAGTCAAAGACATGCATCTCCTTCCTTCCTTCCTTCCCATGCTTCCTGCCACCACACGAGCTGCTCTTTCTTTCTTTCTGTCTGTCTGTCTCCATCCTACTCATCCATCAAACTCTGCCTGCAGGGCTCAAGCCAAAGCACATCCCGTGCTTCCATGTCTGCCACCAAGTCTCAAGAACGTCAGACACCTTGCAGAAACTGGGCCTGCCGACATGCTGTGCTTGACACACATTCTAACCAACATTCTAACAACACACTCCACCTCGTCCAACTGCAGCCATTTCCACTGTGTCAACTACACAGTCTGAATATGACACCACCCTCTCCAACATGACATCATCCTTTTTCTTCTCTGCTTGGGGTGCCACATCCCACCAACGTGACACATCTGCACCACATTCTCACCAAGAAAACACACGCCTCCTGCTCCACCTCAACACCTTTCACACTGGGCATCATAACCACACGGGACAAGCACTTCACCCACTCTAAACTCCCACTTTGGCCAGACAGACTCAAGCTTCGACTGCTTCATGGCACCCAGTCTTTGTTGTCTTGACTGCAGAGTGGAGGAGCACTCACCCATTTTGTCTGGTCAATCAGCAAGCGCTTGAGTGTCAACAAACACCACACAATCCTGCCACACCTGTGTTCCTGCATCTGAGCCCCAGTGGCAGCAAGCATCTTGGTCACACAGTGCACGCAGCACGTGCTGCACGTCTGCACTTCTTCCACGTACTGAGAGACAACAGCTCCTATGTCTCTCACCCACATAGCAGCCATGTTGTCTCCTACTTCCGGCCTTCGCTGAAACACTCCAGTTGTCTCTGTGGGGTGGGGCTAGTGTGGCAGCGCTGCCACAACACCAGCCTCACTCTTTCTACTTCTCATTCTGTCCCTTTTCATCCACCATTTAACTTGCACATTCTCCTTCTTCCTCCATTGTCACCCACTTCACCCTCCCCTCCCAAAATGCATAGCTCATGTCCGCCACAAACACCTTCTCCTCTTTGACACATGACATGAAAGAAAAACTCCTCCTCTTTCTCACTCAACACCTGTGCTCCACAAACACACTTGCTCCCCATTTCGACCCAGCAGGCTGACAACTCCACAACCACAAACAGCCACTTCTCCTCCTCCTCTGCACTACACTCACGTCTCACTCACCAATGCGCCAGCCACAACGACACCATTGGCAGGCAACAGAACACAGGCTCACAGGGCTTCTTCACCACACCAGCACCAACGCCGCACTCCCTGGGATGGACCACAATGCACACACATTCTAACAAATGCACCCCCCCCCCCCTTGGATGGAGACGTTTGTTGAGGGGACTGTCTGTTGCTCCAGAATGGAAACCAAAAGAGCCTCTGGGTCCACTTTGTTGACTGCCCATTGATGAGGGTGGCTTTGGACAGCGAGCAGTCAGATATTATCGGTATCTAAGTATGACCAGCTTGAATATTGAGTGCAACTGCAGACAACGACAAGAGGAGGCTCCATGACATGTCGACAGTCGGTCACAATAGCTCTTGACAATGCAAACGTCACAGACACCAGGTGTTGTCACCAACGATGGGCATTCTTTTCACCACTTCCAGTGTGTACTTTCGATTACTTTTTACTACTCGCCTCGTGATATGTCAACATCCAGATAGATCTCGTCTCTCATTTAGCCACCAACCAACCTCAATGCGTTGGCCTCAACACGCGCAGATCCTGTTTCCTTTGAGTTCACATTCTGAAGATACCCTCTGCTGCTTTTTGCCTCAACCTGGCCAGTGTTGCTCCAAAAAGAGCCGCTGACTCGAGTTGACTGCAAGTCACTGTGAAAAATAACTACAGCTTTGATGCCAACGTGACAGACATGCTAAACTACCACGAAGGCTGCACAACAACATTCCCGTTCACTCATGTTCAACGACATTGCAACATGGACGCTAACTCACAAGTCATTTCATTTTATTCATTTCCTTGCACTTGCTTCTTTGGGGAATCTATCCACCCAGTCTTTTCAGATTAAGTCCCATTGGATTTGTGCTTCTCGTCTCACTTCCGACAGCAGTCTCATCACAGCTGCGGTATCCTTTTCCTTCACCCAGCCACAAACATTGTGGCTTCTCAACCAACAGCTGGCACACAGGCGGCTGGAGACGACGCTGCTCAGCTGGAGGCCAACGCCAACTGCGCAAGTCCTGAACACCAAAATGGCGGACAGTGGGACAGTGCACCAACAGCCAAGGATCTCTACTTCACACCTACTGGAAATAACTTTCTTTTGTGGGCTGTTCATAGAAACGCACAAACACTCCACTCATCCAAGCTCTTCAACTGCAGTTTATGAACACAACCCCTTTGGCTTCTTCTTCACAAAGCTATCTAGCCTTACCTTTCATCTGCCTTCACGCTGCCCTCGCCACTGATGACGTCACGAACGGCCTCCGCCACGACAGACTTCACTTGTTGCTCCTCCTGTCAAACAGGGGACACAGACATTTCTCTACTGCAGATATTAACATCAACGTGTGGATAAGCTCCACTTTTCCTGTGAAATACTTGCAGGGCATTGACATCTCAGAATCTCTGCTCACTACTGTGGCGTCAACTGACACGTCACTGACAACTGCCACCCAACATGACTCTTACCTGAGGAGGGTGAGCCTTTCTTCGCCTCCAACATGGTGCTGCAGCAGGATAACACACCGTCAGCAATCGGGCCGACAAACTCCATTCGCTCTCCACAAAGGTCACCCACACTTCTCGTCGTCACTTGCCCCTTTTTTCCCCACCCTCTTCCGTTTCCCGGCACCGACGGACCTGCTTCAAGTCAGACGAGAGTGGCCGTTTAAAGGAAATGCCACCTTCCCCAGACACAAGCGAGGCGAACACTACTCGACTAAATCTGAATGCTCTCAAAGGCCAAAGTGCGTCTAACATGAAACCACACAAACACCTCACTGGCTGCACGAGGACGAGCCTTGACAGTACGACATTTGATTTGGCACTCATCGTGCTGATAAGTACTGTTTGTATTCTTCCATTCAATAAAACAAGTTCCTCCGTGTCCTTAAGCCTGTGCACAACTTGGCCATGGTGGGAGTATGTATAATTGAAAATTTTTATTATCCCTTTGACTGCAAATTCATATCAGCCTCCTTCACTACTAATAATCGGTATCGGCCCTGAAAAAAAAACATCGGTATATCGCTAATTTAAACTGACTAAATGCTCTATCAACAACCCCCAAAATAAATCTACTTCAGAATATTTTGCTCTCCATAAAAACATCTCCTGTCAATTATAATGGCGGTGCAACATAGAAAACAATTAATAAAAACAGAGACTATATTGTCTGTTTTTGGTCTTCTTGGGGAGCTGATGTCGCGGTAATTAATAAAATATTACAAAAACACACTGCCTCCTCTTTTTACCGTCACTGGACTCCCCGTTGTCTTCCCCGCATCTGTATCACATGAAACGGACAAAAGAAATTGCTTAAGAAACACGTTTTCCCAAACATGTTCAAATATGACTCACCGCCATTACGTGGCTGTCCAGCTCGGCACGAGACATTCACAGACATATTCATGTATACGTTAGCAGTTAGCTTTGTCATCAGCGGCAGCTAAGTTAGCTTGAGATCATCCGCCATTTTCACTTCACATCAACACGACGTTCATATCCTGACGGGTCTTGAGCTTCACAATCACTCTCACTACATTAAATACAATAAAGAAATAACACAGTTCGCCCATTTCTGACTAAACCTCCTGTCCAGTCAGCTAGCGTCAGGGAGCTAACTCACCGGGATGATCCGGACCAATGAAAGAACCGCCACCGGAGTTCCTCGCGGACACTTCGCTCTCGGGAAGGTCCTCTCGGTGTGGACACCATCAGACTTCGTCCCTGTTCCACAAAGAAGGGGAGTCAGTGAGCTCACTGACCGACCACATGATACTTTGGCCCCGACTGTCCACCGTTCATGTGGACCTGCTGATCTCCAGCCGGATAGAAACTGATTCTCTGATGTCTATTTCACTGGATTTGCTTCAAATAAAATAGAAATCATGATAATGATTACTTTCTAAGGAGTGCTGTTTTAGAGAGTACAGCTCCATACACACAGCAAGAGGCTGAAAATTAAAATGTACTTTCTATATTACTGACTGCTTCTGCACTCCTTGTGGGAACAACAAAGTTTGGGTTTGTGACTTTGGTGTGAAGGTCTTTTTTAATGTAATGTATCTGTCGGTGATGTCATCATCCTACTCTGCTCTATAACATTCCATCGCCTTTGAAGTGACTCTGTTGCCTTTGAAGTGACGCTGTGATGTCACTGGCTCCTCCATCATTCCTTGTAAATACCAGCTGGCACACACAGTCCCATCACAGTACATGCACAGCAGCACTACAGCGTTTGAGAAATCAGAGCACACACACGCAAACAAACATCATGCCAAAGAAGACAAAGAGCGCACGTGGACGCAAAAATGCCGCCAACACAGCAGAAGAAGGCCGGCTGGGAGAAATTGAAATGCTGAAAAGGGCTCTGGAGAACGAACAGGCCCTGAGAGAGGCAGAAACACAGAGGGCCCAAGAGAATGAGTCCAAACTCAGGGAGGAGCTGGACAGGGTGAAAGTGATGTTCTCCAACTACATCAGGTACGATGAGATGCTCAAAAAGGCGGCGCCACCCCAGAGGAGATCATCTCCAAACACCTCACAATCCTCAAAGATGGAACAGCTGCTGGACAGTAAAGAGCCAGAGGACAATTGTGGAGAGACTCGGAAACCGACAGAGAGGGAGCAGAGGTTGATGAAGTTGGTGGACAATCTGACAGAGTCCCACAAAGAAATCAGCGAGATGTACAAAAACACAATGTCTCTGCTGAAGAAAACCAGAGAGCTGAACGACGCCACAAAAAAGGACAATGTGGACTTAATTTTCACGTTGGAAACGCAGAACCGATGTATTCAGAAGCTGCTGCATTTGCAAAAGAAAAACAGCAAACTCCAACCAGAACACAGGTCCAGTCTGATGGACATGAAGGCCAGCATACAGGAAGTGACTGAGGCCAACAAGCCGGAAGTTGCTGAAGTGACTGAGGCCAACGAGCCAGAAGTGGCTGAAGTTGCTGAGGCCAACAAGCCGGAAGTTGCTGAAGTGACTGAGGCCAACAAGCCAGAGGTGGCTGAAGTTACTGAGGCCAACAAGCAGGAAGTGGCTGAAGTGACCGAGGCCAAGCAGGAGGCGGCTGAAGTGACCAAGGTCAAAAAACAGGAAATGGTTAAAGTAACTGAGGCCAACAAGCAGGAAGTCAATGACAATCAGACACCAGCAGAAGATGTGAGGCCTGGACCAGCACCTTCAAATCCACATGCCAGCTCTGAGCCGCTTCCAGACGGACCAAGGAAGAGGAAGGAGAAGAAGAATCACACCAACAGCAACCACAACAACTCCAGATGGAAGAGGTTCATTGGCTTTTTCAGTTTCAAAAAAAGAAACAACCAAGTCGCTGGAAATTCATCGCTTCACCTGCAAGAAATGACCGAGCTTACGCCACCCCATTTAAATCCGACCGGCTGTACACAGGAAGAAACTCCGTAACCAGTCAAACTGCAAAATAGGGAACAGGAGAAACATCCAGCCTTCCCACACAAAACCCCTTTTTTCTTTTTCCTCTCTTTTTCTTTCTTTCTTTCTTTCTATCTATTTCCTTTCCTCTCTTCAAAAAATAAAAAAATAAATCTAAACTCAAATAAAGAACGTCTTGCTTTCTATTTTAGTGTCCATGTAAGCGCTTGGAGCTGCCATGAATTACTAAGTGATAACTGGAACCCATTTATTTCAACGGCCTTTACGAAGGAATGATGCAGACCAAGCTTTTTGATCGCTACAACCGATTGATCACTGAAAGGGGAAGCACAGACACTCCCCAAAGTACAAACGAGAATCCTGAGTTGTTTACAAGTTGTTTGTTGTGCTTCATTTCTAAAAATCACTGTAGTTAACGCAGATGATACATAAAACCAGAATAAATAATGGAACTACTCCTGGTCTCACGCTCATGTCTTCTCAACAATTAGCAACCAAATATTCAAGAGAAAAAAGGTCTCAGAACAAACAGCTGAGTGGTGTCTGAATACACACTGACTGGCAGAGACAGTTTCTCAAACACCTGCTCATGTATCTCCGAGGCCCCTCCAGTCTTCTCCGAGGTCACAACCAGGAATTAAGTCATCTTGCATGAATCTGATGGTTGGTTTTCACATCAAAGCCACTATGCAGGATGTGCAGGCTTTTGGACATCATGCAGCCTCTGCACCTGCCAAAAAGCATTCCAATCCAAATAAAACAGGAAAATATATTGAATTTTAAAAATTAAGGGAGCAGCTGTCAGTGGACTTTGTGAATGCAGCAGTAAATAAAAATGGAGATATTTAGGCCCAAGACCATGAAGTGCTTTAAAGAGCAGCAGGAGGATTTTAAAATCCTTTAACTCACAGGAAGCTGGTTTCGTGATTTCACATGTAACACATTTCGACCTTCTTGGCGTTAGGACTCTGTCTGCATCAGTCCCGCAGGGGACGAGGTCAACCACCAGCAAACGGCAGACAGGATACTCATAAGATCAGCTGACTTACACGATGTGCATGTAAAAAACTGAACTCAAACCACCGCAGAAAAACTGTCGGGCTTCTTTCATCCACCTTGGGTAAAGAACTCTGTCTTCGTTCGGCTGAATAGTAATGATGCAGCTGTCTTGGTGCCTGCTTTACAGTTGCCAGGTCTCATTTGGTCTTAAAATATATACAAGCTTGATCAAACTATGACTGGGATAATAGGATAAAAGAGCAAAAGCCAGAGGGCTGTGTGTAAGGTGACCCAACTCCACTGTGTGCCTTGTCAGCACAGTCCAGAGAGCAGATGGATGGGGCCTTTGGCAAAAGTCTGCAACTATTTCAGTTTCTGACGCTCTAAGTTTAATTTCTTTATTCTGAACATTTCCACATAACAGGTAAGGCAAAAGAAGAGGGGGAAGAAAAAAACAAAACAAAAAAAAAAAAAAAAAACCCTTACCTGGTCTACAAGGGTGTCGAACTCCAATGCATGGGCCAAAACTGAAAAATTGGTGAAAGGGTTCAACGGTTATCAAAAACTCATTGCACTGGAACTCAAAGTCTATAGGTTAATGGCTATGAAACATCATGAATTATGAAAAGAAATAAATTCATGACATGGTGCTTCATGTCTGTTATATTCTTTGATTACAGCTACACTGTCCTCAGCTGTTGCAAAAATCATATACATTATATGGATTAAGTGTCAAAGTGAGGCTAAAGAGAAAACAGAAGCAAAGAGTTGTGTGAAATAAACTAAGTGTGAGGACTACATTAAAGTATGACAAGACAGAGTGAAAAGGCTGAAGGACCAAAAATACTCCCCCCCAAAAAAATAAAAACAAATAAAAAAAAAAAAAAAAAAAAAAAGTAAAAAAAAATCCACACAACAGCTGCTTAACAATCATTACTTTGGATTTTATTGGTTTCCAAAATGCAATTCACTTTCGACTTCTGACATTAAACAGCCATTATAGCACAAAAACAGTTCACATTACATTTTCATTTACAAGAGAATATACTCAGTCTTAAACATTTCTAACAAGAAGCATTCAGTTTCAAAGTCAACCATAGCATTAAATTCTCAGACATACAGCCACAAACTAAACAAACCAGTCACTACTACACACTTTACATTTCATTTAGACCACTGCACATGTAAATGGGCAAAAAAAAAAAAAACAAATAGAATAAAAAAAAATAAATAAATAAAAATCCCCTACTTAAATGACCACGACACCGCACGGAAGTGACAACCAAACGACAACCGCACTTGAAACTACTCAAACCATGAACCAGGCCAAACCAAACTACACTTCAACAACCAAACAGGGCAACAGGAGCACAGACTTTACACATAAGCAAAAACAAATGTAGGACCCACACCTACATTTCACTGCAATCACAAAAGTCAAGCAATTCTTACTTTTTTGCCTTGTACATACTGTACGCATCAGGATCTGCATCCAGAGGAGGAGCACCAACAAGGTGATCAGCATAAAGAGGATGAGCTGCAGGATTGTCATGGTGAGGAGCAGCCTCAGTGGTTGGGAGAGAGTCTGCCACCTACAGGCCACTGAAAGGACAAACAACCAGCCAAGGACACAAACAACTGCTCTGAATTGAATGACATCCACTCACCACACCATCTGGTTTCTTCAGACAGGAGGCAGCAGTGCTGCTGAAGAACACAACACTTAATGACTGTTGACATTTCACAGGGGGAACACACTTGTGACTGTCAACTTACCTCCAACTCCTCAGCACTGCTCCTACGCTAGGACAAAAAGGCATGTTCACGTACAACCACACATTTACTGCACCACATGTGACACCACTCGCTGTGTGGCTAAAGAGGATGCATGCAGAGAGGTGTGTGCAAACCTTCCGGCTCCAACTGCAGTCAGGGAGACATGATGATGAGTCAACCGAAGCTCCAATGGATCAAGAACAGCTCCGAAAACATGGAAATGAGACCAGAAAGAAGAGTAGTTAATAAACACACAACATAAGTTGTCTCTACAACACAACTTCTGTCCAAACACAAAAGCAGATCACCAAGACCAAAGCTAACCACCACTGGATAGACCGCATGCACCAAACCTTGAGCCACAACCGCAAAACCACCAAGGGCCAACACAACGCACACAGTCCAAACTGACTGCTGAACCAGAAGACAAACAAACCAGACCACATTACTACGCAACCACCTATTACAGTATAACCACTGGCTATGCATGTACAAAATAAAAATTAAAAAAAAAAAAAAAAATTAATTTTGCCCATTTACAACATACAAATCACACAATTAACAACGTCAACAGTTGATCTGTCCAACGACGATGCTGACTGGCCCCTTCCATCACACTGGTACTCTGCAAGGAGGAAAGACGTTCATTACCTAACCAGTCACTGTTACCTCAACTGAAAAGAGAGCCTTTTCTACTTCATTTCTTCATCAGCTACAGCAGAATTGCTGCTTGTACATACCTTCAGCCGACCCTCCCTGCTGAGGTTGAACCTGAAAGCAGACAGCGGCAGTAAATGGAAAACCATGGCTGGGAGTTTACCTGGCAAGTTACATAACGGCACCGACTCACCAAATGGACACGAGCAAAGCAGTCCATCCGTCCTGGACCGGGAAGGTGGACAAGGTCACTGATTCCTGGGACCACACATCATGCACTACTTCCATTGCGGGGAGGGGGGCTGTGGTGTGACACACAAAATTACTGTCCAGAAGAGGGACAAGCAGTAAATACTACAACCACCCCCGACAAAACAAAAGCCACGTGACTACCCAACACCAAAGGAAAAGTGACAACCCACTGATGCAATAATACAGCAACAGACATCTTGTAAACAAGTTCAAGCTCACCTGCTGGCCCCAACGACTGCAGCAGCACAGCTCCCACTTCAGGGTACAGCAAGTCCAGGTAGGCATTTACTACACTTTTATTTCTGAAAACAAATAAGACTCTTATCTGAGTGGGAGTGGAGGAGAGTCCTGCTCCAGCTTTGGCCCCTCAGAGAGGCTCCATCACAGCCACCACGAAACTGGAAGAAAAAAACAAAAAACAATAACAGTCCAACAGCACATGCTGAAATTATGAACACCTCAATCTTGTATTAAAATGTTTCCACATGATTACACCTACCTGTTGATTGGCACCCCCTCCTGCTTCTTCTCCAGCACTAACAGAGGGAAACAATAGGATTAAATAAAGCTCGTGTGCACCATTTAAATTTAAAGACATTTACTCTACCATTACAATCTCACACCACTATCAGCCCACCCAAAACCACGACGCAAGCCGACGAGCGAGAAACAAACGGCACGCAAAGTGGAAGAGTCAAGCGAAAGTCAAGTCAAGTCAAGTCAAGCGAAACCGAGACAAAAGGAAAGGACCGCACAACCAACACCCTCCCTCCAACGACGACCCGTCAAATTCAGTGCCAGGTTTTTCCCTAAAACTCAGACACATTATTTCATGACGACAACTACTTCAGTGAATAGAGAACTCAGACTCTTACCTGAGGGAGGGTCCCTGCCCAGGTGTGTCCCTGATGGGAGATTCAGGGAAACTGCTCCAACATACATTACCATCAAAACATTAAGCAGCTGACTGAATGCATTTCAAGTCAACTGATCCTCATGTTGACTCCTCCAGTTTGTTTCACCATTGTATTGCCTTCTCAATCCATAAAATAACCTGTTCAAAAAAAAAATAAATAAAATAAAATAATAATAATAATAATAATAAAGGATAAATTTTTTTCCCTCATAACTTTTGGTGCACGCACAACAAAATGCGAAACATTTCATCGCTCACTGAAGAGCTATGACATGACGTCACTTCCTGTC
The DNA here is from genome assembly GCF_900963305.1 of Echeneis naucrates. NCBI lineage: Eukaryota > Metazoa > Chordata > Actinopteri > Carangiformes > Echeneidae > Echeneis > Echeneis naucrates. The sequence goes on along the minus strand of NC_042512.1, from coordinate 11,693,383 downwards.
TTCTCCCACCTACCTGTTGGACTTCCGGGCCACGAGCCTGAATCCGGATTATTATTTTTTATTTTAACATGTGCTGCGGAAAAAACAAACACAAACAGAGTTAAGACCACTCGTTAAATCCGTGTAGACATCTGCATGTGACTGACAGCATCTGCTAACTGGAAACAGTGAGACAGGTGCCCGGTGAACCCCTCCGTGGTGCACACAGCGTGAATAACACACAAACACTCACACAACAGCAGCATCATCTAAACCAGAAAGAGTCTGAAACAAACAAACACAACGCTGCGGACACGGCTGAACTGGTTTGCTGTTGCCGGCAGCCGTAGCTTTGGCGGCTAAAGCTACCTGAAACGACACAAAGCCGACCTACCTGTCGTCCAGAAGCAGAGAGCCGAGCCGAGCGGACTGCTGGCTTGTTCTGACTGAACCAAGTTCAGCGCAGCTCGGTCTGTTAAACACGCCGTGACAGCAGTCCTGGTTCAATCCGAGTGCGTCTCACCGGCTGCACTGACTTTAAGAGGAGCCGGCAATTAGCAATCAGCGCACCTGTGGGCGTGGCGCATGCGCACGCTCTCTCACACACACACACACACACACACACACACTTCAGACATCTCAGTCGATCAAACGCTCACACATCACTGTGAAGCTTTCATTCATTTCGTGCCTTCCGTCGCCATTTATGTTCAGGAAGGAAAAGCATGGTGGACATTTGACCGGTTCTCTCAGCCGGAATAAACAGCGATAAACATCGTCTCGCGCTGCTCCTTCACCTCACTGCCCCCCGCTGCTGTCGAGGCACTTCGGAAGGAAGGCCTCTGTCTGAAATTGAACGCTGTTCAGTAGGAGATGAGTACGACATTTGATTTGGCACTCATCGTGCTGATAAGTACTGTTTGTATTCTTCCATTCAATAAAACAAGTTCCTCCCTGTCCTTAAGCATGTGCACAACTTGGCCATGGTGGGACTCCCGGTTCCATTCCTGTCTTATTATATAAGCTTAGCCTAAATTATTATCAAGCTGGACATTGACTACACTACTATGACTGAGAATAAATAAGACTCTTGTCTGAATGGGAGGAGAGTCCTGACCCAGCTTTGTCCCCTCAGAGAGTCTGTCCAAAGTCGACATCGCCACCAACACAAAACTAGAACACAAAAACAGTCTAAACAACACAAGGTGAGAATATGAACACCTCAATGTTTCCACATAAAAATACACACTTTAAACTTACCCATCTTCAACCCGTTGATTGGCAGCCCCCTCTTCTCCAGCACCAACAGACCTGCTTCCAGAGGGAAACAAGACAGTCCAACAGCACATGGTGAAAAGATGAACACCTCAGTGTTGTATTACATGTTTCCACATAGAATCTCATCCTCTGACAATGATTGTGAGCCTTTCCCAAATCATCAGCAGACCTCCAGCTGTGGGTTACGGCCTCTCTGAATCGACCAGTGTGAAGATGCAACATAGTACTCGTGCCCATTCATTCCGACAGACATTGCTTAGTGGCACACGATGCCGATAAAGTTTTTTTTTTTTTTTTTTTTTTAACTGGTGTCATAGTAGGCATAAAGATACCCAGATCATCCACATCAGTTACATTGAAATTTTGGAACACTTTATTTACTGTTGAAAACTTTACAGAGCTATTTCTGTGTTTAAGCTTTCATTTAACTTTATGACATGCTGCTGAGCCTGGGAGCTCCGTGCACTTTTTGGTAGAATTGTAAAACAAAGATGACTGTTGTCTAAGACAAAAAATAAAATAAAAAAAAAACAACCTATGACATGTTGCAAATCAACAACCAAACAGGGCTACAGGAGCACAGACTTTACACATAAGCGAAAACAAATGTAGGACCCACACCTACATTTCACTGCAATCACAAAAATAAAGCAATGCTTACATTTTTGCCTTGTACATACCCTACGCATCAGGATCTGCATCCAGAGGAGGAACACCAACAAGGTGATCAGCATAAAGAGGATGAGCTGCAGGATTGTCATGGTGAGGAGCAGCTGGAGCAGCCTCAGTGGTTGGGAGACAGTCTGCCACCTCAAGGCCACTGAAAGGACAAACAACCAGCCAAGGACACAAACCACTGCTCTGAATTGAATGACAGCCACTCACCACACCATCTAGTTTCTTCAGACAGGAGGCAGCAGTACTGCTGAAGAACACAACACTTAATGACTGTTGACATTTCACAGGAGGGAAAACACTTGCAACTGTCAACTTACCTTCAACGCCTCAGCACTGCTCCTACGCTAGGACAAAAAGGCATGTTCACGTACAACCACACATTTACTGCACCACATGTGACACCACTCGCTGTGTGGCTAAAGAAGATGCATGCAGAGAGGTGTGTGCAAACCTTCCGGCTCCAACTGCAGTCAGGGAGACATGATGATGAGTTCACCTAAGCGTCAATGGATCAAGAACAGCTCCGAAAACATGGAAATGAGACCAGAAAGAAGAGTAGTTCATGAACACAGAACATAAATTGTCTCGACAACACAACTTCTGTCCAAACACTAAAGCAGATCACCAAGACCAAAGCTAACCACCACTGGATAGACCGCATGCGCAAAACCTTGAGCCACAACCGCAAAACCACCAACCACCAAAACCACCAAAGGGCCAACACACAACGCGCTTTTCAACAAAGTTAAATGTTGGAGTTTCTATTAGCGAAAATTTTGAGGCCAATATTATCCCTTTGACTGCTAATTTATATCTGCCTCCTTGATTACTAATAATCAGTATGGGCCCTGAAAAAACCACATCGGTATATCGCTAATTTATACTGACCCCCAAAATAAATCTACTTCAGATTATTTTGCTCTCCATTAAAACATCTCCTGTCAATTATAATTAACACTTCCTAATATTAATGGCGGTGCAACATAAAAAATCAATAATTAATAACAAAAACAGACAGACAATATTGTCTGTTTTTGTTATTAATTGTCTTCTTGGGGAGCTGATGTCGCGGTAATTAATAAAATATTACAAAAACACACTCTGCCTACTCTTTTTACCTTCACTGGACTCCCCGTTGTCTTTTGAAACAGACAAAAGAAATTGCTTAAAAAACACGTTTTCCCAAACATGTTCAAATATGACTCACCGCCATTACGTGGCTGTCCAGCTCGGCACGAGACATTCACAGACATATTCATGTATACGTTAGCAGTTAGCTTTGTCATCAGCGGCAGCTAAGTTAGCTTGAGATCATCCGCCATTTTCACTTCACATCAACGTTCATATCCTGACGGGTCTTGAGCTTCACAATCACTCTCACTACATTAAATACAATAAAGAAATAACACAGTTCACCGATTTCTGACTAAAACTCCTGTCCAGTCAGCTAGCGTCAGGGAGCTAACTCACCGGGATGATCCGGACCAATGGAAGAACCGCCACCGGAGTTCCTCGCGGACACTTCGCACTCGGGAAGGTCCTCTCGGTGTGGACACCATCAGACTTCGTCCCTGTTCCACAAAGAAGGGGAGTCAGTGAGCTCACTGACCGACCACATGATACTTTGGCCCCGACTGTCCACCGTTCATGTGGACCTGCTGATCTCCAGCCGGATAGAAACTGATTCTCTGATGTCTATTTCACTGGATTTGCTTCAAATAAAATAGAAATCATGGATAATGATTACTTTCTAAGGAGTGCTGTTTTAGAGAGTACAGCTCCATACACACAGCAAGAGGCTGAAAATTAAAATGTACTTTCTATATTACTGACTGCTTCTGCAATCCTTGTGGGAACAACAAAGTTTGGGTTTGTGACTTTGGTGTGAAGGTCTTTTTTAATTTAATGTATCTGTCGGTGATGTCATCATCCTACTCTGCTCTATAACATTCCATCGCCTTTGAAGTGACTCTGTTGCCTTTGAAGTGACGCTGTGATGTCACTGGCTCCGCCATCATTCCTTGTAAATACCAGCTGGCACACACAGTCCCATCACAGTACATGCACAGCAGCACTACAGCGTTTGAGAAATCAGAGCACACACACTCAAACATCATGCCAAAGAAGACAAAGAGCGCACGGGGACGCCAAAATAACGCCGACGCAGCAGAAGAAGGCCGGCTGAGAGAATTTGAAATTCTGAAAAGGGTTCTGGAGAACGAACAGGCCCTGAGAGCGGCTGAAACGCAGAGGGCCCGAGAGAATGAGTCCAAACTCAGGGAGGAGCTGCACAGGGTGAAAGTGATGTTCTCCAACTACATCAGGTACGATGAGATGCTCAAAAAGACAGAGCCACCCCAGAGGAGATCATCTCCAAACACCTCACAATCCTCAAAGAAGGACGCTCAAGAGCCAGAGGACGACTGTGGAGAGACTCAGAAACCAACAGAGAGGGAGCAGAGGTTGATGACGTTGGTGGAGAATCTGACAGAGTCCCACAAAGAAATCAGCAAGATGTACAAAAACGCTATGTCTCTGCTGAAGAAGACCAGAGAGCTGAACGACGCCACTAAAAAAGACGTCGACTTCATTTTCACATTGGAAACGCAGAACCGATATATTCAGAGGCAGCTGCATTTGCAAAAGAAAAACGGCAAACTCCAACCAGAACACAGGTCCAGTCTGATGGAAATGAAGGCCAGCATACAGGAAGTGGCTGAAGTGACCAAAGCCAACAAGCCGGAAGTGGTTATCATGACTGAGGCCAACAAACAGGAAGTGGTTGAAGTTAAAGAGACCAACAAGCAGGAAGTGGCTAAAGCGACCGAGGCCAACAAGCAGGAAGTGGCTGAAGTTACCGAGGTCAAAAAACAGGACATGGTTTTAGTAACTGAGGCCAACAAGCCGGAAGTGGTTGAAGTTAAAGAGGCCAACAAGCCGGAAGTGGTTGAAGTTAAAGAGGCCAACAAGCAGGAAGTGGTTGAAGTTAAAGAGGCCAACAAGCAGGAAGTGGTTGAAGTTACAGAGGCCAACAAGCAGGAAGTGGTTAAAATGACTGAGGCCAACAAGCAAGAAGTCAATGACAACCAGACACCAGCAGAAGATGTGAGGCCTGGACCAGCACCTTCAAATCCACAGGCCAGCTCTGAGCCGCTTCCAGACGGACCAAGGAAGAGGAAGGAAAAGACGAATCACACCAACAGCAACCACAACAACTCCAGATGGAAGAGGTTCATTGGCTTTTTCAGCTTCAAAAAAAGAAACAACTGAGTTGCTGGAAATTCATCGCCTCACCTGCAGGAAATGACTGAGCTTCCGCCACCCAGTTTAAATCCAACTGACTGCACGCAGGAAGAAAGTCCATAACCAGTCAAACTGCAAAATAGGGAACAGGAGAAACATCCAGCCTTCCCACACAAAACCCCTTTTTTCTTTTTCTCTTTCCTTTTCCTCTCTTTTTATCTCTTATTTTTTCCCCCCTTTCTCTTTCCTTTCCTCTTCAAAAAAAAAAAAAATAAATATCTAAACTCAAAGAATGTCTTGCTTTCTATTTTGGTGTCCATGTAAGCAGCTTGGAGCTACCGTGATTTACTAAGTGATGAACGGAACCCCTTTATTTCAACTGCATTTGCATAGGAATGATTGCAGGCCAAACTTCTTGATCGCTACAACCCATTGATCACTGAAAGGGGAAGCGCACACACGCCCCAAAATACAAACGAGAATCCAGAATTGTTTACAAGTTGCTTGTTTTGAAAACTCATTGACATATTGAACCTGTAACTAACGACGTCTATAGGTTAATAGCTATGAAACAACATGAATTATGAAAAGAAATAAACATGTCATGGTGCTTGGTTTGTGTCTGTTACTTTCTTTGATTACAGCCACACTGTCCTCTTTTTCTTGCATTAACTTTTTTCTTCAACTTGAAGCTGGTTAAATACCTTCAATAATCAGGTAGCAATTTGTGCTTTACTGTTTCTAATGTTAAAATGCTTGAAAGGGGAAAAGAAGGCGGGGGGGGGGGGGAGGGAACAAAACACAAACAGAACAGCTTTGCCCCTTTATAGCCACAAACAAATGTGCCTCCCAGCTGTCCAACCCAAAAAATAAATAAATAATATAAAAAAAACAAACAAAAAAAAAAAACAAAAAAAAAAAAACACATTACATGTCAAAGTGGGGAAGGAGAGAGAGAGAAAAAAAAAAGTTTGGACTACATTAAAGTATGGCAAGACAGACTAAGACTAAAAGAACCAACCCCGCCCCCCAAAAAAAATAAAATAAATAAAAAATAAACACACCTACACAACAGCTGCTTTACAATCATTACTTTGGATTTTATTGGTTCCAAAAGGCAATTCACTTTCAACTTCTCAGACATTAAATAGCCATTATAGCACTCAAACATTTCACATTACATTTTCATTTACAAAGAAGATACTCAGTCTTTAACATTTCCCTAACAATAAGCATGCAGCTTTAAATTCTACCATTAAATTCTCAGACATACAGCCACAAACTAAACAAACCAGTCACTACTACACACAATACACTTGACATTTCATTTAGACCACAGCACATGTAAATGGGCCAATTTAAAAAAATAAATAAATAAAAATAAAATAAATAAAAATACAATAAATAAAATACAATATCCCCAAATCAAATGGCCTAGACACTACACACAAGCAGTAGCACGTCAGAGCCAAACAACGACAACTGCACTTTAAACTACTCAAACCATGAACCAGGCCACACCAAACAGGGCTACAGGAGCACAGACTCTTAACACGCCACAAGCCACATACATTTCACTGCAATCACAAACAAATCAATGCTCACATTTTTGCCTTGTACATACCTGATGCATCAGGATCTGCATCCAGAGGAGGAGCACCAACAAGGTGATCAGCATAAAGAGGATGAGCTGCAGGATTGTCATGGTGAGGAGCAGCTGGAGCAGCCTCAGTGGTTGGGAGACAGTCTGCCACCTACAGGCCACTGAAAGGACAAACAACCAGCCAAGGACAAACTACACCAAATTGAATGACATCAACTCACTACACCATCTGGTTTCTTCAGACAGGAGGCAGCAGTGCTGCTGAAGAACACAACACTTAAAGACTGTTGACATTTCGCAGGGAGAACACACTTGCAACTGTCAACTTACCTTCAACGCCTCAGCACTGCTCCTACGCTAGGACAAAAAGGCATGTTCACATACAACCACACATTTACTGCACCACATGTGACACCACTTGCTGTGTGGCTAAAGAGGATGCATGCAGAGAGGTGTGTGTAAACCTTCCAGCTCCAACTGCAGTCAGGGAGACATGATGATGAGTCCACCTAAGCGTCAATGGATCAAGAACAGCTCCGAAAACATGGAAATGAGACCAGAAAGAACAGTAGTTAATGAACACACAACATAAGTTGTCCCTACAACACAACTTCTGTCCAAACACAAAAGCAGATCACCAAGACCCAAGCTAACCACCACTGGATAGACCGCATGCGCCAAACCTTGAGCCACAACCACAAAACCACCAAGGGCCAACACAACACGCACAGTCCAAACTGACTGCTGAACCAGAAGACAGACAAACCAGACCACATTACTACGCAACCACCTATTACAGTATAACCACTGGCTATGCATGTACAAAAAAAAAATAAAAATAAATTAAATAATACAAAATAAAAAAAAAATAATAATTTTGCCCATTTACAACACACAAATCACACAATTAACAATGTCAACAGTTGATCTGTCCAACGACGATGCTGACTGGCCCCTTCCGTCACACTGGTACTCTGCAAGGAGGAAAGACGTTCATTATCTAACCAGTCACTGTTACTTCAACTGAAAAGAGAGCCTTTCTACTTCATTTCTTAATCAGCTACGGCAGAATTGCTGCTTGTACATACCTTCAGCCAACCCTCCCTGCTGAGGTTGAACCTGAAAGCAGACAGCGGCAGTAAATGGAAAACCATGGCTGGGAGTTTACCTGGCAAGTTACATAACGGCACCGACTCACCAAATGGACACGAGCAAAGCAGTCCATCCGTCCTGGACCGGGAAGGTGGACGAGGTCACTGATTCCTGGGACCACACATCATGCACTACTTCCATTGCGGGGAGGGGGGCTGTGGTGTGACACACAAAATTACTGTCCAGAAGAAGGACAAGCAGTAAATACTACAACCACCCCCGACAAAACAAAAGCCACGTGACTACCCAACACCAAAGGAAAAGTGACAACCCACTGATGCAATAATACAGCAACAGACATCTTGTAAACAAGTTCAAGCTCACCTGCTGGCCCCAACGACTGCAGCAGCACAGCTCCCACTTCAGGGTACAGCAAGTCAAGGTAGGCATTTACTACACTGCTATTTCTGAAAACAAATAAGACTCTTATCTGAGTGGGAGTGGAGGAGAGTCCTGCTCCAGCTTTGGCCCCTCAGAGAGGCTCCATCACAGCCAACATGAAACTGGGGGGAGGGAAAAAAAAAAAACAAACAAAACAACAACAGTCCAACAGCACATGCTGAAATTATGAACACCTCAATCTTGTATTAAAATGTTTCCACATGATTACACCTACCTGTTGATTGGCACCCCCTCCTGCTTCTTCTCCAGCACTAACAGAGGGAAACAATAGGATTAAATAAAGCTCATGTGCACCATTTAAATTTAACGACATTTACTCTACCATTACAATCTCACACCACTATCAGCCCACCCAAAACCACGACGCAAGCTGACGAGCGAGAAACAAACGGCACGCAAAGTGGAAGAGTCAAGCGAAAGTCAAGTCAAGCGAAAGTCAAGCGAAACCGAGCCAAAAAGAAGGGACCGCACAACCAACACCCTCCCTCCAACGACAACCACAACCCGTCAAATTCAGTGCCAGGTTCTTCCCTAAAACTCAGACATTATTTCATGACGACAGCTACTTCAGTGAACAGAGAACTCAGACTCTTACCTGAGGGAGGGTCCCTGCCCAGGTGTGCCCCTGATGGGAGATTCAGGGAAACTGCTCCAACATACATTACCATCAAAACATTAAGCAGCTGACTGAATTCATTTCAAGTCAACTGATCCTCATGTTTAGTCCTCCAGTTTGTTTCACCATTGTATTGCCTTCTCAATCCATAAAATAACCTGGAGAGAAAAAAAACAAACAAACACATTTTAGCTCATAACATTTGGTGCACGCACAACAAAATGCTAAACATTTCATAGCTCACAGAAGAGCTATGACATGACGTCACTTCCTGTCTTCTCCCACCTACCTGTTGGACTTCCGGGCCACGAGCCTGAATCCGGATTATTATTTTTTATTTTAACATGTGCTGCGGAAAAAACAAACACAAACAGAGTTAAGACCACTCGTTAAATCCGTGTAGACATCTGCATGTGACTGACAGCATCTGCTAACTGGAAACAGTGAGACAGGTGCCCGGTGAACCCCTCCGTGGTGCACACAGTGTGAAAAACACACAAACACTCACACAACAGCAGCATCATCTAAACGATAAAGAGTCTGAAACAAACAACGCTGCGGACACGGCTGAACTGGTTTGCTGTTGCCGGCAGCCGTAGCTTTGGCGGCTAAAGCTACCTGAAACGACACAAAGCCGACCTACCTGTCGTCCAGAAGCAGAGAGCCGAGCCGAGCGGACTGCTGGCTTGTTCTGACTGAACCAAGTTCAACGCAGCTCGGTCTGTTAAACACGCCGTGACAGCAGTCCTGGTTCAATCCGAGTGAGTCTCACCGGCTGCACTGACTTTAAGAGGAGCCGGCAATTAGCAATCAGCACACCTGTGGGCGTGGCGCACACGCGCGCATGCGCACGCTCTCACACTCACTCACTCTTCAGACATCTCAGTCGATCAAACGCTCACACGTCACTGTGAAGCTTTCATTCATTTCGTGCCCTCCGTCGCCATTTATGTTCAGGAAGGAAAAGCATGGCGGACATTTGACCGGTTCTCTCAGCCGGGATAAACAGCGATAAACATCGTCTCGCGCTGCTCCTTCACCTCGCTGCCCCCCGCTGCTGTCGAGGCACTTCGGAAGGAAGGCCTCTGTCTGAAATTGAACGCTGTTCAGTAGGAGATGAGTACGACATTTGATTTGGCACTCATCGTGCTGATAAGTACTGTTTGTATTCTTCCATTCAATAAAACAAGTTCCTCCGTGTCCTTAAGCCTGTGCACAACTTGGCCATGGTGGAACTCCCGGTTCCATTCCTGTCTTATTATATCAGGCAAAACACATATATTATAACAACAAAGGGGTGAGGGTAGGAGGGAGTAGTCTTTTCTCCAAACTCAACACGTTAGGAAAGAGAGGGGGGTAAAGTCCACATGTCAAGGTGAAGACAGAGAGTGTGGAAGAAGAAGAGGCTTTAGATTCCACTTCAGGGTACAGCAAATCAAGCTGGACATTGACTACACTACTATGACTGAGAATAAATAAGACTCTTGTCTGAATGGGAGGAGAGTCCTGACCCAGCTTTGTCCCCTCAGAGAGTCTGTCCAAAGTCGACATCGCCACCAACACAAAACTAGAACACAAAAACAGTCTAAACAACACAAGGTGAGAATATGAACACCTCAATGTTTCCACATAAAAATACACACTTTAAACTTACCCATCTTCAGCCCGTTGATTGGCAGCCCCCTCTTCTCCAGCACCAACAGACCTGCTTCCAGAGGGAAACAAGACAGTCCAACAGCACATGGTGAAAAGATGAACACCTCAGTGTTGTATTACATGTTTCCACATAGAATCTCATCCTCTGACAATGATTGTGAGCCTTTCCCAAATCATCAGCAGACCTCCAGCTGTGGGTTTCGGCCTCTCTGAATCGACCAGTGTGAAGATACAACATAGTACTCGTGCCCATTCATTCCGACAGACATTGCTTAGTGGCACATGATGCCGATAAAGTTTTGTTTTTTTTTTTTTTTTAACTGGTGTCATAGTAGGCATAAAGATACCCAGATCATCCACATCAGTTACACTGAAATTTTGGAACACTTTATTTACTGTTGAAAACTTTACAGAGCTATTTCTGTGTTTAAGCTTTCATTTAACTTTATGACATGCTGCTGAGCCTGGGAGCTCCGTGCACTTTTTGGTAGAATTGTAAAACAAAGATCTCTGTTGTCTAAGACAAAAAATAAAATAAAAAAAAACAACCTATGACATGTTGCAAATTCGATGAGCTGTTTCATAAACATATGCTTAAAGGTATTTCAACAAAGTTAAGTGTTGGAGTATGTATAATTTAAAATTTTGAGGCCAATATTATCCCTTTGACTGCAAATTAATATCTGCCTCCTTGACTACTAATAATCGGCATCGGCCCTGAAAAAAACCACATCGGTATATCGCTAATTTAAACTGACTAAATGCTCTACCAACGACCCCCAAAATAAATCTACTTCAAAATATTTTGCTCTCCATAAACTGAAAATATTGTAATTGTTATATTCCTTAATTACAGCCACATCAGCTCCACAAGAAGACAAACACACACTCAGCCTCCTCTTTTTAACGTTACTGGACACCCCGTTGTCTTCCCCGCATCTGTATCACATGAAATGGACAAATGAAGTTATTTTCCCAAACATGTTCAAATATGACTCACCGCCATTACGTGGCTGTCCAGCTCGGCACGTGACATTCCGACATATTCATGTATACGTAGCATTTAGCTTTGTCATCAGCGGCAGCTAAGTTAGCTTGAGATCATCCGCCATTTTCACTTCACATCAACACAACGTTCATATCCTGACGGGTCTTGACGCTTCACAATCACTGAGTAAATAGAAAAAAAAAAAAAAAAAAAATCAGTTCGGCGATTTCTGACTAAACCTATCCAGTCAGCTAGCGTCAGGGAGCTAACTCACTGGGATGATCCGGACCAATGGAAGAACCGCCACCGGAGTTCCTCGCAGACATTTGTCTTCCCCTACTAAAAAAATAAAAAATAAAAAAAATAAAACAAACCCACACACCCTTTACCTGGTCTATAAGGGTGTCGAACTCAAATGCATGGGCCGAAACTGAAAAATTGGTGAAAGGGTTCAACGGTGATTGAAAACTCACTGAACTGGAACTCACAAAGCCTATAGGTTAATGGCTATGAAACATGAATTATGAAGAGAAATAAAAATCATGTCATGGTGCTTCATGTCTGTTATATTCTTTGATGACAGCTACACTGTCTTTTGTTGCAACAAAATAAACAAATTACACACAAAGTGTCAAAGTGAGGCTAAAGAGAAAACAGAAGCAGAGTAGTGTGAAATAAACCAAGTGTGAGGACTACATTAAAGTATGACAAGACAGACAAAGACTAAGTGTGAAAATGCTAAAGGACCAAAAATACCCCCCCCCAAAAAAAAAAAAAAAAACACAAAAAAACTAACACCACACAACAGCTGCTTAACAATCATTACTTTGGATTTTATTTGTTTCCAAAACGCAATTCACTTTCAATTTCTCAGAATTTAACAGCCATTACAGCACAAAAACATTTCACATTACATTGTCATTTACAAAGCATATACTCAGTCTTAAACATTTCTAACAAGAAGCATTCAGTTTCAAAGTCTACAATAGCATTAAGTTGTCAGACATACAGCCACAAACTAAACAAACCTCTATTTCACTGGATTTGCTTCAAATAAAATAGAAATCATGATAATGATTACTTTCTAAGGAGTGCTGTTTTAGAGAGTACAGCTCCATACACACAGCAAGAGGCTGAAAATTAAAATGTACTTTCTATATTACTGACTGCTTCTGCAATCCTTGTGGGAACAACAAAGTTTGGGTTTGTGACTTTGGTGTGAAGGTCTTTTTTAATTTAATGTATCTGTCGGTGATGTCATCATCCTACTCTGCTCTATAACATTCCATCGCCTTTGAAGTGACTCTGTTGCCTTTGAAGTGACGCTGTGATGTCACTGGCTCCCCATCATTCCTTGTAAATACCAGCTGGCACACACAGTCCCATCACAGTACATGCACAGCAGCACTACAGCGTTTGAGAAATCAGAGCACACACACACAAACAAACATCATGCCAAAGAAGACAAAGAGCGCACGGGGACGCCAAAATAACGCCGACGCAGCAGAAGAAGGCCGGCTGAGAGAATTTGAAATTCTGAAAAGGGTTCTGGAGAACGAACAGGCCCTGAGAGCGGCTGAAACGCAGAGGGCCCGAGAGAATGAGTCCAAACTCAGGGAGGAGCTGCACAGGGTGAAAGTGATGTTCTCCAACTACATCAGGTACGATGAGATGCTCAAAAAGACAGAGCCAACCCAGAGGAGATCATCTCCAAACACCTCACAATCCTCAAAGAAGCACGGTCAAGAGCCAGAGGACAACTGTGGAGAGACTCAGAAACCAACAGAGAGGGAGCAGAGGTTGATGACGTTGGTGGAGAATCTGACAGAGTCCCACAAAGAAATCAGCAAGATGTACAAAAACGCTATGTCTCTGCTGAAGAAGACCAGAGAGCTGAACGACGCCACTAAAAAAGACGTCGACTTCATTTTCACGTTGGAAACGCAGAACCGATATATTCAGAGGCAGCTGCATTTGCAAAAGAAAAACGGCAAACTCCAACCAGAACACAGGTCCAGTCTGATGGAAATGAAGGCCAGCATACAGGAAGTGGCTGAAGTGACCAAAGCCAACAAGCCGGAAGTGGTTATCATGACTGAGGCCAACAAACAGGAAGTGGTTGAAGTTAAAGAGGCCAACAAGCAGGAAGTGGCTAAAGCGACCGAGGCCAACAAGCAGGAAGTGGCTGAAGTTACCGAGGTCAAAAAACAGGACATGGTTTTAGTAACTGAGGCCAACAAGCCGGAAGTGGTTGAAGTTAAAGAGGCCAACAAGCAGGAAGTGGTTGAAGTTACAGAGGCCAACAAGCAAGAAGTGGTTGAAGTTAAAGAGGCCAACAAGCAGGAAGTGGTTGAAGTTAAAGAGGCCAACAAGCAGGAAGTGGTTGAAGTTACAGAGGCCAACAAGCAGGAAGTGGTTAAAATGACTGAGGCCAACAAGCAAGAAGTCAATGACAACCAGACACCAGCAGAAGATGTGAGGCCTGGACCAGCACCTTCAAATCCACAGGCCAGCTCTGAGCCGCTTCCAGACGGACCAAGGAAGAGGAAGGAAAAGACGAATCACACCAACAGCAACCACAACAATTCCAGATGGAAGAGGTTCATTGGCTTTTTCAGCTTCAAAAAAAGAAACAACTGAGTTGCTGGAAATTCATCGCCTCACCTGCAGGAAATGACTGAGCTTCCGCCACCCAGTTTAAATCCAACTGACTGCACGCAGGAAGAAAGTCCATAACCAGTCAAACTGCAAAATAGGGAACAGGAGAAACATCCAGCCTTCCCACACAAAACCCCTTTTTTCTTTTTCTCTTTCCTTTTCCTCTCTTTTTATCTCTTATTTTTTCCCCCCTTTCTCTTTCCTTTCCTCTTCAAAAAAAAAATAAATAAATATCTAAACTCAAAGAATGTCTTGCTTTCTATTTTGGTGTCCATGTAAGCAGCTTGGAGCTACCGTGATTTACTAAGTGATGAACGGAACCCCTTTATTTCAACTGCATTTGCATAGGAATGATTGCAGGCCAAACTTCTTGATCGCTACAACCGATTGATCACTGAAAGGGGAAGCGCACACACTCCCCAAAATACAAACGAGAATCCAGAATTGTTTACAAGTTGCTTGTTTTGAAAACTCATTGACATATTGAACCTGTAACTAACGACGTCTATAGGTTAATAGCTATGAAACAACATGAATTATGAAAAGAAATAAACATGTCATGGTGCTTGGTTTGTGTCTGTTACTTTCTTTGATTACAGCCACACTGTCCTCTTTTTCTTGCATTAACTTTTTTCTTCAACTTGAAGCTGGTTAAATACCTTCAATAATCAGGTAGCAATTTGTGCTTTACTGTTTCTAATGTTAAAATGCTTGAAAGGGGAAAAGAAGGCGGGGGGGAACAAAACACAAACAGAGAACAGCTTTGCCCCTTTATAGCCACAAACAAATGTGCCTCCCAGCTGTCCAACCCAAAAAATAAATAAATAAATAATATAAAAAAAAAAAAAACAAAAAAAAACTAAACACATTACATGTCAAAGTGGGGAAGGAGAGAGAGAAAAAAAAAAAAGTTTGGACTACATTAAAGTATGGCAAGACAGACTAAGACTAAAAGAACCAACCCCGCCCCCCCAAAAAAAAAAAATAAATAAAAAATAAACACACCTACACAACAGCTGCTTTACAATCATTACTTTGGATTTTATTGGGTTCCAAAATGCAATTCACTTTCAACTTCTCAGACATTAAATAGCCATTATAGCACTCAAACATTTCACATTACATTTACAAAGAAGATACTCAGTCTTTAACATTTCCCTAACAATAAGCATGCAGCTTTAAATTCTACCATTAAATTCTCAGACATACAGCCACAAACTAAACAAACCAGTCACTACTACACACAATACACTTGACATTTCATTTAGACCACAGCACATGTAAATGGGCCAATTTAAAAAAATAAATAAAAATAAAATAATTAAAAAAATAAATAAAATACAATACCCCCAAATCAAATGGCCTAGACACTACACACAAGCAGTAGCACGTCAGAGCCAAACAACGACAACTGCACTTTAAACTACTCAAACCATGAACCAGGCCACACCAAACAGGGCTACAGGAGCACAGACTCTTAACACACCACAAGCCACATACATTTCACTGCAATCACAAACAAATCAATGCTCACATTTTTGCCTTGTACATACCGTACGCATCAGGATCTGCATCCAGAGGAGGAGCACCAACAAGGTGATCAGCATAAAGAGGATGAGCTGCAGGATTGTCATGGTGAGGAGCAGCCTCAGTGGTTGGGAGACAGTCTGCCACCTACAGGCCACTGAAAGGACAAACAACCAGCCAAGGACAAACTACACCAAATTGAATGACATCAACTCACTACACCATCTGGTTTCTTCAGACAGGAGGCAGCAGTGCTGCTGAAGAACACAACACTTAATGACTGTTGACATTTCGCAGGGAGAACACACTTGCAACTGTCAACTTACCTCCAACGCCTCAGCACTGCTCCTACACTAGGACAAAAAGGCATGTTCACATACAACCACACATTTACTGCACCACATGTGACATCACTCGCTGTGTGGCTAAAGAGGATGCATGCAGAGAGGTGTGTGCAAACCTTCCAGCTCCAACTGCAGTCAGGGAGACATGATGATGAGTCCACCTAAGCGTCAATGGATCAAGAACAGCTCCGAAAACATGGAAATGAGACCAGAAAGAAGAGTAGTTAATGAACACAGAACATAAATTGTCTCTACAACACAACTTTTGTCCAAACACAAAAGCAGATCACCAAGACCCAAGCTAACCACCACTGGATAGACCGCATGCGCCAAACCTTGAGCCACAACCACAAAACCACCAAGGGCCAACACAACACGCACAGTCCAAACTGACTGCTGAACCAGAAGACAAACAAACCAGACCACATTACTACGCAACCACCTATTACACTATAACCACTGGCTATGCATGTACAAAAAAAATAAAAATAAATTAAATAATACAAAACAAAAATAATAATTTTGCCCATTTACAACACACAAATCACACAATTAACAATGTCAACAGTTGATCTGTCCGACGACGATGCTGACTGGCCCCTTCCGTCACACTGGTACTCTGCAAGGAGGAAAGACGTTCATTATCTAACCAGTCACTGTTACTTTCACTGAAAAGAGAGCCTTTCTACTTCATTTCTTCATCAGCTACGGCAGAATTGCTGCTTGTACATACCTTCAGCCGACCCTCCCTGCTGAGGTTGAACCTGAAAGCAGACAGCGGCAGTAAATGGAAAACCATGGCTGGGAGTTTACCTGGCAAGTTACATAACGGCACCGACTCACCAAATGGACACGAGCAAAGCAGTCCATCCGTCCTGGACCGGGAAGGTGGACGAGGTCACTGATTCCTGGGACCACACATCATGCACTACTTCCATTGCGGGGAGGGGGGCTGTGGTGTGACACACAAAATTACTGTCCAGAAGAGGGACAAGCAGTAAATACTACAACCACCCCCGACAAAACAAAAGCCACGTGACTACCCAACACCAAAGGAAAATTGACAACCCACTGATGCAATAATACAACAACAGACATCTTGTAAACAAGTTCAAGCTCACCTGCTGGCCCCAACGACTGCAGCAGCACGGCTCCCACTTCAGGGTACAGCAAGTCAAGGTAGGCATTTACTACACTGCTATTTCTGAAAACAAGTAAGACTCTTATCTGAGTGGGAGTGGAGTCCTGCTCCAGCTTTGGCCCCTCAGAGAGACTCCATCACAGCCAACACGAAACTGGAACACAAAAAAAAACAGTCTAACAGCACACGCTGAAATTATGAACACTTCAATCTTGTATTAAATGTTTCCACGTAACATTACACCTTCAAACAACCCCATCTTCAACCTGTTGATTGGCACCCCCTCCTGCTTCTTCTCCAGCACTAACAGAGGGAAACAACAGGGTTAAATAAAGCTCATGTGCACCATTTAAATTAAGATGTTTAACATTACAATCTCACACCACTATAAGCCCACCCAAAACCACAACACAAGCCGACGAGCGCAAAACAAACAGCACGCAAAGCGGAAGAGTCAAGTCAAGCGGAGGTCAAGTCAAGCGGAGGTCAAGTCAAGCGGAGGTCAAGTCAAGCGGAGGTCAAGTCAAGCGAAACCGAGCCAAAAGCAAAGGACCGCACAACCAACACCCTCCCTCCAACAACGACGACGAGTCAAATTCAGTGCCAGGTTTTCCCTAAAACTCAGACACATTATTTCATGACAACTACTTCAGTGAATAGAGAACTCAGACTCTTACCTGAGGGAGGGTCCCTGCCCAGGTGTGCCCCTGATGGGAGATTCAGGGAAACTGCTCCAACATACATTACCATCAAAACATTAAGCAGCTGACTGAATTCATTTCAAGTCAACTGATCCTCATGTTTAGTCCTCCAGTTTGTTTCACCATTGTATTGCCTTCTCAATCCATAAAATAACCTGGAGAGAAAAAAAACAAACAAACACATTTTAGCTCATAACATTTGGTGCACGCACAACAAAATGCTAAACATTTCATAGCTCACTGAAGAGCTATGACATGACGTCACTTCCTGTCTTCTCACCTACCTGTTTGACTTCCGGGCCACGAGCCTGAATCCGGATTATTATTTTTTTTCATTTTAACATGTGCTGCGGAAAAAACAAACACAAACGGAGTTAAGACCACTCGTTAAATCCGTGTAGACATCTGCATGTGACTGACAGCATCTGCTAACTGGAAACAGTGAGACAGGTGCCCGGTGAACCCCTCCGTGGTGCACACAGCGTGAAAAAACACACAAACACTCACACAACAGCAGCATCATCTAAACGATAAAGAGTCTGAAACAAACAAACACAACGCTGCGGACACGGCTGAACTGGTTTGCTGTTGCCGGCAGCCGTAGCTTTGGCGGCTAAAGCTACCTGAAACGACACAAAGCCGACCTACCTGTCGTCCAAAAGCAGAGAGCCGAGCCGAGCGGACTGCTGGCTTGTTCTGACTGAACCAAGTTCAGCGCAGCTCGGTCTGTTAAACACGCCGTGACAGCAGTCCTGATTCAATCCGAGTGCGTCTCACCAGCTGCACTGACTTTAAGAGGAGCCGGCAATTAGCAATCAGCACACCTGTGGGCGTGGTGCGCATGCGCACATACTCTCTCTCTCTCTCTCTCTCTCTCTCTCTCTCTCTCTCTCTCTCTCTCTCTCTCTCTCTCTCTCTCTCTCTCTCTCTCTCTCTCTCTCTCTCTCTCTCTCTCTTCAGACATCTCAGTCGCTCACACATCACTGTGAAGCTTTCATTCATTTCGGGCCCGTCCGCCTGTTTATGTTCAGGAAGGAAAAGCATGGCGGACATTTGACCGGTTCTCTCAGCCGGGATAAACAGCGACATCCTGAGGGGCTCATCGTCTCACGCCGCTCCTTCACCTCACTGCTGCTGTCGAGCCAGGTCGGAAGGACGGCCTCTGACTGAAATTGTGGATTTGGCTGCAAAAGTAGCCTGGACACATATTTCACGTGTATACCGCTGGACGTCGGTATTTAGAGGACTCAAAGCTTTTTACTCCTTTAATCCTGGATCACACAGTCCAGCGTTTGTGTTTTTGGGATGGAAATGATCAACACTTCTTTTTCTCAAATGACTGTGTTCAAAGAAGTACAACACCCAAGTAAACATCTTGATAAACATCAGCTTCTTGACTCACTAAGTCAATAAAGAATAGATTATTTCTCTAAACCTGAGTCACTGTGAATCATCTCCTGCTGCTTCAGTCCATAAATCAAATGAAGCTCAATGTCCTGGTCTGAACTCATCTGATTCCCAGGGAGGGCTCTGCAGTGAACTGTAACTTAATGATGTCAGCAGACCCAAATTTCTGATTACATTTTTTCTGTACTGTAACAGATTATAGTTCCATTTGTTTTTTTTGTAACCTAATCACATAAACACTGTCAGACCCCAAGCCTGTTGACGAGTCAGGCAGTGTTGTGCCCTTAAACAGGGAAAATAGTGAAATGAGAAGGAAGTTCATCTTGATTGAATGTGTTAGAGATGGAACTGATATTTCTCCTGCAACTGCAAGTTAGTCCCGGCGCATCATTTAGAAAGTTAAATTGCTTGTGAAGTGAATTCTTTATCTAACGTGAGCTCGAGTCAATATGCGTGAACTCAGCCAAAAGAGTCGCTCCTTGTTCTCCTCCTGATTTATTTTCACTGTGGGAATTTGCTGTGTCGGACTCATCCAGGCCCAGGTGGAGGAGAGGAGGTGCAGGTGACAATAAACCTCAGTCCTGAACTTCTTCAGATCACAATCACTCCCTGCTCTCATCATCATGTTTTATTAAATGCATCACCCTATTAAATAAGGTGCTGCATACGCTGTACTGCTCCTTTTCTTCCCCCTACACTCAGTCCAGTTGCTGAGACTGATGATGATGATGATGAGGGAATACATCAGGGACCCCAACGATGAAAGATTACACCGTGGCAATCTCAACAAGTCGCGCCTCTCTTCTTTTACAACACACAAACCAAAGGTAAATAGATCTTTATTTGCTTTAATTGCATCTTTTGGAGATATAATGCCGCAACCAAAAGAAACAAAGGGAACACAAACTAACACAAAAACAACTCCAGACGTACACTGTGATGAGGCCCTTTGCCTCAGTCTGTCCTCCCTGAGCATGCCTTAAACACAAGCTCGAGCCCATGCAGTTACATTCATCTCTGCGTTCGTGCTGCTCGCCCAAAAAACTACAATCCGACGATTCCACGACAAGCAAGAGTCTCTGTGTCCCCGACACCTCGACGCGCTGTGCAGACTAATGTATCTAGGATTAGAGGAGGGCGGAGGGGGGGGTGTCTCAATCTACAACTTTTGCTTCAAATGGAAAGTTATCTGCTGACGGGAAGTTCTTTTGGTGGTCCTGGTGTTTTCCGAAGGCACGAGGTGTGGCCGAGTGACTTTCGGCTAATCTGGAAAATGACTGTTAGGTTTGTCTGCTTTTTGTCGTTTGCTCGTTATCCTGTCTCTTTGTTGTGAAAGTCTCTGAGTCGCCGATGGGGACATTTGCAGAGTGAATCCAAAACAACCGACTCTTGTCCATCGAAAGGGAACATCTGATTGGCTGGTCAGTGTTCCCGTCGACCTTGCGCTCGGTTATGTCGTTCGCTTTTGTTTAAGGGTAAAAGTCTTTTTTACAAACACAAGAACAAACTACTGTCAAACTCTTCCTGGCCGTTTGCTGTTGGAACCGTACAAATATATGTCACTTCAATCTGTTGGAAGGATTTACAACATAAAACACATTAGGACGTCATCTTATCTACGTGTAGCAAACGTCATATGCTGGGATTCTGGGCACGATGATCAGTCCGTGGTGACGGTCTCCTGCCGCTGATCCGGCAGGAAGACGGGTGGAGCGTGTGGTTCCGGAAAGGCATGCTTTGAACTGTTGATGGCGTGTCTGCGGGAAAAAACGCATCAAGTTAAGGTGTAATAGACGTGTGAACATTGTGGCTATGTAAAGGCCTTACAGGGCTGACTCTGCTTAGTCGTGGGCGTTGATGATCCCGGCTCGGACGCAGGTGCTGACGGGTGAGGCCAGAGGATGGTGGCCTGGCCGGATGGGCTTTGCTATAACACGCACGCACAAAAAGAAGATAAAGCTAATTATTTAACTGGACCTGTCAACTGTACTTTTCATCGGTGTGAAGAAAATAGCTCCATCTCACCGATCTGAGCGGAGAAGCCCCTCCTGGCCATGTTCTTGCCCCTCACGGCCTCTTTGATGCGGTCCACCTCCTGTTGGTAGCGCTTACGATCCCTCATGGCGTTCTCCTTGGCTTCCTTCAGGGCATTCTCCAAGGCTTTCACTCGCTCCGCAGTGGCGCGTAGGCGCTTTTCCAGCTTGGGCAGCTGGCAGCGCAGGTCTGCGTTGTCTCGAACCAGCTGAGGACATCAAGCGTATGTATTACTCAAGCGGGTTTGTTGATGGGCATCCCAAATTTGATGCATTGGGATGACAAAGGCGGGTGTCGTGAAGGGACGGTCGTACCTGCTTGTGGACTTTGGTCAGTTGCTCCAAGTTATTCTCCAGGAAGGAAATCTTCTGTTTCTGGGCAACATTGCCGAGTCCCTCCTCGCAGTCCAGTTCGGCGCTCTGTCAAAGATAAGATTAACGTGTTACGTTCAACTGGCTGCTAGTTCAGTAGTCCAGCCGAACCTTAGCGGGGGGAAAGAGCGTACTTTTTTAACCCGCGCGGTGAGGTCCTGGATGAAGAGTTTCCGGAGGCTGTGCAGAGTCTGCAGCTCTTTGGCCTGGAGGAAATAACAAATGATTATTATCCCGCTCTAATGCGCGGCAACAGCCGTGTGTTGGCTATTTCACCCAAACTGTGGCTTTCTGTGTGCGTGCCAATGAGTTGACACACCATACTAACCGACTGCGTACAATCCAATGTTGCCAAAGCATATTTACGCATACTATATCATTATAAATTACACTTTGTGCGAGAGTAAACTCACCACAGTCTCCTCCAGCCCCTTCAGATCCTCTCTGGCCTGTTCCCTCTGCTCATTCTGCAGCCTGGACACAACACATCTCATTCAAAACACAAACCTCACACTCAGCCAGTTGGGCTTCTGTTGACCTGTGCGACCTACATGAGCTCCTGCAGCTTCACTTCCTTCTCCTGCTCTTCGGCCTTCGCCTTCTCGTAGTCTGACGCCAGTCTCTCCTGCTCCAGTAACAAGCCCTGGTTTAGACTTGGAGAGAAACGCAAGTGGTGAAGAGCCCTCGCTATTGCGTGTGTCTAGTTCAACTTTGAACTGTGCTCACTCTGTCAGCTCGTCCAGCATCCTCTGCTTGTCTTCGATCTCGTCTCGTAGGCGGCTCAGCTGCTTCTGGTGAGCCTCCCTGTGGTTTTCCTCCAACGTCTTCTGGGGGAAAAGAAGAAGAAAAGTGCTACACGTCGGGTAGTTTGACCCAGCAGCCCCTGCTGTGAAAATTCTATTTTTAGGACACCTTGATCTCCTCGTCATCCAGTCCGCCGATTTCCTTCTTCTCCTTCTCCAGCATCTCGTGTCTTTTCTCTGAAAAAGAAGGTTTTCTCTGTCATGTGTGGATGTTAGGGTTAGGGTTAGATTACCTCGATATCTCTACCGACCCCGAGCGTGTAGTTTGGCCAGCTCCTCCGTCAGAGCGTCTTGGCTCTCCTCCAGCTGCCTCTTCTTCTGCTCCATGTTCTGCATGTAGTCCGTCAGAGACTTGATCTTGGCCTGGTGCTGGTCACAGATCGCCGTGGAGAAATGAGCGCGACTGTATCGGCTTGACGCCCGAGTCAAGTAACTCGTCCCTACCGTGACAGTTACCTGGGAGATGAGCAGCTGACAGGACGCCAGCTCCTTCTCGTTGACCTGGATCTTCCTGTGGGCGTCGGCCTGAGCGCTCTCCAGCTGCTTGCTGCGGTTGACCAGCGACTTGACCTCGGACTTCATCTTGCTAACGTAGAGGCGGGCGACGGTGAACTCCTCCTCCAACGCTGAGCCGTTCCCCTTTGTCTCTGAGGACTGAGAGTGGAGGGTTAATGTGCAAAGTGACCGACCAAACTGTGTGTGTGTGCGTGTGTGTAAGTGCATCTGTCCTCACCATGGCGGCCTTGACATCGCAGGTGCCGATGATGGCGCCAATGTCGGTGAGGTCTCGCAGCAGCTGGTTCAGGACCTCGGCGGCTCTCTTTCTCTGCAGGCCGTTCAGCTCCTGCAACTGACTCAGCTCCAACTGCGCCGCCGACAGCAGCGCCTGGCCACCAGGTGCACGTGCGTTAAAAAGCCTCTGTACAGGAAACATTTAAAAGACGTAAAAAAAAAAAAAAAAAGGTGACCCACCTTTTTGTGCTGCAGCTCCTCGGTCAGCTGCAGGTTGGTCTGCTCTCGCTCCTCCGCCTCCAGGCTCTTCCTGTCGTAGTTAACGGCCAGCTCCTCCAGCGCCTGCAGCACCTCCTTCACCTCCTCCTTGGCCAGCTCGTTCTCCGTCTGCAGCCGACACATCTCCTCTTGGATCTTGTCGTAGTCGCGCCGCGTTGAAGCCAGCAGCTGTGGGACGGGATGGCAGGGTGTGAATAATTGGGCGGACAAATCGAGCATGTGCGTGTATATATGTGGCTTGAAAGTCTTCTTCTGACCTCCTCCTGATCCATCATCTGCTCCTTGAGCTTCTCCGCCAGCTGACTGTGCTGGTTGATCTCATCATCCTGAAAAAACACAATTAGATATACGAGTTTGTGTATTTATATGTATGTGTGTGTGTGTGTGTGTGTGTCACCCCGGCCTCACCTTGTCATCCAGCTGTTTGTACAGGTTGCTGATGTCCTCCTCGTACTTGCTCCGCTCCTCGCTGGAGCCCGAGACGCCTCCTCTGGCCGGCAGCAGGTTGTCAATGACGGGAGTGTTGTCGTACGGCTCGGCGCTCTTCTGGTCTTTGGAGCTCAGCTGCTCCTCCTCCGGAACGTTCTCCCCTGTGGGAGGACGCCCAGCTCAATGACTGCATTGTTTTCAAAGCCTCTGTGGTTTTCAAGGCTTCGGTTTTGTGATGAGAGGAAATGAGAAGATGGAGAGCAGGGACTGAGGCGGTGGACTGCTGCTCGCAGGAAATGGCTCGGACTGAAGACAGCGGCTGACTCGTGTCAGAAAGACAGCGTCTGCGTTATGTGTGTGTGTGTTGTAAACAGCGTTGGCTTCAGAGGCTGCAACTGAGCAAATGTGTTGCTAAGGAGTGCGATCAATATCCAGGGGAGTTACAAAATAAAGAAACAGCGAGGGAGGGTGGGAGAGGGCACACAGAAGGAAATGGAAGTTTTTTTTTTTTTTCAGGCTTTTTGTATCTCACCGTTCCTCCAGCGGTTGAGCTCGGCCTCCAGCTTCTGGATGATGCTTTTGAGGCCTTTGTTCTTTTCCTTCTCCTTCTCGTATTTCTTCTTCCACTCCTCGGCCGTCAGCTCCAGGTTCACGCACACTGTGTTCTTGATGGTCTTGGCTCTAAATGGTAGGGGACGGAGAGTGGTGTCTTTTTCTTTTCGCTGTATTTATGAAACAAACTTGTTCACTGGACGCAAACTGTGCGTCTGCCAGCCAGAGGAACTCCAGCTCTCGACGTCTTTCCTTTAATAACGGAAATCTCATTTCATACCGAAGGAGCTGCACTTTTCTAAAGTGTCGTTCCGGAAGTACGACTAGAAAACTGCGCTGTCACCGTGTCGCTGTCTGAATTTGCGGAATTCGCGAAGGTGGCGGTTTGGTTGGCTGGCTGGTGTGAGCACAGGAATCTTTAAATAGCAACAATGCATGGCAGGAAACTCAGAGCCATCTGGCTGCTAGTTTCCAATAGCCAGTCACTCACACACACACACACGCATGCATGCATGCACACACAAAGTGTACCTCTGCCCAAACATGAGCGTGGACTTGGTCTCGGCTTCGTTGTAGATGGACGGTGAGCAGCAGATGATGATGGTGGTGCGACAGTTTCCTCCCAGAGAGTCCTGCAGGATCCGGGTCATCTTACTGTCCCTGTAGGGCACGTGGGTTTTCTGAAACATAGGATTCAGCGGGTTGCTCGGTGCAGATTGTGGTAGACGGAAGGACGGACAGACTGAAGGACAGAAGGACGGCGGACTTACCGTTCCCTCGGCCAGAGCTGAGATGACGTTTCCCAGCGCGGACAGAGATTTGTTGATGTTCTTGGCCTCATCCAGCACGGCTCCCTCAGCTCCCGTCTTGCTGACCTGTTCAAACAGCGGTCTCGTCACCCATAAAGCTCCTCTCTTATCAAACCTCTCCGCTCTGTTTAAGACTGACCTTCTCGCTGCCGGCCAGGTCGACCAGGTAGAGCTTCCCTGACAGCTTCTTCTCCGTCTCAACGTTCTCCTGCTTGATGTTGATGAGGAAGATGCTGTGGCTACGAGAGCTGTGCTCATTCATATCTGGAAAATAGATATAGACCTTTTGTTTGCTGCTGGCGGCAAACACAACGGTGGAAAACTCCCGCTGAGATACGTACTGGTCACAGCCACGTGCCTATTGGCCTTGCCTTCGTCGATAACGTCCATCACCTCCTCTGGACTGGACACAAAACGCTCAGTGCAACCCTGGAAGAAAACGGGAGGCGGTCTCAGTGCGGTGACATCAGCCTCGTAGGATTTTGAATCTCATCTCACCAACCTTGACGTAGGGCACCCTGTTTTTATCCTCGTGCACAGAGAGGTTCATCTTTGACACTGTCAAATAGAGCAAAGATCGCACAAGTCACAATCTATCGCTTGATTTAAATGACTGTGATCTGTCCTGAGCGTTGAAAACTCACCATCCAGCAGGTCTCTGATCTTGTCCAGGTAAATTTCAAAATAGGAGACCTGCACAGAGAAATAGGTCGGAAGCTCTAGATTGCTGTTTTTTCCTTTGAAGATTTAATTTGGTTGTTTTAATCTTTTTTTTTTTTTTACCTTGATGTGGAACTCCAGGTTCTCATCCATGGAGTAGATGTGGTCGAAGATGTCGTGGGCGATGCGTGGGATTATTCCCATCAGCTGGGGGTCGTGCAGTTTGCCCTGAACGCGGGACAGCGGAGTTGACACACAGGTTTAAAGAACAAGCTCAGGCTACTTGGCGGGATTCAAAGTCAACATGTGGAATTAAAGCTGGATGTAAAGACAGCGAAGCAGATCACATCAGAGAATTAAAGGGAGGCTTTAGGTGGATTAGTCCACTGGCTGCTGAAGCCATTTGCACTCATGATGATGCCGAACCCTGCCGACAGTTTGTCTGTGCCGCCAATTCTATTTTTCACTTTATCTGCAAATTACACTCAAACAAACACCGCGCTTTAGGGCGTCGGTGCCTTGCTGAAAGGCTTTGTTGTTTGAAGGAATCAAACAGGCCTGACACAGACTGAACTGCTCCGACAGTCCGTGCATGGTTTTAGTGTTTGGGATAGGTCTGTTACACAATGGCTGACTGGTGATATGCTCCAAACAAAGGTCGCAGTCACCCTCCATTACAATATTGACCAAATGACAGTAAATCCAAACAGGGTGGAGGAGATTTGGGAACTTCTCTATCATCGGTCCCACCTCCATGGTGTGCGTCTTCCCCGAGGACGTCTGGCCGTAGGCGAAGATGGTCCCATTGTAGCCGCCCAGCACATCTGGAGAGGCGTGAAAAACGTAAAGGGGGGAAATTGTGAGCGCAATTTGTTCACCGCTTCAGATATTCAACAACGGCGAGAAAATATCGCAGCGCCTGTGAAAGACGCTGGGATCAAAGATGGAAGACAGATTAAGTGTGTGCAGACATGCGGCAGATTAAGGTTACATAAGAACAATCGTACGTACCTTTGACTATCTGTTTGGCACACTGGTCGTACACATGCTCCTGCGACGTGTTTGGAGGCAGCACCCGATCAAACACGTACGGTTTCCCCTGTTTCAGAGCAAAACGGTGCACGTGAACAACAGGAGGACAACAGCTGGGCTTTGTGTCGTGTGCTACACAAATCCTGTCTATGGTAGAATTCGTTTAGTTCGATATCATGGAAATGATGATGTAATGTGCAGAGTCTTGAGCTGTAAATGCTCCAACAAGTCTGTTCGGCCATCCATCACTCCTCCTGTCCTTGTCCAACCACTGACACTTTTCCCTGGGGGGGGGGCTGAAAGCATGGCTGCTGTGAAAAGCAGCTCTCAGCACTTGGAGGTGGCGGCAGCAGCAGCCTGAAACCTGAAAAAACCCTCAGTAATGTGTTTCTGCTGTTTGATTGATGACATGCAGAAGTGAGAAGGGCTGCTCATGGCCGAGGTAGGTGGGGGGGGGGGGGGGGGGGGGGGGGATACAACATCGTAAGAATGAATCAACAAATAAACGACTTTCCAGTGAACGTTAGAAATAACATGAGACAGCTCATCGTACTGTGGGTCTGTATGACATGAAGCACTGTATTGATGGACCCCCCCCCCCCCCCCCCCCTTACTTCCTGCGGCCTCCTGAATCAGCACATTGAGGATGGTGAACTGGCGTATCACATCATCGCATCGGCCTTTGTAGAAAAAAAAAAAACCTCTGGACACAGCTGGACACTCTTAAATAATCCTGCAGCAGACTTTGACCTAAACAGATCAGTTCTCTGCCTGAATTTATCCATCTGGTATCGGGGGGGGGGGGACAGGCCGATGGCGCACTCGGCAGGGCCGCAGATCTGCAGTGAGCACTCACCGTGA
This sequence comes from Echeneis naucrates, assembly GCF_900963305.1. Classification (NCBI taxonomy): domain Eukaryota; kingdom Metazoa; phylum Chordata; class Actinopteri; order Carangiformes; family Echeneidae; genus Echeneis; species Echeneis naucrates. Next base: position 11,665,448 of record NC_042512.1, on the reverse strand, counting down.
TGACCACCGTGTCGTCCTCCTTGAATTTGGGGATGTATTTGTCTCCTCTGTTGATCTCGGCCTCGTTGAGCGGCCTGAAGCGGCACATCACCCTCACCCCGCACTCCGCCGCATCCGCCATGGCTGCTGCTGCTGCTGCTGCTGCTGCACCGCCCCTCCGGGTAACGCTGGCACAAAAACAAACAAACAAACAAACAAACGGACAGGGAGGCTCAGGCAGGGTGGTGCCCAAAGTCCTTGATGGAGGTCCGTGCGGCGCACACCGTCTTCAAACACGGAGTCAGTTCATCATCTGCCACACCACACTGCCCCCCCCCCCCCTCCGGTCGGCCTCTCTCTCTTCTACACCGAGAGACGAACTTTAGAAACGTCGGCTGCGCAACGAGTCCTTCATCCCAGCTGACAGAGTCCGAGTCCCGCCATGACGAACCGGATCCACCGCAGCGCTGAGAGGAGCTGGCCCTCCCTCCCTCTCTAACCACCACCACACCGGGAATCAGGCCTCTCTCCGGGCACGGAGCTGACTCTGCGGTCCGTCGGTGCTGGTTAGCGGCGGCAGACTGGGGGTGCTGAGGCCGGCGTGCGGAGGGAGGAAGCCGGGGAGGATGCGCACAAACAGCCGCATCGTCCTCAAAGGCGCGCTCCCGTCACGATTGCTGCGGCGCGGTCCCGTGCTCCGCATCAGCACCATCACAGAGCTGCGAACGCGCGCGCGCGCGCGCACGCAAAGCTAACAAACACGCAAATAATATTCAGATGTTTTTCTAAATAACGTTGTTCATTCAGCTCTAAATCACATTTAAATGGAAATCCTGTTGCAGGAGCTAAACCAGATCATAAACTAATTAGCCTCGTCATCATGACTCATGAGGGGGGTCAAAGGTCACTTTAAACTCAAACACCGACGATGGGAACCCAAAGAAGGAACTCTGCAGGACTTTTTAAATCAGATCTCATGTTATTCAGCAAGACGTGCCTCTTTTTTTCCTTTCTTAAATATTATTTAAAGTTTTCGCTGGAGGGACAGGATGTGATGAACTTCAGCTGATGATGAAGATCCTTGTCATATTAGTGAGTCACTAAAATGGGTTATTTTGAAAGAAGACACGAAGGATGCTTCTTTATAAATAATGTAGATTCCTAATATTTCCAAACTACACTGTTAATTACTCACCTATTTCACACCTGAAGAGTGCATCTGCTGCCGTTTTCATGTCACATTTCCAACAATTATCACAATTTCTCATCTGGATTTCACACAACCACAGGCGAACCATTACAACAGCTCTGTACTTAGCCACTAGGCGGCAGTGTGCTACAACAAATACTGGATCTGCCACCAGCTTAACAAATAAAATCATTAGACAACTGAGGAGAAACGGACATAAAAACATGATACACACCAGATTGTTCAAGTAAGAGTGACCATGTTTTTAATATCTTAAACATCTGTGCAACATTGTTCAAAATGTTACATCACTGCATGACCTGTAATGTTTCACAATATTTACAAAAAAAAAAATAAAAATAAAAATGCTGCTTACATCAAACCATTAAAAAAAAGTCCAAACAATCTCAAAATAATGGACTCTGACAAACTATCCCTAGCCCACATTAATGCAAAAAGAAAAATAAACAAGAGCAATCAAGTGCACATCATACTTCACGCAAGTCTATTTTTTGTAAAGTATATATTAGTGAGAAAATATATACTTAATTACAAGTTGGAAAAATCAAATACTGACAAGGAAAGGGTGGAAAAGGGAAAATGAGATTAAAGAGCAGAAAAAAAAAAATCAAAATCAAAATCACACTCGCACACAAACAATTGCAGGAGAAGGAAGGAGGGTGGGTGGGGGGGGGGGGGGCAAAAAATAGACTGCACACAAAAAAAATTCTTTGAACTCTTGACCACAAATAACATGAAACTGATATAACAGATCCATAACACATGGGTTCCCAACAACAGACTGGGTTCCTGCATGTCATTGCACAAAAAAATGGGGGAAGAGGCAGAATGAACTTTACCGAAAGAGCTCACGTGTTCTCGACACAGAATGTCACATTTTGAAAAGGGCCGGAGGATTTCCTTGCCGCAGATTACAGTAAAAATTCAACTGAGGTTACTTAAAAGCGGGCACACTGGGGGAACAAAAACTGGGACATTTCGAAAAAGACGGACTTCAAGGTAATTTAGCTCAAACTGCATTTTTAGCGAGACACAGTTTGACTTCATTGTTTCAAAATGCTCAATAACCGCATTGGCTGAGCTGACACCAATGTCTGGCATTTGTCGGTGAGCGTTACATGTCTTCTTTACATTGCTACAACTTCAGGACAGAGAACAATCGTTTCCAAAATGTTCTCCAGTTTTTCAGTGTGCGCACAACAAAAAGGGTCAAAAGCGTTTTCAAATAAGTCAGATCTCGTCAGAAAATACAGTACAAAAGTGTGTACACAAACAAACTGCTGACATTGTTAACTTGGCTGTAGCATCCTAGTTTTCAGGTTAAAGAGATTTCTCTCCGGTTGACCGATGAACCTGATGTCTTTGAGTGACGACAAATGATCTGTTGTCACTCAGACGTCGCAGATGTGTGTTTGCTGAGTGTGAACGGAGAGAATCTTACAACAACGTACTGGACTGTTTTAAATCCAGCCTGTAACAGACTTGATTTTGGAGGCTTCAGGTAATTTGATCATGGATGATTAGTACATATTAGAATCAAACTTTTCCATCGGGGTTAATGTTTTTTTGCATGAAAAGCTGCAAATAAATACTACTCCTTGGCTCTTAGGACATGTGAAAAGGTGAGTACAGGCTTTACCATCCATTGATTATATTGCACAAGATAATTCTGTAGTGTTTTCAGGTTGTTGGTGGATTTTGATCTGGAAGAGCACCCATGTTTGTGTGTGTGTGAGAGAGAGAGTGTTTTCCGCCTCAGTTTCCCAATAATGTGTGTCACAGCCAATTTTCAGTCCAATCAAATGACGGTTCTACTTTTGGGCTTGAAACGTTCATGACGGTTTGTAGTGTTAAAGCTGCATTTATTACTAACATAAACACTGTCCGCTTTTTCACACGTGCATATTCATAAATAGTGTGATGCTTTCTTCAATTGAGAAAGCCATGACACAAGCTGAGAAAGCCTCACTGTAAAAAAAACAAAAACAAAACAAAAGGCGTCATCTGTGATGCTCACTTAAATAAAAAGGGAACAAGACCTTTGTAACGGACTATGAATACATGATCTATTCAGTTGTTAAAAAAAAAAAAAACAACCCAAATATACATATACACATATAAGGCTTGAGTTCTCAACTCTTGGTAGTATTATTGCCATCTAGCATATTTGTAAAGCTTAAAATAAATATGGAGTACTGTACATAAATAATTTACATCAACAAGCAAAACAAACAAAAGAAAAGTAAAAACACAAGGCCCCTAAATGTGAGAAATGCTTTCACCCCGCTCTCAAAAAGCGTGTTAGTGTTACTGTTTCTAGACTCTGACTGAGGTTGGTTCCTCTTCCTAAAGCTATGTTGAGGCGAAAACAAAACAAACAAACAACCCCCCCCCCCCCCAAAAAAAAAACAAACCAAAAAAACAAAAAACAAAAAAACAAAAACAACCAACCAAACAAACAAAAAACAACCCAACACTGTACAAATGAGCACTAGAACATGATCACAACATCCAAATGAAATCATTCATCGATGCAGACTGTGACTCGTGGTCGAAGGCGCAAGGGAAAATCCACCCAGCTGCACTGTGTGTGTCGCAGTTCAGGGTTTGAGGTGTAAGTCCAGGCGAATCTGACGACTCCAACATTTCCTGTTGCTCTTCACAATCGCCTTTTATCAGTCTGCCAATTCCTTAAACAGCACGTTTAGTTGAGCTAAAGCAGAGTGACACACGAGTCGCCTCCGAATGAGACAGTTAACACAGTTAACCTGCCAGAAAGAAGCATGTTGTGCTCCTGACACAGTTAAAGCGTGCAGGGGAGCGGTCTGAGCTAACCTGCTGCGCGCGCAACAGTCAGCAGGTGAGAGATGTCCCGATATGGCTACATGTTAGCTAGCTGTCACTTAACGCGCTGTACGCCGTTATTGCAGATGATTTCTCTCGTCGAGCCAACGACTGCAGGGTGGAGAATTTATCAATTTATGGATTTCGTTTCTGCAAAACTCTTGAAGCTCGTCCAACAAGACAAAACACAAAAGCGCCTGAAGGTGGATTTTCCCTTCTGATCATCAGGTAACCAGCTCGCTGTTGTCTGCCAGTTACGAGGGTTAGAGAACCCAAAGAATTCCCCTGCCAACCAGACTCCCTTCTTTTTTTTTTTGGTTGTTTCCTGCCCTGCTCAGAGGAACATTGGACACTCTCTGCTGGTAAAGTTCATTCTGTTTAGTTTTTTTTGTCTTTTTCCTTTTTTTTTTTTTTTATGTTTTTATAAGCTTTCTTTGTTTTTCTTGCTGTTCCCTTCCATAAAAAAAAATAATAAAAAAACAAAAACAAAACAAAACCCAATAACAACCAAAAAAAAAAAAAAGTAATCAAAGCAAAACTAAAAAATAAAAATAAAACAGCACGTCTTACAGTTCATCATATAAAAGCTTTAGGCTGTATTCTTATTTATCCTATGCATGCGGCCGTATGCAACCGCATTTCTGAATAGAAACCAAGACATTGGTACACTTCTTCTGCTTTGTTTTTGTACAATAAAAGATAAAATGTGCATTAGGTACGCTTGTACATGACACTGTACAATATTTACATACATTTCTTAATAGCATGAAATTTCAGGATTATCTATATACATATTGAAAATGTATCAGAAATATTTGGACTGTCTATTTTTCTTAAATATGTAAGGTAATGCTTGTAGCTTTTTTTTTTTTTGTTTATTTTACTATTTTATACTAGAAAAAAATAGTTAATTCAGTGAGCTGTAGACAAATTGCAACCATTTTGTTGTTTTTTTTTTCTCTATTTTCTCTATTTATTTATTTTTTTGTCTTCTACAGTTAAAACTGTATTGGTGATTGGAATATCCAGCACCTTCTGTGTTCAGTCATTAAGTCAAGTTGATATCATGGAACGAGGATGTACCACTGAAAGTCCATGTGTAGCACCTGTTAGAGAGCTCAGATCGCGTCGAGGCTGAACGGACAAAGTCTCCGAAGGCTTTGAGGACGTTCTTGGGCCGACACATTCAATGTTATCTGGATATTTTCCTCCTCTTAGGCTTGGGGAGCTTCGCTTGACGATCTCTCGACGGGATCTGATGGCAGACGGACACAAAGACGCGTCATGGTGCAGGTTGGACAGGTGGGTGGGGGTGAAGAGGAACGTGATTCGGTACATCTCTCTGACATCAGCAAAAAGGTGAAAATACTCACTGTGCCTGACATCTTATCCAGCTCGGTCATGGCCTCGTGGATAGCAGCTTCCAAGTGATTATTCAGTTTCCCTGGTCTGTTGGGTGACATTTACATGTTACATTATTTACATTTACGCCGATGGAAGGAGGGATTTGGGCGGGATGGGATGATGTTCTGGGACATTTCAGGACAACCTCAACCAAAGCCAGACCGGTCGGATCGGATCTGTTGTTCAGTGTTATTCCGATTATTAGACACTAATATAGATTTTCGTTGGCTCCTTTGTCCTTTGTTGCATTATTTGTAGGCAGAGGCACACAACGCTAAAGGTGCAAACAGCCTCTAACAATATAAATGCAGGTATTTGGCCATTATGTGATTTGGATCGTATTTCGATTCATCGTGCAGCTTTCCAACAGTCGCAAAAGAAATTGATTAGTGTAACGGACTGTTCTAGTGTCATGGAAGGTGACAGTGGTGTGTTGCAATAGTGTGATGTTCTTGAATCGTTTCTTGAAGCCATGGTAATAAATGTTGAGCGAGTTCACTTACTTCAGGCCTCTCTTGGCGGCTCGGTCGAGTGCCTCCAGGTCGTGAGTTAGTGTTTTTAGCTTCTCTGGCTCTACCTAAGAAGGAGACGAGAGTAAACATCAGAGTACCTTGACCGTTGTAGGCGCAGGCTGAGAAATTCTCAGCCAGCCCAAATGATGCAAAATAAATTCTGCGGTTCATCAGTTTGTCATGTCTACCACTTAATTCTGCAGTCAGAAGTCAAACCTTCTCTTTCCTGAAATTCTAATTTGGCAGCTTGTTGGCAAGTGTTAAGATCGCGTTGGACTCCATCTGCCGCTATGGCCAGAGGACAAAATCACTTCAGACTTTTCAGAGTTGCAATACATTTGCATCTGAGGAAAAATTATATATAGTCAAACACAACTTCATCTCTCGTCGTGACTTTTCTGGCAAGCAACCGCGTCACGCTGGAAATGACTTTGCTGTAATCCAAGACTCAATAGAACTTGTTTTATGGCTTTCTGGGAAATATTGCTGGCTGCTACGCGTGCAGTGTACCAGACGCTAAAATCTGCCATCGATGGGCAGTTTTATTTAGTCTGGAAATTTAAATTGGCTGGTGAAATGATGACAGGTGGTCACACGCGGGTATCTCACCTTGGCCTGCTCCCGCAACTGCATAGCAGCGTTGTGCACTTGTTCGTCACCGGCCAGCTTGGCAGGCCAGGGTGGAAAGCCCTTCAGCTGGCCCCAGACCAGCTCTCCCATGTTGAAGGTCCTGGACCGGTAGTGAAGCAGCTCCGAGGAGGGAGAGTCTGGCTGCCGAAGGTCTTCCTCGCTGCTCAGGCTCTTTGTGTCCGAGGGACTGGGCGCCATACCGTTGAAGTGGCCGTTGTAGTGGCTGTAGTCTTTGGCTGTCGACAGGGGTCCCTCCAGGCTCGTGGAGGAGCTGGGTGACTGGTCGTCTCCTGTCAGCTCCTGCCGTGGGGGGCCCAGGACTTCTCCGTAACCCCGAGCGTTGAAGTGGGGGGTGGCACCGTTGATGTGGGTGCAGCGTTCCACTGTCTGTTCCAGGCGTTCCTTAAAATTCGCCGGTGTCCGGCTGCAGTTGTTGAAGCGATAGCCGTCGTCGAGAAAGGCCTTATCGTGGGCCATAACCAGACCGTGGTCGTTCGACCCCTCGGCGGGGCAGGGTGGGGCGGGAGCGAGGCTGGCAGGTCGCTCCATGCAGGGACTGCTCCTCACTTGGGTAGAACACTCCAGAAATTCCTCGCCTCCCCAGGCGCTGCTGTTGCTGTGAGCGTCAAAACCTCCTCCGTGCTGCGTTTCCCCGTCCCATCCGCCCCTGGGAGTCCCACGGCCAGGAGAACGGAAGTAGTCGTTGGCCTCGGGGCCGTCTGGAGTGCTCTTCCCTGGATCCATGTTCTTCTGACCCCGTCCCGGTCTCACCTGCCTTGGCCTGCTTTGTTGGGGTAACGCCTCCGCCTCCTGGTGCCCGTGCAGGACTGCACTAACTGCTTGAGGGAGGTTGACGGGCTCCCCTATGGAGGCAGCGAAGGCACTCATGGCACTGAGGGCAGGCACCGGACTTGCTTGCGTGGTCCCACTCACTGTGGTAGTAATGGTAACGTGCATGCCCTTGCTAGCTGCGTCCACCACAGCTCTGTAGATGGCGTCCACTGACTCTGGGCCTCCACCAGATCCCCTATCAGAGCCAGGTGTACCTGCTGGAAGCCCCTCTCCTTGGGGCTGCTGCCCCTCCCCGAACTGCGAGTGAGGCAGCATCCCCTGCTGTGGACACAACAAAAAAGGTCAATATATGATGACAAGGCCTTTATGATTCATCTGTAAAAGTGCAGAGATCAAAAGCTAACTCGTTGCCCCACCTGGTAGTTCTGATAGAGGCAGGCCATGGAACCAGCGTTGGCAATGTTACCGTCCGTGTAGGGTTGGTTGTCAGGAAAGTGCTGCTGGCCCTGGTAGGCCGGGTGGGAGGCCACCCCTTGCGGCATGCCCTGGTGGACCTGCTGCTGGTACATCTGACCTCCGCCAGCGTTGACATGAGGCTGCAGGCCTCCCACGCCACAGCCAAGGGATGATGGGTTTCCTGCAAAACCAATGGGACACACAAGTCAAAAGGATGCCGATGCAGCACTGCATTTAACTCATAGTGAAGTCAATGCAGCTGTACTTTCACGAAGGAAAAAAATATAATACAGATGTATGCTATTATGTCTGATTGCCTATTATTTTTAGGCAATAATTACATTTAAAATAGTGTGCCAATGAGACGGTTTACCACCTTGTTGCCTGAAAATGATGCTTCAAATGACTTGAATCAGTTTCTCTGTATAAAGAAGTGAGCATGATGAAATTTGAATTTAATGAGTAAAGAACTTAACACTTCTGTTTTTTAACTCTTTTTTTTCCTAATAGAAGCAAATAAAACACATCCACGAATGTCTACTGAGCAGCTGGGTGATGTTTATATATTTTCAGCTTAACTGTGCCCACCGCAATCTGAGCAGCAAAGCCCAGTGTATGCTTCTCAACGGAGACTTTCAAAATAAAAGAAAAAGTTGTACATTAACAATCTGTCCCACCAAACGCACAAGCTGCTGGCTGTATGTTACACACTGACTCCGTCACAGAACGTGCAACAACAGGAAAGGAAGAAAACATATCAGGGCTGCAAATGTATCAATGAATGAAGAGAAAGCCCAGCAGCAATGTTATGCAGACAAAGCCCAAGCAGATACAAAATCTCAAAGGCCTAATGCTCTCTGTGTGTGTGTGTGTGTGTGTGTGTCTGTGTGTGTGGATGAGTGGCGACTGGAGCAGCTGGTGCGATGTTACGTAGCTGAAGGGCAGCTGTGTGTGTTCTCCATTTTTTTTTTCTCCTCTCGTCTTTCTTCCCCTCTCCCTCCTCTTCTAATGCTGAGAGCCACGACTCGGCCAACCCCCTCCCCCTTCCTCCCCACATCCTCCGCCACTGCTATGATATAGTGACGGCTGTTGCCGAGGGCGGTTGCCATGGCTACCTAGTGATGATTGGTGGTGCTGTCCGCTGCCAGGAAGCTTGTTGGGGGAGTTGGCTGGGTGGATAAGGGGGGTTACAAGGGTTGTGCAGTGTGATTTTAGCCTGCTGGGGGATGGGGGGCAGTCAGCTGGGTGGCAGGGGGTCTTAGGGGGTTTACAATGAACTTTGGAGTATTTGTTGATGGCGGGAGTGGAGGGAGGGGGGGTTTTCAAAGCTCGCTAGCCGTCTGGAAACAGATGCTTAGAGGCTAATGCTATGAAGCCACTGACTAGGCCTCTTTCAAAGAGGTTTCAGTGCTCTTAAGACCCCTAACTTGTCATCCAAATTAGCTCCAAGCGTAGGACAATCTACACATCTGAGCTACTCAGCAGCGTTACGGCTGCCATTTGGTGACAAAATATTCTTAAACCACAAGCGCCGCTGAGTGCTTATGTGCTTTCTACCAAGGACCCTGGACAGATGAAGGACCTTCTTCAGGGGAGAAGTTGACTTCATTTGCTGTACTGGTCATCTGTGAAATTTCTAATGGGTTTTTGTTTTTTGTTTTGGTTTGGGACCACCAGAGGCACGACAGAACAATGTTCTGAATCTCCAAAAAAGACAAAGTATGGGGCTTACAGTGATGATTAAACTGAGGGTACAAGAGGGTATTTTCACAGTTCTCGCAAAGCAGATTTGTAGCTACGGGACGCACGTTGTTGTCCGTGCTCTAAAACAACCAATTAGAAAAGTTGAAAAGAAGTGACCGGGGACAATTTGTAGGAGAGAAAGGAAACACAGAAAATAGATTAGCGGCTATATAAACCTAAATAATATAAACAGGCATGACTTAAGCAACAGGCGAACAGGCTGCCTCTCTTCCTCCTCAGTTGAACTCCATATGGTGTTGAGTCAGATGCGCCTGCATGCTGGTTCAGTTATAATGAGAAATATTTCACTGTATTTACAAATGGCTTAAGACAGATCAATCTTTGTTTCATTTTTAACTTAGATTGGATTGAAGTAGGCAGGTGTTGCTTGAACAAGTGTGTCTTTTTGGGGCGGTGGGAGGGTGCAATATCATATTTGAATGCTTATTAAAAAAAAGCACACGATTCCTTCAGGCATTGAATGCAGAAAAAACAAAAAAAAAACAAAAACAACAACTATAAACCCGAAATACATTAATTTGCCAAACTGTTGCTGGAGTTGCTATGTTAATATCAAATATGTAAATGTCAGAAACTACTATGTGGAATGATTTTTTTTTTTTTTTTGGCTTGTTCCTAGCCCACTCGCAACAAACGCCACGCTCTACCTCCTGACCCGCACAGGACCAGCTGAATTTCAATGACTTGACTTTGGAGAAAATACAGAACAGAATAACACGGCACCTGGTGATAAGAACAGGTGGCCTGGAGCAGACCATGGTGTTATCTCCATTATAAACCATATGAAGACACACAGATGCATGATGAATACATAAACTAAGCTCAGTTCCACCGCGGATGGGGGACGGAAAAAAAATATCATCCAGGGCTTTTCTGTGAATTTAAAACAAACGCCAGACAACGTGAATGTCCGTAAACAGACACGCACAAAGTTATTCAGATGCACGCAAACAAACAGATGAACGCACACTGTAATACACAAGTAGATATGTACACAGTCATTCAAAAACACACACACACACACACAGGCCAAAACCCTCATCAAAGGCTTCACTCTGGTCTCTATTCAGGGTCCGTCGTTACTATAGCGACCAGCTAGCTGGGAGAAGCTCTTAAGAGTACCCTATCTGGGCTGCTTCCCTTAAAGCGTGATGCAGATCCCATTTCCATCTTCTTACACCATTGACTGATGCTAGCATACAAATAAAACAAAGGGAAACACTGGCTGACTGACAATTAGCTGAGCTTCCAGAGATGAGGGGCCTGCTCATTAGCTCAAAGATACTGGAGGAGCCAAACTGTCCAGGCTCAGGGCCTATCACCTAAATCCTTTGGGCTTGGGTGACTCATAACCATAGAAACCACATCTTTATCCAACCAGTAACTTATCACAGCAAAGGGAGAGGAAAACACATTCATTAACTGCACAGGGTGTCGACACCATCCTCCAGCCGGAGGGTGGTCGATAGCTCCAAAACAGCCGAGCCAAGCATCATTTTTAGGATTATTTCCGTTACTGGGGTGTCCGGGATGATCAAAGTCATTTGAAGTATTTATATGTAACATTCAGGAGCTTACTGTTCATGAATATCATCAATACCAATATGACTTTTAGCATTTTATATCTTGCACTGCAAGATATAAAAGATGATATTGTTTTGGACATGTAGTGGAGGGGGGTTTGTTTTGTTTTTTCAAAATGAATACATCTCAAACTCCTCCATTTAATGATGCATGCGCACGTTGTAGATTTAGACTTTTGAAAAACGAATTCTGTCGTTAGACCTGGTGTGCTGTGGTGTTGCTGTTTCACCTGGATCAGAAATTGACTGTGTGCAGCTTCCATCACTGCCTCCGTGTGGCATCGCCACCATGTTAGTCCGCCCCATTCCGTGAAGGAGGTTTTGCTGTGAGGGATGGGGGCCCGGATGCGACAGTGGTGGGGGATTGGTGTTGGGACGTCCGAGTGGCATGCCATCGGGGCCCACCGGTGCGCCGCCCGGACCCATAGGCCCACAGTTACTCATAGAGGAGGCCTGCATCGGGGCCATCATGTCAGGGAACTGTCCTGGACGAGACCCCAGATGGCCCCCGGGCGTGTCCATGGCCTGGCAGTGCTGCATGGCATCTACTGGTCCCCGCAGCCTCTGCTGAGCAAGGAGGTTCTGCTGAGGGCCACCGGGCACCATGCCTGTGCTGTCGTTGTAGTGCAGCTGTGCGGCTCCTTGAGGACCCTGCCCTGGCCCTGGACAGAGACCTGGACGATGGCTGTTCCCAGTCAGGTTGTGAGAGCTCTGGCAGCTCATTGACTGGAGTAGCTGGGCCATGGAGGTGTTTGGGGGAAGGTTTCCAAGTCGGCCTACTTTTCGCAGCTGCTCAGTTGCGCTGGGGCCTGCGATGTGGGCTCCTCCCATGCTTGATTTGTTAAGCATGTTGTAGACCATGTTGTTACTGTCGTGGTTTGCCGCAGTGCTGCCTGATGACTGCTTTCGTTTGCGCATGGGGTCCCTCTGCTGGGCCATGAGCTTGTCTCGAAGAGCTGCCCGACCGCTCTGGCCCTCGGGAGTGGTAAGCAGCATGGTGGAGTTTGGAGGGAGCATGGGGTTTAAAGTGCTGTGTCCCTCCGTGCCTCGAGGGCCGCTCAAAGAGCCAGGGTGTCCGCCGCCCCCGCCGTTACCTCCGCCGCCTGACCCCATGCCTGCCATACTGACTCCACCACCAGCCATCCCAGCAGTGCTGTTGCCAGCAGTGCTGAGTTTGTTTTGATTTGCTAGCTGTGCTTTGGCTGCAGCTGACAAGAGACTACTAGCAGGGAAGGAGGCTGCATTCTGTTGGCTAAGGATCTGGTTGAGGGGCATCCCCAGGAGTCCCGGGTGGCCCTTCTGGGAAGCGCTCGGGGTTGCCATTGAAGAGGATGACGAGGAGGACGACGTGGGCGAGTACATGGGGTTGCCGTGCTGCTGGACGCCGATCGCGTTTCCCATCCCGGGAAGCAGCTGGGAATCTTTGTACTGGTGGAGTGGGTCTGTTTTGTTGGTAGAGGGGCTGGAGGGCATGGCTGGCCTGGGAGATCCCATAGCCGACCTCGGGGAACGAGGAGGGACCTTCATGGTGCCGCATGGGGCCTGGTGGCCAGAGGGCATTGCAAAGTTCCCGTGATCGGAGGACGTTGAGGATGAGCGTGAGCGATGAGGGGAGGCCTCCACTCTTCCGAGGGCAGGCCCGCCCATGTGGACAGGTGAAGTGACAGGAGAGGGGGACATGGAGGAGGCTGGACCGCCCTGTTGAGTCCTCTGAACGTGGCCACTGTGTCCCACAGGCCCAGGCTTCACCGTGGGTAAAGGTAAGTTGCTTGGCAAGGGAACAATGGCGGGAGGGGGTATGTTTACATTCATCATTGGTACCTGAGAGTGGATGTTAGGCTGGAAGTTGGAGGGGTTTGGAGCATTGGCGGGGGGCTGGCTGACTGGTTTGCTGGGGATGGGGTCCAGAATGCCTAAGGGATCTTTTTCAGAGGTCAACTGCCTTTTTTGAAGGGCACAGGAAGGTGGTATGGATGGAGGGGGTGGAACAGGGTGCACAGTGGGCTGTGTTTTATGGTGAAACGCCGCACGGGGCATATCCACACCAGGGGGGAAGTTCCCCCGTGGCATGTTCATGTTCATGACAGGACTTTTGGCAGTGGCCGTCGGGGAGAGGGGCGTGCTAGTCCTCCCTGTCATGGCACATGATGGCTGGCCCGCAGGGGAGCCATGGAGCATCACACTGGGTGGGGAGAGAGGCGTCCTGCCATTCCCATGGATGGAGGCTGAGCCGGGACTGCCGGTTCCTGGAAAACCACAAGGATTGGTCCTTGGAAAACCCTCAGGGCTGCCCAGAGTGTCCGCACTAGGAGACTGCGAGCCATCTCCATACAGTTTAGCACTGGAGGGAGACGGGCTCAGCATGCCTCCGTACCCTGCCCGGTAAGGGGATTTGGGGCCTGGCTCGCCACTGCCCAGCCTCTGTGGTCTGGAGTACCCAGAGTAGATTTCGGGTTGCTGCCCTCCACCCATCTCCTGGGGTGGATACAGCCTCTGCTGCTGCTGCTGTTGTCCAGCTGCCATCATCATCTTGAAAGGACTCTTGCAGTCAGGGCCAACAGCATTGGGCTGGCCATCGTGGGGTTTAGTCCTTATTGCTCGTTGAGTAGCGGAATGTGCAGCAACCACAGATGATGTACCTTTAGGCCAGACAAAGGCACATTTAAGTTAAATCAATACCAACACTTGGACAGAATGTGAGATAAGGCAAGAAAATCAGCACAGTGGCTATCAAGGTAACTACTGAAAACCAGTACTAACATGCTTGATCTCTAAAACACTCAGATCAGTTCAGAAAAACAATAATAATCTAATCTTCGTCTTTAATTCTTATGTGAGATTCAGAGGCTTGAAAACCCAAAAATCACTTCTTTTACTGATTCCATGTTTCATCACTCAGGAATTTTCAAATCCACATTCGAGAGGTTTCCTTCCAAGCCTGAAAGTTTCACAAATATTTGACAGCCCTGGTCTCTCACTCATTCAGTTGAAACACAGACTAAGTTACTGCACACAGGAGCACAAGAATTCAGCCTGCCTCTCCGAGTTTCACAGTCAAACGGAAACATTGATTTTTCAGTTCCCCTGAGCTGAAACAATTGTATTTGGACTCATACCTCCCCCAGGACTGGTCAATGTCAGAGGTGGGTGCGTCTCCATGCTCTTGTGCAACGTGGCCACAGCCAGAAGCTTCCTCTTGTGAATGCAGAGTTTGGTGACATCTTCATCTGCTTTCACATCTTCTGCTGTCCGCTGCTTGACAACCGCCCCTGGGTCGAAGTTGAAGACCTGAAATTAGAATAAATTCAGTTCCAATGTTATATTTTTATTTTCCATTCATACTTGGCGCCAGAATGCTCAGCTGGATACAATTGTCTGACAATCATCATTTACTCAAGTAGAAGATCGGGCTTCATGGCTTCAAAGATAAGTCTCATGGGTTGGCAAATCCCAGAACATCTGAGGATGCTGTGGGTCCAAGGCGAGGCAACACGGCTCTGTTATTAAGTCACCCTTCGTGGTGCCCTGTAAATATGCAGCAACCCACCCAATCTACATATGCTTGTGAAATAGTGTAGACACATTTTTTTCATCTAAGCATAGTTTGAAATTTTATAGAGAGTGTTTCACAGCGTATTAGCATAAAGCCAATACGAGCATTAAGCACAATATTAAATTAATGCCGTTTGGAAAATTTCTTTTCACCACCATCCCGGTTCAGAAAGGCATGTAAAGGCGCATGTAGAGGAGTGGAAGGAAGAGAGTGTTTTAGAACTGGGGAGGTTCATATTTGCTTTATTAAAAACATCAATAAGAGAAGCCAACATTTTCACTGATCGGATGACATCAGCCTGACAGTGGCTGGATCGGACAGACGGGGCATGTTGGGGACGAATTTAGCTTCAAGAGGGATAATCGGTCAGATTACTCTATGTAATGTGATACAGTGGATGCTTCAGAACACCCCGACGTTTGTAGATTGGTCCTTCACAGAGATCGGCGGAAGCAGCCAGTGTGAATTTATTTCATACGTCCTGAGCATATGAAACTGGAGCACAGAAGTGGATTGGGCTGCAGGAAGCGGTTTGAAAGCTTTCTGTGGGCATTTTAATACTTCTTCACTCCACCATGAAAACTGGTCGCTATTGGAATTCAATGAAACAGACATTAATTCAAGCGGACTCCGGCCGCTAGGCTCTGTGAAGGACAAAAGTCCAAACCTTTTACAGCCACCTTTCACGCTGACAGCAGTGACTTTTTGACACTCAAAAGACCAATTCAACAAAAACAAACGGCTCACTTAAACAATAGTCTGTCAGAAGTTGTATTCACCTTGGTTTAGCTCGAGTGACAATTTCCTCCTCACAGACATGTTTACTTCCTCCTCATCCCTCCCTGCATCTCCTTCCCTCTGTTGTAGCTGCAGTCATCAATGTCAAATGCGTAATGTGTCCTATCTTGAGGCCAAGAGACATCTAGACCTGATTGTCTGCTCTGAATTAAGATATCATGTACTCTGAAAAGTCATTTAGCCAACGCTCGTGGAACTTTGTCTGTATCACCATCATCATCACATGCGCCGTGGATGTCACTCAGTTTTCAAGCAATTAGCAACTTTAACAAAGTGCTACTTAAGTCATTTAAAATAAATGAAATATCAAAATTAACGAACTATATTAACTAACAGCTGTACAAGGCTTCCAGGATGTTAAATCAAATTCCCCCATCTGTGTTAAATTCGTACTGAAACAGATTGATAACAGAAAATCTGCAGAATAACAACTGAGTGGTCAAAACCCCTGCACAGGCAGTCATGCAGTGTCTTCATTGACCTTTACTTTTCCTCCAAGAGTCACTATGAGGTATTGAGGAAAACATTAAATCTTCTTACAATGTGGCTGTGAAGGTAACCTGAAAAAGCAGAAGCCGGAACAGATCCATGATCATCAAACCAAACAAAGATCCTGCTTGACTTGATCTGTGACTGCACTAAAATGACATCCAGTTCCCTTTTGCCTTCACCGTCACCCTACAGTGAACAGCTGATGAATAAAACCCATTATAAAAATAATGGCCAACATGACATGTACGCAAATGCCACCTACTCATGAACGTTTAGATTGGACTGGGAGATTTTTATTTAGCCTCAATTATTGGGCAACAGCATCGACATTTCATTTGCAGGTTTGGACCGCCACCTTCATCTTTCATGATGCTGTTGTTCTGGAGCCAAGTTGATATCCAGCTGTATATATATAAAAAAACAAACAAACAAACAAACAAAAAAAAAAGCCCACACATTGAATTTACCTTGTGGAGGATGAGTGGGCACTCCAGGCCACATTTGCAGGTTCCATCTGTCAGCAGGTAGGTCTTCACCTGCTCCAAGCTGGACAGCACAGAGCCACTGGGACTGCACACAGAAAACAACATCAGGCCTAGAGCAGACTTCCACCGCTGGAGCTCCACAGCACAGATACTCCAATGACATCTCGTGTTTATTAGCATAGTTTGAAATGGGCTGTTGAATATCACTAAGTGTTTTTGTGGTCCTGAAACTCAATAATGTTTCGCATGTAATTTAACATTTTTTTTTTTTTGCAGGATTATGTGAATGCTCAGTGTTCCCACCACTATTTTATTTTATTCCACAACAAGGGGGTGGAGGGAGGGGGGCCCATCAGCGTTCCAACAGATGTAAAAATGCAGCATGGTTTACAAGCTTGCGACCGTGACATCAAATAGTTCAATCCTCCCACTTCACAGAGCTACAGACATTCCATTGAACCAAACGCTCTGGACAACAGTGAATGGACATTATTATTTGGTCTTAAAAGTGCAAACTCAGCCAGTTTATCACATCATTATATCTATCTACCCCTGCCACTGCTGAACATCTAGACATGGAGCTTGGGCATCAGTATGGTGCCATTCATTGTTGTTATTCATGCATTTGATATTTGAGATTTGTCCCCTGACTTCTAATGTCTATTCATTACATTAATGTTGCACCCTTTATCTAAGACGAGTGCAGCACTTAAGTTGAGTCGAGTGAATGTGCTAGCTAAAATAGTTTTGATGAGATTGATTTGATTTTTACAGCGAGACAAATTACTTAACTCTTCTCCAACCAATTTTGGATGAGAAAGTGGTGACTTTTTTCCACCTCCCTGTGTGTGATGGTTCACACACAATGAATAAATCTGAGGTTTCTTTCCTTCTTTCTCTCCTTTTTTTGTCTAATCAGAGTAAACAAGGACTGTTAAGAAAGTGACAGGGAGGTGACAGATGCAGTAAAGCAGGCTTAATCCACAAGAAATGAAAAGCTGCACCGGAGAAAAACCTGAAAGATACCCCCCTGTGAAACATTCAAAACAAGCAGCCAATGACAGAACAGTATGTACCATTGGTTTCCATCAAACACTTAACACTGATAAGTTGACAAAACAACCCAGCGACTGAATCATTAGTCACAGCCGCTGTGAAAATATCTGGCATGAGGATCTGTTGCTGCACATCCCTGAAGCAAATGCACATTTTAAATGTTAACAATATGAGCAAATCCAAGTGTGCGGTGACAGTATCAGGCCACGGTCACAGAAGTAGACGGGATTCTTTCCAACACCCAAAATAAACCTGACACCAGCCCACCGCTTTCGTTCATTGGAGCTGGTAGATGCACACGATGGTGCTCATATGCCAGGAAGTATGATGTACTGTCCAAGGGCTCGACCATTTAGTCAAAATCCTTGTTGCACCGGCTAACAGATGACCAGTGCCAATAGGTGCAGGTTTGAAAACTACACTCAGGAGTTAGTTTTCATGAGGCCTGCTGTTTAAGGACCATATATAAGCCTAAACATACCCTGAGGCTGAGGCTATATATGCTAAAATACTGATAGAAAAATCTAACTGCCCTTCTAATGGTACATGTTGTGATTTGGGATTGCAGTTGGAATAACTGGAAATAAAAACAAACCAAGACTATGATATTTTTGTTGGGTCTTGCACCAAATACGTATTCCTTTCTGTCTGAAGAATATGATTCACAGGACAGGACGTTTTTGTAGCTTATGATGTTAACAATGCACAACAATGAACACCCTTATCAATAAAAATTGCAGTTTCTTGGAGCTTTTTTTTTTTTTTTGCTTGGCCAGATTGAAGGGGAGTATCTTTGGAATGACTATGCAGTGCTACAGGGGTACAGGGGGATATCATATGCATCTAGATTTCAACTGCTGCTTCCCCAGAGCTGTTAAAAGAATCTCACTGTGAACAACACCATCACAAACAGCTAGTATGTTTCTGTTCTCCTGCAGAGCCGATCAATTAGGATCTTTTCCATGCGGCGCAAGTAAACAAACTCAATGGTGCTCTTTGATTTAAAGGGAACGGACACCAAAAGCTGATGTTTATCACAAGTGGTGACATGACATTTGGACTGTTCACCTCATCTTTGTTGGTTTATTGCAAAAATTTGGTTCTGGCTTATGAGATGCGACGCTTTTTGGTTGAGAAGGAAATTCTAATTAATTTGATGACATCATAGGAAGAAAATGAATTCTACTGGCCTGTTTTTTCACCGTTTTTCCTCAAGTTGTGTCGAGTGTGTGGGACAACTAACATTCTGTCATCGATGGATTTCTCATACCTTATGTATATGACCCCTCCACCGTGCTCCGCCTTGCGCTGCCAGCCAATGGGGACCTGGACAGGGACAGCCTGCCGCTCATCTCCTGCCTCACAGTCCTTTCCGCCATTCATTGCTCCACCGGTTTTACGCTCGACACCTCAGAGGTATATATATCAGACATCAACCGGTGTCTTTGCAACGTACGTCATGTTCGTCTTCCAAAGCCGTGGTGGAGGTGGTGGTGGGAGGGGTGAAGAGAGGGGCTAGGGTATAGCGTTATGATTCAATGTGGGACTCTGTGGGTCTCAGGCGGCGCCGAAAGGGGTGGCGGATGAGCGGCTGGTCGGGTAGGGTGAGGCGAGCTCACGGCAGACCCTACCCTTTGAGCTGCTTCATGGCTATAGTGTTGAAAAGCGCACGGACTTCCATTACTGCATCTTGCTGTTCAGAGCCATCCAACTCGCAAAGATGCTGAAAACGAGAGGATCAGGAGTTGGCTTGTGCTGTGCTTTCACGGAAAAGTCCTTTATTAATAGTTCTTCACCATTTGTCTTGTGTCGCTCAGAGCACAGTCCCTCAGTCAGACAAGTAGAATATGTTCAACATATTGGTTCCCAAACGCAGTTGGGTAGTGGTATTCCCATGGTTCCTGTAAGGAAGGGCAGAAAAGAGGGCATTATTGAATCTGATGGGAGAACATAAATTACATCGAATCAAACAGTCATTTAGTTTAAAAGCAATTATGTATGTTGTCCTATGAACAGAAACACTTCAAAATAATCGTGGCAAAAGCTGTAATTAAGAGTTAAAAGGGCACATTGATGGCGTAAACGCTGACTGACGCATATTTTGACAATTGCACTCACTTTGCCTGAATCAAGTAACTGATTATCTCTCATTTGAAATATCATAAATTTATCTTGCATCCTGACTTTGCAGCTGTTTGTTTTGCACTGATCTATTGTATTGTTATGATTTTGTTGGAGCTGGAGTGGCTAAGGAGATAATCTGAAGGTGGCCAGTTCGATTCGACTCATTTAAAGTTTTGTTAATTGATATTGTCGAGGAACAGAAAAATAAAACTTCAGTTTTGTTTTGTTTTTCAAACATAATGTGAAAATGGATTTCATAAAATTAACCAAAAAAAAAAAAAGGGAAGAAAATCTAGAAAATGATTTTTCTGGAACTGGCATTCAAATCTACGTTTCAGGATCTAAACCTTTTCACCAAAATGCAGCCCTATTTGAGTCTAATCTGATATTTGTGTTTCCATAACAATAACTGGTATCTGCTCCAACAAAGGCCTGATTGAGCAGATACTTTGTCAGTCGGATAAGGCCAGTTCACCAAGTTCATCAAATTTATCTTTTTCATCATTGCCAGTACGTCTTACTCATGTGGAGTCACAGAGTCAGTTTTTACTTTTAAACCCAGTCCACGTGCTGGCAACACCACATGGCACCATGAGCTAAAGAATGAGGATTGAGAGTGGACAGAATACAAAGGATATACTGATTTTCAATCTTCAATTCTGACTCCAAATTAATGAGTTATCATCAACAGTAATTGTCTATGAAAACCTGAAGTCTGGATCCCAAACTGCATTTAACAATAGGCGCCAAAGGCCAGTTCCATGTTGGATCTGGTGACACGATGATTTAAAAAAAATAAAAAATAAAAAATAAAAAGTGAAGTTGTTAAGCTCTGCAACCAATTAAAGACATGAGGTAGAAAAGAGCGACAGATATGAAAGCATGATGCATGATGACAGCAAGCGTGGCAGACGAGCTTGAATGCACCAGTACCCAAGTCAACAAAACCACAGAATTGAATAGCCACAGGAACTCCAAGCCCACCGTTTATTTATCCGACATGTTTAAATAAGAACGAAATTTGGATTCAGATTCTATAAACTGTGCTCATTCTCTAATTGTGTGGAACTAATATCTAACCTTAATCAGGTCGCTACAAGGATTGATAACAAGCCAGCAAATCAGATAAATGGAGATAAATAAAAAGCTATTTAGAAAAGACACGTCCGGTGCAGATATCAACTCAGTCTGCAGGCCGACGTATACCTGTTCACCATACTGTGCAGTTCAATAGCATGATTGCTTTGAGTGCTTGTTTGTCAAAATATACTAAAGACTCAAGACTAGACTTGCACTTATAACACAAGTCTCTCTCCATAATGCCTAAACTGCCCCCCAAATTGCAATTCTGCAGGTCTGCTCAGGATGAACTTTTTTACATCATGTTATTTTAGGTCGATATTAAAACTTAAACGTTATAACGCACGTAGGCGTCTCATCAAAAGATGGCGTCAAAAAATAAATAAATAAATAAATGCATTGAATTTTTATGCAGTCTTGCCGGCAGTTTTCCCTTTCTCTCAGAAAATGGTCTGACTAGAAGGCCATCAACGGTGGCAAATCAGGCTGAATTCAGCCCGTGAATGACAGAGATACATGTAAAGCCTCCTCTCAGCCGCCAGTGCTGCTGACTCATAACTGCCCTGTGAGCTGCTGAGACCAAACCCAGCGACACCACCACAGAGGAAGAGAGGCGAGGAGGGTACCGCTCACAGTGGCACAGTAAAAATGAAGCAGCATTAAATGTATACTGTTTATTGAGAAATACGCAGCTGCAACACATGCACCTCTTCATCTCGGGAGAGCTGTGTTGCATCCTATCTGAGAAACCACCGCATCATTAAAATCTCATTTCCCACAACTCCATGTTTGGAAAATGCAGAGGTAACAGAGAAAACATGATTTCTATTGTTGTGTTCACACTGGAGGAAAAAAAACTAATTATTTTCCCCAACAATTGCTTGGATGTCTTGGGCTGTGACAAATCTCTCACCTCTATCTTTAAGACATCTATTTGGTGTTTTGTCTTTTCCTGTCTGGTTGTGACAGAAGAAAAAAAAGAGAGGAGGGATGATAAGAGAGGGTAGTAACGTACATTTTTAATTCAACCTTTGGCAAACCTTGCATTCTGTGAATGTGCTGCCTCGCTGACGTTAAAGCATGGATTTAAGCTCAACTTTCGCTATTTTTCTGCCACGTCTCGCCACCATTTCCTGACTCAATTCCTACACCCGAATTAAATGCCATATTTATTTTTGATTTACTATTCGAAGCAAAAGAGATGAACATGTGCAAAGAGGAGGGACACAGCGGAGCAGAGAAGGGGTCAAATTCGGATCGGCCAGAAATGCAGCATGAATTCAAGTGTTCCACTGGTATCGGATTCTTTAAATAAATTTAAAAGGATAGTTTTAGGATAGTTGTAAAAAAGTGGAGCTAAAAATGTATTTTTCATTGCATTTATGGGTTTTGACATAGCATTGGCTGTGTGCGCAGCTGTGGCTTGACATACATCCAAAAAGACGCAGTCACATGATGGGCTGCAGTGGCTATGGAGCGCAACGACACAAGTTTCACAAACCTAGGACAATGCTAACACCATGACTGCTGCTGATAGGATGGATGTAGGTGATGTGACTGCACTGGACTATTCAACTATTTAGCAACAAGAAGCAGAAATGAAGGCTCCAAGGATGAAGCTTCATCATTGCTTCCGATAGCAAAGTGCATGAAAAACACAACTAAAGCCCAGTGAACAATAAATCTGCAGGACTGTCATCTAATACTTCACATCCACGTGAGCTATAAATCAAACACACACTCTTCAAATGAAATGCATGCATACTCTTTATCAATACAATTGGACTTGGCATTACAATAAATGGCTATTGGCAAAATGGAGAATCTACTGTTATATATCTACATTTCTGCTTCGTCGGGACGCAAGGCATCAAATGTCGTCCAAGTTGTGCGTTAAGTGTGTGGCACCAGCAGTATTTAACTTGATTAAATGACAGCCCCTTTCTGGGTATGCATAATAAAACAAGTCACATGCAGAGAGCTCCACTGCAGCTTTTAAGAGACAATGAGTAGGTATGTTGCATTTAAAGGCTTTTTAATGATGTAGCTTACTTATATTAAGTAGAACAGAACATTCACGTCATTGTCCTTTTTGCCAAAGGCTCAGGTTTATAGGAAGTTTCAATTCAATAATCCAATGAATTTCACAGATCATCCAAATTACTACTAATGAGACATCCTAAAAGGCTTATATGGGAAGGGAAACAATGTAACGCTCTCGTAGATCATGGATGAGTTGACAAGAGCACATCACGTCAATAGGAGGATGTATGGTAAGTTCAAGGGAGTGTACTCCTATAAGACAAAAGGAGACAGTGGAAAAGGGAGACATTATAAATGATCTTACAGCAAATGAACACGTTTTCAGTCCCACTATTCTTTCAAAGTATGACAATGCCTCTGTCAGAGGCTTATACTGCTTATATAACTTTTTTCTAAATCACATGATAACTTGAGGGCTCACTGCAGTGACAAAGGTCTGAGATTTGAGAAGACTGTAAAAACGGTATGAGTGTTAAACATTTTGCAGCGACTAGGAAGGTAAATAAGATTATTTATTTACCATTTCCCACTTTCCTCCGCAAAATAATGTGAAAAGATAAAGCACAGCACCACTGGGAACATATTTTGGGTAGTAAACAACATGCTTTGGCACAAAAAAAAAAAAAACAAAAACCACCTTCCATGTGTTGGGAATTCAACACATTTTGGACTCAATCTGGATGTAAACGTCATAAAAGCAGTGCGTTCGAAGACTAGAAAAAGTTAACGCGAATAAAGACATAAATGCAGACACCGGGGAGTAATAGCAATGCAGTCTCAGAGAGAGAGAGAAAAAAAAAAAGGTTTTAGATATGAAATCACATCAAAATGACGAGTGGAAGCCAAAGCCAAAGGTTCTTGAGTAACTGAATTTGCGGTCCATTAAGGATGGCAGTTTATGTAAATGAAAATGTTCTAATGTCCAGATTTCAAAGAATATGATCAGACAAAGAGGCCTGTGTGCATCTCATTACATGGTCAAGAAGTAGATTGCTTTCTATTATTATCTGGCATCATTTAAGTGGTCCTTATTGTAATATCTGGCTTATTTTGTTATTTTTGCTGTAAAATTATTGCACCGTAACAGCTCTTCATTATTGCAGTGATTGTGCATCATCAAAGTGCGAGTCTGCTATTTACTTTGCCTGTAACAAAGGTCTAGTAAGCCCACAATTACTTTTAATTGTCTTTACTCATCCTGACAGGAAGAGGACAACAAACTTCATCTAATACCTGGTACAGCAGCTGGTAAACTTTATTAACTGCCTCATGATGCAGCTCTGAAAATAACGCCCCCTGAGGAACACAAGCAAAGTTAACCAGCATTTGGACTGCAATAAATTCTCACTCGATTCCGTCGCAATGGGAAGTCTTAATTCTTCAATGAGTGCCAAATGAATGAAGCAGATTAAAAGTGATAACAGTGAGAGGGCAGCATTTCTCCGACCGGTAAAATCAAGGCCACACAAACTCAGAGTGCCACGACCTTAAAAGACAAGCCGATCCCTAGCGTACCCCGAGTGTCACATATTAATATATAATTTACATTCTGGTTATTTGACCAAACACCAGTATTTAAAGCTACCTGACACAGATTGGCAGGCCACAGGTGCATTAATGAACCAGTTACGGTCAGATTTTCACCTGTTGGACTGCTATTAAACAGAAAATAAACATGTATTCCATCCCACCAAGTCAGAGGCTAATGTTGATATTGCTGTCATTTTGAATATGGAATATAAATAAGGGGGTATCATGTAATAGTCACAAGGTGAGGTCGTCCAGGGCATGGTAGAGTGACAAGTCACCGACTGCATTTTAGCATGGATCCTGGTGCTTTTTAGTGAATTCGTGTGTGCACGCTCAAAGCCATGCACTCACTACAATGTCCCTAAAATGCACTCAGTGCCAGGGTGAAGCGTTTGTCATGGGCTGCCAAATTTCAAGCAAGAGTTGGGAACAGGTAGCAGTGCCCGTAAAAAGCATTTAGTTTGTGAAGCATGCTAAAAATGGAATAGGACACAAAGTGTGCAACACAAACAGAGGTAACACAAACTGTCTGACTGAAGCCAAAACCAGCTGCCCCTGATCTTTCAATAACTGGCTTGATTAAAGCCATCAATTCTCAGCCTTGCATTTAAATCTTGCCCTAACGCCATGGAGTTAGCCAAAGCTAGCTCTAGGGGTAATTTAGCCGAAATTGCATTTACAGCAGCCATCAAAGTTGACAGCCACACAAGTTGGCCAGCTGGATGACAAGTCTTTCACCCCACAACTGGACAACATGACAAACAGTTTGTGTACAGTATCACGGCGACCATAGGTGCCTGGATGTTAGATAATGGCTAATTAGCTTGGCTGAACATTAGCCAGGCTGCATATCAACTGTGCCAAGTGTTGCTCTAAAAGCGTTTTAACCACAGCGGTGTGGCGTGTGTTATTGTTTAGCACACAACAGGGCGAGACGGGCAGCTCCGGCTCCGCCGTCCGCGGGGCCTCGGCGTGAAAAAGTGACCGTGTCAACAAGCCAGATCAGCCACGTCTGACTGGGCTTTTTGATGCATCGGACACAGCATCTGAACTAGCTGGGGGGTTAGCATGCCAAGCGTCAGCTGTCTAGCCACCGTTAGTTGGCTAGCCAACTAGCTTGTTGTAACGAAAATGAATTAGAGGGCGAGCTCCGGTGCGCTAATAACATTTTAGCATTTAATAGGCGGGTGGTAACGGCGGCCCCCGTAACCCCGAGACCCCCGAGTCCCGATTCAGACCTCAAATTGTCGAAGTAAAAAAAAAAAAAAAATTAAAAAGCAAACTAGGCCCCGCGTTGGGGGGTGGGTGGGGGGGTTCGAGCCAAGGGGGCCAGGCAAGGCCAGGGCCAGGCCGAGTTAGCACGGGTTAGCCTAGCATGCTAGCTAACATCCGTGCAAGCCCGTTGCGTTCGCAGGGAGCGAGAGAGCGAGAGAGGGGGAGAGAGAGAGCGAAGAAGAAGAAGAAGAAGAGAGAGACGCGTTTCAACCACCAACGTTTGTCTCTGCGTCAAATCAAACCGTAAACTGCCCGAGCTCGTCCGGGCGTCCCGGCGTGTGCGCACCGGCGCCGAAACACGGAGACGAGCGAGCAGCGGTGCGTTTCTGACCTTAGGAAAAATAAAAATAAGAAGCCTACCCATTAGTTCTCTTGCTTCTCTGCTGGTTCTCCTACACTGGGATATTGGAAATGATGGAGAGGCGCACGGCGCATGCGCCGAGCAGGAGCAGGAGCAGCCAGCAGATGGAAGAGGTGAAGCACGTTTTCCTCCAGAGCTCGGTTACACTTACACTTACACACACACACACACACACACAACCTCTGCACGGCCAAAGTTAACGATCACAAAGATATGACACCTGCACAGAGCCCAGACCGACACCGACACACACCTCTGCGGTCCAACAACGGGGAAACCTAATTATTAACGATTACATCTCATTTGTCCCACTTCCAAGCCTGATCTCGTTTTTGCTCTATGAATGGGTTCAACCACTCTTGGAACAGTAGTTGATTAACTTACCTCTTTAATCACCTAATGTTTTCTGCTCTAATTGTATACACTCTGAGCACCATCATACGTTTTGTGTAAAAAAAACCTTGTCATGTAAATTATTGTAGTGAAGTGGATGTGTAAAGTCTCATAAAATGGACATACTCAAACAAATAAATTCATCATCTGTGATTTTATTTGTCTGGTATGTTTCCTGTGATTAAATACACAATAATGACCTCTTATTACCAGGGTAATTTGTTGATTTTATTGTGAAGTTGTCTGTTTGGATTCCTGCACAAGAGCACAAAAGATATCTGTATTGAAGCTTTTGTGAAGTAAGAGTCCACGTGACGTGGAATTACAGCTATTTTGTTGACACACTAGGTGAAAAATTCAAAGAAGCGGTATTTGAATGAGGGAAATTTTCAAAGAAATGCTAAACGAAGCATGCAGGAGCCATAGCAAATAAAAGTGTCGACCCCGAAGATGCCTTCAATCTGGTTTTCTAACAAAAAATACATTAAAATGCAAAAAGAAATGAGATGGTCAGGTTAAGGTGAGTGCAGATGCAGTAGGTGAAAACAAATGAAGGGTCTGTGAATGGTGCTTGTTTAGGGCTGGGAGTACTGCGCTCATATCAACCTGTAGCCTGCATTACACAAACAGGGTAACAGGGTCTAAGAAAAGGAGCCAGGAGACTACATGTAACATATATGATGCAAAGTATCAGTCATAGTATGCTTTATCTGGATATAAACTGAAACATATCTAGTCCCAAAATTAATCTGCAGTGTTGCTCCACTTTGTTGATTAGGCTGAATAATTCTTAATTTTTGAGATTTTTGTTTTACAGATGCGTGATCACCTGGTTTAGTCTCAGATCAAAACCGCAAACGGCACGTACCAGCAGTCCAGCAGAGGTTTTTCCTTCATTTAACAAAGGTGAAACAAGAGATAAGCCTTTTCAATAAGAACATCTCTTACTGATCAAAAATTGTCAAGTATTAATGGTCTAAAAAAGATAGAAAATTGCCAGGCTTGCTCTTCAAAATACAATACGCAAAACTTCAGCTCTAAATCCTGAAGAAGTTTTACAGAATAACATCAAATTAACTGTAAAGAAATCCAAATCCACTGTCAGCAGTCCTTCATGTAAGAAAACTCACAAATAATAATCTCATTAACAGTAAAATAGTTATTTTGCCAGTAGCTAAGCGGTATTGTGTCACTGTTTAACGAGGCACATTGTGTTACAAGGTTATTACAAGCTGCAAATTGTTGTAATGTTAATAATTAATCACATTAGTTGGAAGGTTTCACATAAAAACTTTTATCACCCTGTGTATCACCTGGAGCATTTTATTATTATTTCATCAGCTATCATAGAGAAATGCTAAAATATTGCAAACGTATAAAGAGAATAATTGGTAAAGGCCACAGTTCTTTACATTGATACTAAACTGACATAATATAAGGATCAAAAATGGCAAACAAACAGTAACGGTCAATAATGTGTTTCTGAGAACGCCGCAGTTAGATTGTTGTCACTGAAAAATAAAAAAAAATCTGAAAATATGAAACAGAGTAAAATAGATGCCACAAAATATAATATCCCCAGATAAACAAAGATTGTGAAACCTAAGGAAGAGGGGGAAAAAAACAACGATTTGAAGTAAAAGAAGATTAAGCAGCTCGAGGTGCAGTTTCTTGAATTTTTTCTGAAGGTCAAACCTGAGGAGATGTTCAATTAATTCATTGTATGGCTGCTGTAAAAGGGCCACTTCATGTATTTTTAAGGGCAAACACAGAGCTGAATGCGAGAGCAGAGAGTCGTATTTTAGAATAATGTGACAGGCTGAACGTGAGCAGGAGCTGGGAGACAATTTGTGAGATATCTGGTGGTTTATGGTGCTTTTTTCATCAGTCAAGCAAAAGCCACAGGAAACATTTAAGTATCTCCAGAGCTTCATCATTATTGTGAATGAGTAAAAGATGTTGTTCTGCAGCCAACCGCCAAGCCATTCACATAAACCATCCCTCCTAATTTTCTTCAAATCAAAGCAGCGGTGGAAGGTATGGCCTTAAAAAAAAACAAAAAAACAATTAGCATGACATAATTACAACCATCAGGGTAATTAACTTCCCTGTTTTGATCACATCTCCTGATTAAGACAAAACAGCACAGATTTTATACTTCGTTGTTCTCTGCAACAATAATAATAAAAAAAAAATTCCTCAAACAGATGAATACTTAAGCAAACATTACTCAAACAAATGGAAATCTTTGGGGGGCCCTTTCCCAAATTGAACAACAGAGAGTGGAGTCATTGTGTTGTGAAGGACTGCAAAACAGCCTGAAGGTGGTGCAGGTATCAAAACTACAGACACTACTGCCTTTTCTCTGCAGGTGGCGATATTTACACATTCACACCAGCGGAGCTTCCCTCTGCTTTTACTGTGTGTGTCTGTGTGTGCCATTCTATCCAATTCTATCTATTTTACTTTGCCATCGGACCGCATGTTAGAAAATCTGTCGATCTCGTTCTCTTCCGGCGCGCAGCCAATCAGAGCCGCGCATTCAATAAATACAGGAAGCTGTCACAGCTGGATGAGCAGTTTTCCCGCGAAGGCCGAGTCCGCGTCTCCTTCAGGTTTTTCCTCTTTCTAACTTTATGTGAAGACGTCGTAGAAGAGCTGCCGTGTTACTGCCGAGTTATTTTAAAGGTGCTGCTTGTTTTCCTGTGCACACGTCAGCGTGGAGAGGAAAGTGTCTCCAAACTCGGTTGTTACATGATAAAGATTAGTGCTTTCCGCTCATCGCGACATAATAACGCATGTTTTAAACCAACCGGTGGTGTTTTCTGTATAATATAGAAATCAGTTGCTCATTCGGCATTTATAAAATTTTCTTAGGATTCAGCGATACATTGTATTGTTAAGTTGACAACATTATTATTAACAACTCGTCGGAGCACATCGTCAATAGTTTGAAGCGGTTATTTAAGTGGGCTTGCATTCAAATCGGTGTTTCTTGGTGCATTAGCAATGTGCCGAATTAAATGGTAGTTTATGTTGGTCGAGAGCAGACCTGAAGTTGTGTCACAGCGTAAACGTTTACGTGTAAACATCGAGATCACATGTTGTTTCGGCGAAGACTGAATCGGAGTTCGGCGGAAAGGTGTTGGGAGTCCTTGACAAAAGCCTTTAAAGCGGCTGTGTTATGAATTTCACATCACTCACATGCTGCGTTTTTGGGGGCCACTTCGCTCACCAGTGTCATTTTCCGTCTCTTCTGTTCAGAGCATCATGAGCAAGAGGAAGGTGAAAGATGCAGCTCTGCCTGTCGGAGAGTGCATCACGCAGGTCTGCATCAAGCAGCTGTTGACATGCTGGACAGCAGATGGCAACGCGACATACTGCTTCAAGTTGTTTCACTGAAATTTGGATTGAGTTTATTTGCCCTCTTTTACAGGTTCAGAAGATTCTGCGGGAGCGACTTTGCCATCAGCAGCTCCCTGAAAAGCCGGAGGGATTAGAAGCTCAGCACAAGTAGGTTGATTTCACCGGTGCTGCGGCGAAAGTTGAAAAACAACAGCTTGTTCAGTGGTACTCTGCATATATTCAGCATCATTGATGGACTTGATGATTTCCTCAGTTCGTGGGTCGGTCCAAGCCATCACTCACTGCAACCTCAGAAGTTTTGGCATTGTGGCTTAAAAAAAAAAAAAAAAAAAAAAAAAAAAAAAAAAAAAAAAAAGTATTGTTCAAAGTTAATCATTGACCCACATCGTTTCAGATAAGATTTCTCTTGAAGGCTTTCAACAACGGCACATGAAATCTTACAAAATGACAACCATGGAGTAAAAAAAAAAGTCTTATAAAAGAATGCAGTGACAGCAAAAGAGGCGGGATGAGGAGAAGAGTCATAGAATCTGTAGCAGAAGTGTCACGTTTTTTTCAGAGGCGAGGCGGCGCTCAGTGAGTTTTGGTGACCCAGTTCAGTCTTACCTGGCTGACAGCGCTGCTCCACTTCGGAGGCTACCAAAGCTCCCAGGTGCTGCCTCGCAGTGAAATGGCCCTCCAACGCTGAGGATTGAATCATTTCTCCAAATTCAATAATGCAGAGATTCATGTGTTGCAGTTGAAGGAGCGCAATGGGTACTGCAGTCAAAGATATGTCTTTTCAGACACCTCCTGGAGCTGCTGAAACGGACAGCTGTCCACGGGGAGAGTAACTCTGTGCTAATCGTCGGTCCCAGAGGTGCAGGGAAAACAATGGTGAGCTTAAAATGGGCTTCTGGGTAAAAGCGGTTGAGAAGATGATGAATTGTGTTGAAGTGCAATGAAATCCTGGGAGGCTTGAGGTCTCTGATGGGCTCGGCGTTTGTGCTTTTGTTCTCAAAGTTGCTCAAGTGCGTGCTGAGAGACCTGCTGGAGGAAACAGAAGCACAGAAAAACCTGCTGCAGGTTCATCTCAACGGTACCGACCGGCTCCTCACCATGCCTCATTTTACGCCTTCAGAACTTCTCTCATTTCCCAGAGCGATAAACTTAGATCTTTTCAGTGAAGCTGCTGAAATGACGGATTATCTGACACGCTTCCTGTCTGTTTGCGGTAGGTCTCCTGCAGACTGATGACAGAATTGCACTCAAAGAAATAACACGGCAGCTCCACCTAGAAAACGTCGTTGGTGACAAAGTGTTTGTAAGGAAAAAGAAATTCATCAGTTTTGTCATTAAGAATAGAAAAAAAAAATTGCCATAAAGACATTTGTTTCATTTTCAGGGGAGTTTTGCAGAAAATCTCGCTTTTCTGCTGGAAGCACTGAAGAAAGGTCATCTTCATTTTCTAAATTTGCTACATTTTCTAAGTTTCTCATTTACATTTAAGACAATAAGAGTGCGGTTTAATGTTCGAGTCCAGGTGATCGCAGCAGCAGTCGCCCAGTGCTGTTCGTCCTGGATGAGTTCGACCTGTTCGCCCACCACAAAAACCAGACTCTGCTCTACAACCTGTTTGACGTCTCCCAGTCTGCCCAGGCGCCCATCGCTGTGGTCGGCATCACCTGCAGACTGGTGGGCTTCACATCCTGCTTCCGTGTCCCAACAAGTCATAGAAAAATCTTCACCGTCTCTTCTCACCTTTTCTTTCTCTGTTGCTGCTGTTGTTGTCTTTTCCTTTCAGGATGTCCTGGAGCTGCTGGAGAAGCGGGTGAAGTCACGCTTTTCCCACCGACAGATCCACCTGCTCAGCAGCCTGACGAGCACTCAGTACCTGGAGCGGGTCCAAACCCAGCTCAGCCTGCCAGACCATTTTCCAGACGGCCAGTTTGCTCAGGACTGGAATGACAGTATAAAGGTGAACTGACCTGTGCTCAGTTTGGCCATGAAGAGAAAAACTTTATTTCATCGCAGCGACAATCATTGTTTTACTTCTTTTTCTCTTCCAGACTTTGTGCAGAGACAAATCTGTGGGGGAAATTTTGCAGAGACACTTCAACTCCAGCAAAGACTTCCGCTCTTTACACATGCTGCTGGTGAGAGTGACACAAAACATGGTTCCACATCGTACGCAAGCTAACATTTCAGGTGGCAGCTGCAGATGTCAACGCGGCAGGTTTGAATCTGTGTTTCTCTTGCAGATGTTGTGTCTGAGTCGCGTCTCCGTAGCCAAACCTACCATCAAACCCATCGACGTGCAGGAGGCCAGCAGGGTGTGTTTTGCCGACGCCACGGCCAACATGCTCCGTGGTAAAGTCTACGTGAAAAGAGAATTGTCCTCAGACACCTCCTCCAGACTGGTGAAATACAGTTTTCTATTTTTTTTATTTTTTTTTTAGGTTTGTCCATCTTGGAGCTGTGCCTGATCATTGCCATGAAACACCTCAACGATGTCTACGAAGGAGAGCCATTCAATCTGCAAATGGTTCACAACGGTACAAGCAGATACAAGCAGATGTGTGTTTGACATAAACAGAGAACAGGGAAGCAGCAGTTTTCAGTTCTTGCAAGTCCAAAAGCTGCAGGAAAAAGGGACTGTGTGGTGGCGTAATTAAGAAAAACAGCATATACAAGAGACGGCAAGAGTTTTTAGCTGCGAGGCTGTAAATTATGTCGGGTTGTCCGTCTAAACAAGTGTCTTCTTCTGACTTGCGTTCAGAGTTTAAGAAGTTCCTGCAGAGGAAGTCAAACTCCATGTACAACTTCGAGCGGCCTGTCATCATGAAGGTTTGTATGAAATCTTTTTGTTTTGTGAAAGTAGCCCTTCAGGGCAAGGACACGCGTTAAACCGCACTCCCTTATGCTATACCTTTTCTGTATACTCAGGCCTTCGAGCACCTGCAGGAGCTGGAGCTGATCCGGCCCGTCGATGGCTCCTCAGCCAAAACTCAGAGGGAATACCGGCTGATGAGGCTCATGCTGGACCACAGTCAGATCGTGGAGGCCCTGCAGAAGTATCCTCAGTGCCCTACTGAGGTCAAGCAGTGGGGCATGTCAGCGTTTGGCTAGTGGTCCACTGCACACCTGGACCCAATGCAGACATGGATCTGCTGTGCCGCAACGCTGCAAGAGAAAATGTTCTATTACCCCCGCGAGTTTCTGAAATTAGGACAAATGAAAGGATCTTGCGCAACAGCTTACCAAATTCACGTTTTCCACGGAAACCAGCACTACAGCTTGAAGCAAGGACTAACATTAACCTGGGGGAAGAAAACATGGCAGCTGGAATGGAGGATGATTTTTTTTTTTTTTATGTTTTTCATGGATCGATGCTGCGATTTATCACAACAAAAACTGTCATTGTGTTGTGTTGCTGGAGTCACAGTACGTTGTCGAAAGGTGTTACATTAATAAAATCAGGATTCTGAGTGAGGATCATCTCTAGATGGAGCGTTTTCTGCCTTGCATGTCTTTCACCTGGTTTGTGGTGCTCACCCCTCAGCTGGGGAACGCTGCTATCTAGTGGTGGACTTCTGCAGTCACAACCACCCTGGACGAGGAACACAAAGATTTTTAATTAGATGACAGCAGGGAGGGAAAAAAAAAATTAAAAGGTCATTTTGAAGCTGAAATCGTCTTCAAATAAAGCTGACAAGGGGCTTAAATTTTATTCCCTCCCACAAGCCTGACCACTGAACACAGAATATACTGATCATAGATGCAGTAAACAGGTCTATTAATAGCATTTAGTGCTCCAGGACATTTGTAGGAAATATAAACATGGTAGAAACCCTTTACACTCCTCCCGACTGAGCAGGGCTTCTGACCGCCGATGGATTAACATTAGGAAATAAAGGATTAGTTCAGGTAAAAAGCTCTTCTCTTGTGAATTCTGCCCAAACATCTAAAGTCAAAACGCCAACCAGTGAAACACGACAGACTTCCCCAAAGTTTAAAAAAAGTTAAAAAAAAAAAGAAAAAAAAAAAAAAAAACCCTCGAACTTCAAACAAGCAAGTTGTCTGATAAATGGGAATGAATCGATCTGAGTCAAACCATGTGATTGAGACGGCGGCAAAAAGAAAAAAGTCAGCATTCACAATCTCTAAAAACACATTTATTTACATCAAGTGGATTTCTTCAGCTGCTAAAAACCATGGCCGGCTAACATCAGCCGTGAGTCACAGCGCTGATCAGGGATCAATTTTGTCTCCTCTGATAATGTACAAAGGGTTTCTGAGGATTTCCTTCCGCTATAGTACTTCGCAAAGGGAATTCTCTTTCCTCCACACCTCAAAGGTAAGGAATCAGGGTGAAAGCCCTGGAGCTGGTGAGAACTCACTCTGGCTCAAGAACACCCAGGAGGAGCGTTTTGTTTTTTGTCCTGTTCATTTTCCAGTTTTAAAATTCCAGGTCTTTTTTTTTTCTCTCTCTCTCTCTCTCTTTCTCTTTGTCCTGTATTCACATTTTTGTCAGTAACATAAAAAGCAGAGTCACATGTATCAGGAGTAAAGAAACAAGCCATTTTTTAACATTTTAGACTTTTTTTTTTTCTTTAAACACCACCCACTAAAATATGATGTGTTTTCTTCCAGCCTTAAAAACCAGAAACCCTTTGAACACCAATACCATCGGAGGCTGCGTTGGCAGATCACCAATCAGCAATGTAACTTGGGAGCCTTGAGAAATGTCAAAAATGCTTGTAGTGTTTTTGTTGTTTTTTTTTGTACAAATTTCAGGCGAGGTCATTGGAGTTCAATGTTTCCTCTAAAATTCTTACCAACAGTGGGGAAAAAGCAGGAGACTGAGATGCTGGAAAGAAATAGCTTTTGTGGATGATTGTATTAACACATATGGAGTATTGCAACTGCTCTCCAAGAGCCGAAGGGGTTCTTTAAAATGTAACCTCACAGACACCCAAAAAAGTTCCTTGAAGAAGGCCTTGGGCCAGACATTTGTCATTCATTACATTTTTTTCTGCTGATGAACCCCCAAGTGCTTTCTTGTTTTTCTTAAGTACACAATGAGCCTCCAGCTTTTAGCTTACACAAAGCTCAACTTTAAATTTCTTTTTTTTTTTTTCTTTTTTTTTTTTTCCATAGTGAAGGACAATTTTTACACAGCTTGGCCAGACCCCCCGCTGCTGAGTCATAACATAAGAAAAGCATACATGAATGTAGAGGAAACACTGAAGTTCAACACGCACTTATAAAGATTCAGCTTAGAGTATATAGTTGATACAGGTATTTATCTTCTCATGTCTGTACAGATCCTAGACTGCTTAAAATAGTAGTGGTGGTGGTGGGGGGGGGGGGCAACAAGACACAAATGTTTCACTGGTAGTTTATATGCACAGCAATGTGAGGTGCTGGGCTGAGGGGGATCGATACAGAAAATCGTAAAGCCAGCACAATGAGAAACCCATTCGCACACCTGCTAATGAGAAAGCTTCGATTTAACATCACGTTGCGTCAAAACAGGTTTGTTCAGACCTGAGAGGAACCAGAGAGGTGGAGCTCACCTGTGACGAAAATGTTTTGAGGTTCAAATGAAGAGAAACCAAGCCAGATTTTTTTTTTTTTTTTTTTTGGGGGTGGGGGCAACTGAATAATCAATTTTATTGTGGAACTACATGGAAATTTGAAGAGGTGGGCCACGGCGATGGGAAGGCCTATAAATGAAATCCATCTTGGGAGTTGCCTTTACAGTTTCTGTTTTCTCTGGTTGCAGTGATGAGAGATGTTCGAAGGGATCTCCGAGTGTGTTGGTTTCACTAGTTTCTACAGCGACAGGGTACAATCACACGAAACCAGCCAAACGCAAAGCCCTCTAAAGTTACACAGGGCCGGGCTCAATCCATCAAAAGTACACACAATACTGGAATCCAGGAGTTTGAAGAACATTCATTCTCGGTCATTTGTCCATAGACTGAATAGAAAGAAGCATGTTACAGTTTATATCTTTTCTTTTTGAATTAATGAAAGTATTTCCTGAATTACAACCCAACACCCACCCACAACCCCCCAACAACAACCATAAAT
Source organism: Echeneis naucrates (assembly GCF_900963305.1). Taxonomy (NCBI): domain Eukaryota; kingdom Metazoa; phylum Chordata; class Actinopteri; order Carangiformes; family Echeneidae; genus Echeneis; species Echeneis naucrates. The sequence continues at coordinate 11,629,640 of NC_042512.1, read as the reverse complement.
CGTGCCAACTCTTACAACTTTATTCTGAGTTGCACCTGAGTTCTGACCCCCTAAACCTCAGGCCTGTAAATTAAAAAATAAATACAACATATCAATATGCAAGATTACGGATTTAAAAAAAAAAATTAAAATGCTACAAGTTATTTGTGTGTGTGTGTATATTGAAAGTCACTCCTGCAGTTGATCCTACAGAAGTGTAGGGTAGTTTGCGGCACTGGTTGCATATAACTCGCTAGAACTTAGAAAAGCATAGTACTGAATCCCTGAATGGTATTTGTTGGTTTGGGACGGTTTCTCAGGCGCAGTTTAAACTCAAGTTTCCAGACTTCATTTACCTCCAGGACTGGGATGTGACCGTCAACTAAACATGGTAGTAATTTTTTTTTTTTTTTGTTTGTTTGTTTGTTGTTTCTTGAATCCTTTTTGCGGTGGCTGACAGGTTTGTTGACCACCAGCCAACCTTTAAAAGGATTTTTCAAAACCCACTTGGCTGCTAAAACACTGTTGATAAAGTTTCGCTCTTGAAGACAGAAACATGGAGGGTAATACTGATGTCTTTACTTGACAGATATGACAGTCGGCATACGTCGGGATGTCTTCCTTACAACACAAACATGGCCCTGTGCACTCCTGGAAAACTTTCAGAGAACGAGATAATGAGTCATCGTAAAACTGAGGAAACGTTTTGCTTCTTTCTCAAACATTAAGGGGAAACTGGAACTTAACCCAAAGCGGATCTTGGGATGGAATCCCTTTTTTACTCAAGGAGCCTGGTTGGATTTTGGTATATTTGCCATACTTTCTATCCTAAAGAAATCTCTGTGAGTGAGGTAGTACTTATTGAAGGGCTGCTGGGGTTTGCAGTACGGATCATCCCTGACTGTTCAAGCTTCAAAAAGGACCTTAAGATATTGGCTGTTTCTGAAGAGCAGTTAATTGTAAATCAGCAGCAGCAAAACAAAGCGATATCAATGCTCATATCGTACTTGTGCTACAATAAGTAAATAAGGAGAAGATGGCTTCAGCTTCCATCAAGGTTTGTTGCGTTTTTGCAATAGTTCTGTTTGCTGAAAAAAAAAAAAAAAAAAAAAAAAAAAAACATCAGTATGTTCTTCTGTCACAGCCTCCTGATTTACTCACTCTTCTCCGTTTTAGAGGTGTAGCAGGTCTCAGATGCACTCTCAAGGAACTTTCAGAGTTGCTTTTTACTTCTTCAAGTTCCGAGTTCCTTTCAGGTGAAAAATGGTCTATTATACTCAAGCAACTCTCAAGAAACCAATTTTTTCTTCTTTTTTTTTTTTTTTAGTTTTTTTAAGCTGCGGAGAAGGGCAGGATTTATTTTGACTGCCAACAAATCCCTAATTAACTCAGTTACCTCCACAAGGCATAAAGAACTCATTTCCACCAAACGTGGGGGAAGTTTGGGGGCAGGGGAGAACCCATTGCATTGGTTGAGCCAGTTAAAAGGTAGATCATGATATATATATATATAAATATATTTTTCACTTTGTAGAAATTGTACAATCTTGTATGACATTTTTGTCAGGAGGTGTGCACTGCCATTGCCAATCTCATTGCTTAGTGTTGTTTTACTTGGCTCTGTTTTTCTTAAGCACTGAAAAACAAGTTCAAATACAAGATAAAGAAAACATGATTATGTAGTGTCCTGAATGCGAAATTACTTGGAAGAGAGAGAGAGAAGTTTCAATATCTCACTGCACCATTCGATTGTATAATAAAAGTCTTGATTTTAAACAGCGTGCTGCGAAACCGTCCCAAAGCTTGAGGAGAGACTGCGGGTCTGCCGGCACCAGTGTTCAATGTCCCTCAGAGGAAATTAAAGACTCAAAAATGCCATTGCTACCTTCACAACAATGACAGATACATCCGTTTTGCCTGACATCTACAAGAGTAACTAATATGGATACGTAGAAATGGCACCAGGATGAAAGAGAGAAGGAGAGGTTCCTCGTCTAACTGCGGTTAGCCGTGCAACTGTTTGGTTAGTGTCAGGAGGATTTCAAAACCATTAATATCGGGCCTGTGTGAGGAAGAGAAAACTGCACCCAAGTAACAGTTTATCTTTGCTCATCACATGCATATTTTGTGAAGACTACTGAATCTGTTAAAATCAAAGCAGCGTGTGCTAAAGTCTACAGAAAGACATGAGACGTGCTGTATGTCCAGTTAGTTGTCCAGGTCTGATCAGGTTGACCCCAGAACACCACAACCCTTCTGTTGTTCAAAAGGAAAAAAAAAACAACAAACAAAGAAACAAAAAAAAAACAACACAAGCTATATATTTCAGAAAAAGTTGACACCGTTAAAATAGTAAAGACTGGTTAGAGAGACTGAGTCAGAGTTCAACATTATGTGGCTCATTTGTGGGCATGGTGAAGACAGGGAGCAGTAATTACAGTGTGTGGGGTCACGTTAGCACAACATTTGACCCAACATTACTTTAAGAAAAGCTAGGAATTGTCTCTCCTAAGTCCAGACCAGATGTTTGGACCACCAGGTTTGGTTCTTAGATAAACTAAAAAAATTAAAAACAGGGACGGGCAAAGTTTGAAGAGACATAGAGGACATTGTATGTCACCAGTTTTAAATTCAAACGGGTCCTAATGTTAGAGGAGATTCTGGTTTTGAGAGTGACAACACGGCTAAAACCTTAAAAGTGGAGACGAGGCAAGAAGGTGACAGAGGAGGCATAAGAATATCAGCGAGAGAGGAAGTACTCCAGTCCAAGACAGGTGAGGATGAGGAGGGACGAGGTGGAGGGTGTGAGGAGGTGGTGAGTAGCAAAGATTCCTGAGGTGTATCAAAAGAGAGCAGAAACTCTTGATAGTAATCCAGAAAAAGATGTGTGCAATCAAATCAAAAGCAAGCTGGCTCAGCTAAATACAGGTACAATTCCAAAGTAGGGCTGGGTACCCGTGAAAAATTCCTCAAATCTGCACTTCAAATCTGAAACCTTCCCAGAATTCATTATATTGGGTGATTTGTTAATCTGTTTTTTTCCCTAATAGAATCAGACCACACACAACTGATTTCACTAAATTTGAAGAACAAGGCTCCAAGAGTCGGGCCATCCTGAAGCATTTTGATACCCTCTGATTTGATTCTGATCCCAAATATGCAAAGTGTCACTGGTTGGTGCCCAGCGCTAATCCAGAGAGACATAAATACGTGAAGTGTATATCCAAATCTCACGGCCAAGATTAGAATTGTCAGCAGTGATAGATAAATACTCCGTTGACAGTTGACACGGCAAACCAAAACGGAAAAAAAAATCACTTTAAACGAGTAGGGGTCATAATTATTATTCTTTTTTTCCCATTTTCAGCATAAAATCTCCAAGAAAATAAAAGTTGCTATTCAGTCAAAAATCAAAGTGGAGCAAAAACTAAACGTGACACTGAGAAAGGGGAGGAAAAAGGGAGCAACACAGCCGTGTTTACGGCGTGTATGGCCATGCGTATCGGGTCTTCGCTGACTACGTTACCGATGAGTGTCATGGCTGACAGCAGATTGGTTGGATGTCATGACGAGCCAAGGTTGTGGAAAGAGTGAGCTTTGACTATGAACAGGGAGAAGGACTAATTTAAACTGTGTCCATCTGAACTGAGGTATACCTTGTTGAAGGAGGTTTATGGTTTTTATCATTGTAATGCTTGAAAATGGACCCTCCCCCCTCCCCCCTTTAAAATAAGCTTGATTACCAAGTTGTCTGGGTCCATAATACACTATGTACAGCAGCATTACACTATAAACATTCAGAAGCCGTTGCTTATTGGCAGAACGATAGTCGTTTCTTCAAAAAAACGCACACAGGAAAACAGCAAATGTATCGAGAGCTGGGTAGTTGTCTTTTTTTTTTTTTTTTTCCTTTCATGTCATTTTTTCTTTTTTTTTTTACACTAAAATGCACCGAGAGTTTCTGTGAAATTCATCTGCAAGATCTCCTCTCTCTGTAGAAAACCGAGCAGAACAGGTTGCCCTCTTATGTGTATGTATGTATAAAAAGAACAAGACATGATAAAAGTGTTGAGTGTCGTCGTCCCAGCGTGTCAGCACTGTCACTCTGTGACGTGGTTTGTCGTCGGAAATATCCTGAATCAGTTGCTCGGGATGAGAGCGTCGACCGTTAAAGTGTTAAATCCTTAGGCACACATATCAAAATGAGGTGGATATAAACTGATCTGGTGAGGTGGCCGCAGGGTGTTTCCTGAACGTGAGTAGCGGCCCGCACTTAAAGGAAAAAAACAAAACAAACAAACAAAAAAAAAAAAACCAAAACAAAACAAAACACAAAAACAGGAAACGTAAAGAAAGAAAGAACAAAAAACAAAAACACTGCGCCAACCAACCAGGGTCGGCTGTTCATCCCCTCGTGTTGATCCATCCAGCTCATCCGGTGTTATCTTATTGGCCGATCATAAGCTGGACTCTTTGGGTGGGAGGTCCACATTGGTCACCATGGTGACCACAGTGACTATCTCCTCTGGACCGATGATTGGGGCTTGGCGCTGCATTTGGCCGATGCGCTCCTCCACGCAGCCGGCAGACAGGCGAGCTTCGGCCTCATGGTCCCAGCAGTCCTCGATGGTTTCGCAGAGCATGGCCAGACCCTGAGGGAGTGAGGCAGAGCTGTGTTAAGACCGGAGGTTATGGTTCCCAAACGACACGAATCACTGCAAATGCGAATACATTTGATTATATCGCTAAAATAAACAAAAGTTAAGTGGTAAAAAATGTAATAATCACATTTCAGGATTATTTCTACATTCTAGACACTTTTGTTTAGAATGATTTGCCATGCAATCTGGTTCAAATAACGATTCAGTAAGAGGACAGCCAAACAGTGACAGCGAAAGGGCGTCCCCGCTGCTCACCGTGTGTTTCTGCCAGCAGTCTCGCAGGCAGGGCCGCAGTTTCTTATGCACGACAACCTCCTGCATGTCCTCCAGAGACGGATGCTGTCCCACCTCCTCTTCGAATGGGAGCATGTATTCATCCACTGGGCCTGTTGACACACAGCCACATGTCACAAGTTTGTATCAGTCTGAGGTAAGATAATCTGATAGCAGAGTTTCCTTGAAGCTGCGCGGCTGACGGTCTCACCATCAGCAGCTGTGCACCGAGACGCAAGCTCCCAAAGTACTAGCCCGAAGGCATACATGTCGATACGCAGGAAGGAGTCACGCTGGAAGTTTATGGCCCCCTCCAAGACCTCCGGAGCCATGTAGCGCCGCGTTCCCACCTACCGGTTCAAAGGGAACAGTTCAAGAGGTCAAAGGTGAGCATCGGGCAAAAATGTGAAGGGAATTGTCAAACACACACACACACACACACACACACAGAACAGTGAGAAAGGAGAGTCATCACACAGCCACAGACGGGCTGAAACAGTGAAAAGTGATGCCTGCCATCAAGAAGTGTTGCTGCTTAGCTGGCAGATCGTGGCAGTTCAACTTTGCTCAAATATCCTTTTCCAGCTTGTTTTTAGACCATTAGATCAACACGAGTTGAGAATGTGACCAAACATTTTTGTGTCAAACACAAAACTGTTAAACACAATAAATGATGAATTCTGTTGTAAATTCAGTTTCAGCTGCGATGGTTTGCTCCTATTTTTGAACAGAGTGGGTGTTTGTAAAAAATTGTATATATTGAGATCCAGTTTTTTCAATATCTGCGTGTAAGACCTTGAGAGGTCTTAAGAGCTTGATCTTGGCCAACACAGTCACCAATAGGTGCTATCAGATAATGTTGACTCAGTGCCATTACCCACAGTGCACAGGGCCTCAACTGTACCTGTCCATGTGTGTCTCCTGCTGACTTTCCAGCCTCAAATTTCAGGGCAAGGCCAAAGTCAGCTATGCAGGCTGTCAGGTTATTCTTCAACAGCACATTCTTACTCTTTATGTCCCTAAGAGCCAAAAAGAAAACCGGTCACTCAACACAAAGCCGCTGGGACCCCAAGATCTTGATTAAGCTGGACAATATTTATGGTAAGCATACCTGTGAGCAATGGAGGGTTTGTGTCCATCCTTGTGTCCTGGAATGTCTTCATGGAGGTAGGCCAGACCGCGGGCCGCCGTCTGGGCGATGTGGCAGAGTTCATTCCAGGACACCACGTTGGCTTTCAGGTAGTCTGTCAGAGACCCCTGGAGAGGGAGAGAGCAAGGACGAACGCAACAGACATCCAGCATTAAAATTTCTTCACCAGACAAGGACTAGAGAGTTTATGGCAGAAATGCTATCTGCCAATATCAAGATCTGTACTGGCTAAAACCGGAAAACTGACATATAGTCCTGCCAGCACCAGTGACGTGTGGTGAATAATGTTTACTATTATTTTTTGGTAAATATTAGTGCACAGGTGAGATTATCAAGTCAGAATGGACACATGACTTTCAGCATCAGATATTATCCACTTGCAGCTGAAAGGTTTCTAGAAAGGTTTAACTTAATCAATATACAACAATAGCTAATTAATTTCACTGCAAAACAATATGATGATACAATGCAGAAGCAAAGATGCTCACGGTAATACTAAGTGGAAGGACAACTAATGCTAAATACCACTATAGTGATGGTTATACTTGTACTGATTCCCACCTCTCTGGAACATGCAACGTTTCCATGGTAACAGCAATACCCCGAGCGGGTTGAAATTCATCTTAAGCTTGTGGGTAGTATTGTAATTCACAAGGGATGAAGCAATAAAACAATTTCTGTACGAGGGCTTCCACACTGGCAGATATGTGAGGTGTGCTTGATTGTACGGAACAATACTGAAACTTTTGGGAGAAAGAAAGACCCGGAGCTTTACATTTCCCTGCAGGGTGATAAATATAATTTATGACCCACTGGGGATCCTCCAAAAACCACAGTCAAGTCCTTTCATCGCCTCTGTTGCAAAGCAAACGTCTTGCACATTTACTGTTCATGGTGAATAATGGAGAGCTGATGAATGCTCTTTATTATTCCACCCGTCGACTGTTTGTTAATATCTATTCATCAAGGAAAGGCTTGCTGACCACACAATCAAACAATTGCATCAAAACAACATCAGATCTATTTATTTCTTATTTTTAAGTTTGTACAGCTTCATCTTAAGCTATGTCTTTGTGGACATAGTTCCTGACCTCATGGCTCCCTTATCCTTCATGCACCATCTTTGTTCTTACATAATGTATGTCAATATGATACAAGGTCACTTCTGGCAAAAGGCCACACAGAAGTAGTGTCACCGTGTCACCACTAGATGGCAGACAGTCCCTACAGAATGAGAAAAAGGCTCCAAATCTGCACAGCACAGGCTTCCTTAAGGGTAGAATCCTCATCCATAATCTCCCACCGTATATATGTACACGTTGAGTATTTGCAGTTTTGCTTATTTCTCTCTATTCATGAAAATGCCAGTAACAAATTCGACCACATCCCTTTGAAAATACCAGCTAATATTACCCAGATTTTATCGTTCAAAAACTGAACAAAGCTTTCTTGTATATTCTCGGGTTAAGATTGAAACAGATAATCAGATCCCTAGCACACTGAGCTGCTTTCATGCATCACACATTGAAGTGGGAATAAGCCGTCAAGGAAACGCTGAACTCTGTGATCACAGCTGTTACACAAGCTCAAGTCAGTCTAAACCCAGGTATCAAACATTTTGACACCTATACGGGGGGGGAGAACAACTCTCTGTAGGTCAGAGACTTCAAAAATAATTGCATTAAATGTTTCACAAGACATTTATTTCCTATTCCTGGACATACAACCTTTCCCTAAAAGGCCTCTAAAACCCATTCCTGCACATTGTCACTTCCACTAGGAAAGCTTGAATGAACCAAAATTGCACTTTTAGAGCAGTTCCATGGTTAAATAGCAACAAGTTGGACTGCTGAGTTCATGCGTCCTCATCTGCAACCTTTAATTTTTCAACCTTCATCCACTCAGGGAGTGTTTCTTAAGCACGCGGGTTCAAATTCCTGTCCTGGCTGGGAACTTCAAGCAGGGGAAGTGCATGAAAATCACTTCATTCTGTCTGTAATGACCCTTAAAACACAGAGGCACTTAAACCCCGAAAGCTGAAAAGACTGTGGTTAAGACGGTGAGTGGAGCACGACATGGTTAACAATCAAGTCTTCCTTCTGTGAGTAATCCTGGCATCAAAAAGCCAGTCTGAAAACTCCCAGTCTGACATATACTGCAATTATGATTTAGCTCCCAAGGCACAACTAAATCAATACGATATGGAAGTTTCATGCATAGTTTCTTCACAACTTTGTTAGCTGTCCGCTAGAGATTTTTAGATCTGTGAACAAAGCACTCGGCAAGCATGTCTCCACAGGGATAGTAATACAGATAAGAATAGATATGGCCAGCATCCGGTTAGTGGAAGAAATCAGGTGGGATATTCAGGGAATTTGTTGACATGCACTGTTGTTTTCAGGAAAACGTGTACACATGCAGCTGGTCAGAAATTGGACTTCTCCACCAAGATATTTTTTTAACCAAAGCAGCCCCGATCATTCGCTATTTTTTGCTTCTTACTCTGTGAATCTATTACGTGTCTGAATCAAAGAAAAACAAATTGTTCAGCTGTGGAGATAAGTACGTTGATGATTGTTTAGTTTAGTTTAGTTTTTTTTTTTTTTTGTAACATCAGATGGAACTATTTCAGATACAAGGACGCATCTCTTCTTTCCGCTCTCTGTTGTCTCTTAATGTTACAGAGATGCGTTCCTGTTGACTGCGGAAGCGTTGAATTACATTCAGCTCAGTATTGTCAGCTTTAACATAAAGTTCAGAAATGTTCTACTCCTTACACACAAACACACACACAAACAAACGTTAATTCAGAATATATAGCTATAGAGGAATATAGAGATCGTGAATATATTAGCTATCTCCTTCCCCTCATGTTGAGGCAGCTGAACTAATTTCAAGTGCAGTCATTTATTTGAAAGAGGAATATATTGCTTTTCCATGAAACGGAATGAAACAATTCAATAAACGAAGCGGTTAGAAGGTCGTATAAATCTCCATCCCTGACGGCCTACCTTGTCATGGTAGGCGGTGATGAGCCACAGCTCCAGGTCCAGGTTGTTGTTCCTCTTCTCCACACCAATAAAGTGGAGGATGTTGTCGTGCTTCATGCCGTTCACGCTGTAGATCTCATACTCGTTCTGCCAAGACAGTTTGTCCTATACAAGAGCAAGTTATTTCTGTTATCAAGATACCCAATTAACACGAGCAAATGCAGCTCGGAGAGAAAAAAAAAAAAAGAAAAGAAAAGAACGGGAGGTGACAAGTGGTGTTAGGAATAAGTTAGCAAAGCACCTGAATTGGAAAGATTTTCACGGCCACATATTCGTTCAGCAGCTGGGCCTTCCACACGCATCCGAAGCGCCCCCTCGCTTTCACCTCAATCAGCTGCAGCGGTTTGTGTCCCAAAACGGGTGATGGGGGTGAAGGGCCAGGATCCTGCAGAGGAAGGACAAAACAAAACAAAACCTCAAGGAGGGTTCATTTCTTTTCTTTTCTTTTTTTTGCAGAGCATTAAAGTAGCATTGGCTTACACCGAAGGTGAGCCAGGCCAGCAGATTCAAGATCACTTTCACATCTTAAATCACATCTTACAGATTGCCTTTATAGTCTTGCTTTTATGAGACAATACTCTCCTATAATTTTTTGCCAACATACTGTTTTTAGCCTCTTATGTCATCTCTTATGCTGTGGTGTCCTATATTTTAACTTGCTTCATTTATTTTACGGGTCCGTTTGTTTTATTCGATTGTTAAAGCGCAGTGGAAAGGCTGGCTTAGGGTGTGCTGTATGTTTGAATTTAGCAACATTATCGCTGTGAATGTTTTTAACAGCGAAGATACAGCATACTTAACAGGGTTTGGATTCATTCACTCAAGATTTTCAACTTTTCACTTCCCATGAGCAAAGCACACGAAACGCAGCCGGTGCATGAACATGAATGAACATGAAACAGGACAAGCTCAGTTTCTGATTAAAATGGAGAAACGTTGAAATAAAAACATTCGGGTGCCTTTGTTTCTGAGTCTGGCGGGTCGAAACCCCATGCTTGTATTATCATGCTAATCCCATAAACAGAAATGAAAGCAAGGAAATCCAAGGCATGTTAAACGCTGCTCGTGATCTGGATTAAGATGATCACTCTCACATATGATTCACAGGAAAGGAGAGAGGACAAGTGAGGATCGAGGGACACTGAGAGACAGGAAGGTTAAAAAGAAGCATGCCGTGAGGGAGTCACATTTCCACAGGAGAAAAGATAGAGGAAAAAAGACAAGCACATGACTGATGGCCTTGATGAAACCGGATATACTGATGTAAAATCCCATCTTTACTTGTGTGCCTCTGTATACCTGCTATCAGTAATGCCAGTAAGGGCCATGTTTTCACTGAAGACTTACAAGGTCATCGATAAGCTGGAACAAGTTTCAAGACCCGAGGCCCTCAGGATCTACTCAGACCTCCTGACAATATATCTAAAGTGCACACTTGTCAATCTGAGCCTGCTTTCCTGACGTCCAGTAAAATGTTTTCCCTTTGAGTTACAAGGTTTGCTCCTGATATAAGTGACAGAGAGGATTTAACAGACGGAATAAGCATTCACACCAGGCTTTGCTTGTGTGAGTAACAAAAGGTACGCTTCCGCACACAGATTGCATTTGCTTAATTTATCGCTTTGGCACTCAACCCCTTCGGAAAGACAGGCCTTGCTGACATCCGAGAGTTTGCATGATGCTTGCGCTGCATTTCATTGCATGTGTAGTAAAACTTGGGAAAGGTAGCTTCAGCTTTTACCACCTGTCCTGACAAGGTTATCGTGGCTATGGAAGCAAACCGTATATCATTTAGCAGCATTTATGGGTTAGATTCGTATCAAGTGGAAATTTTATGCCTGGTTATGCCAACTTTGGCCTTCAGTGCACATAAAAAGAAGATGCTGCCGAAACCAGGACAGCCTGAAATGTGGAGAGATCGTGCCGCTTCACACTTAGGATTTAATTTAGACTCATTCTACTTATTTGAGGGATTTGATATGAAAGCAAATTAAAAAACAAAATGATCCCTGCCTGACATTGATTCATAAAGCGCCGTCTTATGGTTTGTAATCTGAGGGAGCACAGAAAGGATCATTTCAGGGCTAGACATTGCAGGTGAAGCGCAGTCAAGCGCAACATTTTGCTGATATAATACAGCTGAAACGCTTACAAGTAAGAATTTATTCAAAATGCTGTTGCCAAATAAAATGTGGTGTGGAATTGTGTTGGTTAGGTCACTGCACATTTCATTTAATTAATTATGCTCTTTGTGACATAAATTGTATCATTTTGTTGTTCAAGCCAATGAGCACTTTTGTATTTACAAGGCTACAATGTGTTCTTGTGTTGGATTAAGTTCAGTTGATTCTTTCGTATATTGTTGTTCTTTAGTTTCAAATATTAATGCTTTTGTTCTTCAAGACTGAATTTGTATTTTACAGTTCGGTGTGAAATATATAATAGCTCCAGAAAACTTAGCAAAGTTTCATCCAATTTATCATTAAGGCTGTAGGGATGCACATCACGATGATTGTAGTTGCTAATTTAAGCTTTTTATTAGCAGAAGAAAAAGCAATTGTATTTAGTTTTTTTGTTTTTTTTCTGTGTAAACAAAAAGCAGGCTTTCCATGCAGACTCTGGAGGGGGGAATGGAGTCTTTGAGCGGGAACTGGTTTGTTTACTTAAAGCCTTTTCCCTCTAATAGAGAGCTGCAAGGCAGACCTGCTGTCTCTACACTCTCACACGGAATGGCCACCAAATGATGGGGGGAAATTGCACACAATGGTGCTGCGGTTGGATTACAGAGCGGCCAAAATGGTCCCAAGTTGGCACCCTGGAACAGAATATACTGGCCAAAATAAGGAATTTATAGAAAAGATTGCACAGAAAAGTTGGTCTACACATGTTTTCAGTGTTGTTTAAGAATGAGAAAACATGCATTGCAGGGTGATGGGGGAGGAAATCCAGATTACTTAGTTGCTGGCACTTTTTTGTAAAATATTTTCAGTAGTTGACCATTCAGGAACAAAGCTAAGCTAAATTTAGCTCGGATTTGACCGATTCATGACCAGAAAGAGAGAAATAAATTTAAGTTCTACTTATTTCATTGAAGCAGGAAGTTGCCACCCAGTTTGATGAGAGACCATTATTGATATATCTACTCAAATTGAAAGATTTGGTGCTTGGCAGACTGTAATTTCAGACCTTGTGCATGATTTGCGTTTGTCAGTACAGCTGGAAATTGCAAAATAACTGAGTGAGCTAATACCTGGTTTGATTCAGCATGAACTTGAGATATACCAGCAGCTGCATGTTTCGAAGTCAATCTTGATGTCGCAAAAGAAGAGAAAAATACCATGAACAAGTCCAGCTCCCTACCAGGACAGTGCTGCAGTGTAATTTGGATAATAGTGCATAAACACAGCACGCAGCTCTATCTCATACTTGTTAAATAAAAGATTTCTGCTTCAGCATGTAAACTAATGAAGTATAATCAGTCCCTCTATTAGCCAAATCCTCACTTATGAAACTGAGTAAGAAATATGTTGCAACATGTTTCTAATATTATGATATTTGTAAAACTACTGAAGCAAACACTTCATCGAGCCAAATTTCGAAAACATTTTTTGGTCATATTTCTCTTCACCTAGCTGTTAAAATAAGAAACAGTCAAATCCAGTGAACATGAGGTGAACCTTTTAGGTCTTTGATCCCCCCGTCAGCTTGAACTGTGACAGTAGAACATGCTTATAATTCTTGATTAGCAACGCTGCTATTAACAAATGCGAAAGAGTGCACAAGAATCAAGCAACTGTGACCTGACAGCAGATATAAAGAGGGCGATTCAACTGACAAGTGGGCACAAGGGAAAGGATGACCAGAATGGTTTCCCTGTGAATGTGGATACCTATCAGTGGGGCAACACTTGTTCCGGAAGGACTGAAAGAAATGTGGCCAAAGCGAGCTTCACTGTATTTACTGATCTGATTGTCTGAAGTGATTATAATTCTCATCATGATTTGTGGAGAAAATTGGGGCATTATCTGAACAACCTCATATACCAATGCCTGCAGACTTGTATATCAATCTATTTCTTTGTTTGTATTATTGTTCAAAGCCCTCTAGGTTTATTGTTATTGGTAACAACAGGATTATAGAGTCTGATTGTGATTTTGAAAAAAAAAAAAACAAAAAAAAAAAAAAAAACCCAAAACAAAAACAAAACAGAACACTTGTTTTGTCATTGATTCCGTCTAGAGGAATGGAAGTGAGAAAAGTTCCAGTGCATCTGTTATCCATCTATCCATTAGCAATACCTCCTATCCTTTTCACAGACATGGAGGGGGGGACTGCAGCTGATGACATTGCGGGTGAAAAGCAAGGTGCACCCAGGATAGGTGCACCTCACTCAATAAATAAGCAGGTTAGCATGTAGAGAGGAACAACCCCTCACACTTCCCATTCCCACCATTAACCTAACATGCATGTCTTTGGACTGTGGGAGGAAGCTGGAGGTCTGAGGGCCGCCTAAAAACACAAAAACACACCAGCCGCTAAGCTTGGTTTGATGAAAGCAATCATTTTGTGGAAGCAATCTCGTTGTTTCTATTTCTCATGGCCTTATTGATGAAGTATCTGTGATTCAGGATTGGGAAATCAGCAATGGCTGGAATGTATTTTCCTTTCCCTTCTTGTTGCCGCTGCTTTTTGTGACAAAGAAATGTGTAATCTGCACAGATGCCACTGAAGACAAATTCCTGCGCATCTACTGAGCTTGGTGAAATATGTGATTCAGCCTCTGATAATAATGTGCATGTGAAAATGATCACTGAGTCTGAGCACTCAGTCTGGCTCATTGGTACGCTGCGTTTCATTGTCAAGTCTAGGGCCAAGGTGAAGTTCTGCAGAGCTGCTATACCTGGCAACAGAGCGACTGTCTTTGACCATGATTGTGATGTGAATGATGACAGATGGGCTTGTGGGTGATGGCCCGATCCTGAATACCACAAATGTGTCATGTTACACTTCAAGTCTTCATACTTCAACTGGCATTTGAGATCATTCTCATGATGATGTGGCCTCAGAACAAATGATTGCGGGACCACTTTCTTCCTTTGTGCCTGCGTTTTTTTTCTTCAAAACTCTTGTGTTTTCCAGGCTTCAGCCCAACAAGACAGCCCGACCCGGTCTCCCCGAGGAGACACAGGATACCTTGTCCTATCACAGGGCGCCGTGGCCTCAAATGGGGACATATTACACTTAGTCAGCAGACCACAGGAAACAAGAAAACTAAATCTGCTGCCTCATGCCGTTCTTCCCAACCGTTAGGCGTCTCCCATGGCCTAATCAGGTTACACCTTCATCTGTTACACGCCAACAGGTCCTATAGGTCTGGTCTGGTTTGGTATGTCCTGGGCCCTTTAGCTACAGTAAACATTCAGAGATATAACCTATAATGTTCAATTCCAATGGCTCGTTACTCTGGACTAAAGCATTTAAAACTGATTATCTCAAGGTCATATGAAATACCAATAGTTATTGACATGACCTTAAAGAGATAACCTGCAATCCTAACTTCATAATCGGACAGAATTTAAACTCTCCAACAACGACGAACTACCTGCTGTTTCTTGCGTGAGAATTTCCAGAGATATTTGCAGCCTCACTTCTATTCCAATTTGTCCAATTTTGAGCCAAAGTACATTTGCAAAGGCTGATGCTCCTCTTGTACTTAAGTAATTTACACTCTCTGACTTGAAAAATGTTCCAGATAAGTGGCAATGCTCCTACTTATGCAAAATGTATCTGCACTCCTCCTCAGTCAGCATGTGGAATGGAAAAACATGCTGCAGAATCAGATACACCTTGAGATGAAAAACACGGTGAGCCATAGGTCGAGCAGATACCATTCTGGAAACTGGGTCACATCACAAACATTAAGTTACATAAACATCACAAATGGACATTCATACAAAAAAAGGGGGCTGCATTCAGAGCCATGTTGGCTGCTTTCCACCATGCACAATACATTTTCAGCAGGGAGCACAAAAAACATCCGTCCATGCAATAAATCCAGGCAAAAAAAACCAAACCAAAACAAAACAAAAAACAAGAGACTGAAAAGTGTTTCGAACTGAGTAGAAAAGATGCTGTCGAAAAAGCAAAGACAAGAACAAAATGGTGGTCTGAGATTGAGGCGGAGAATTCATACCAAGCTCTGAACCCAAAAGGGGGAAAACTAATAGTGTTTCAACTTCAGTTAAACTGCTCTTACCTCTACCATAATGTGAAAGGCGTGCTTGTTGAAAAGGAACATAAGAAGCAAACAGAGAAATTATTGCTATTTTCTGTCGGTTAGAGGATGAAATGGAGGCTGATGAAAGGCAGGGGGTGATGGGTTGTCCCTGAACAAACTTTTGTTCCCCTTCATACTCCAGACCAGGGCACCAAAGGTAAGATAGATCATTTTTCAGAAATGATTCAAAAGCAAAGGAACTGAAAATTGACTGAACACTCCCCTGAAAAAGGGAATTAAACCATATTCCTAGATCACAGTAAAACCAAACACACAATACAATGTCAGCACCCTGTGGAGGGTTTGTGAAACTGGGGGACACAAAAATGATGGGTTAAGAAAGTGAATGACAGCTTCAACTGAGTATGCAGCGCTCAGACTGAGCAAACTCTGATGGCATATTTGAGACATATGAAAAATGATTTCAAATGACAGAAAATGCAAAAAGGTCAAATGTTAAAAAAAAAAACAAGAATTCATATTCAACAATTCAGTTTAAATCAGGAACTATATGATGAAAGAATAAGAGGATAACGCAATTCTGTTGAAATAAAAGAGTTTTTTTGACACCCGTGCAAATCTTAGGGGGAAAAAGGCAAATTAAAGTCTCTTGCTGAGTAGATGAAAAGCAGAGCTCAACCGAAAACCGCAGCTTCCTAAACCTGCTTATCCTTTGTTTTATAATGTATAGATTTCATTGGCACTTAGCGATACTTTTGTCTAACAACTGCAGCTGACTGATGAAGCAACAGTCAAGTCAAAATAAAATCAGGACTATAAAAAGGGGGAAAAAATCATTTCAGCTTCTTTAATGTGCACAAAGTCATTTGCAAGCAATCAAAACTGGACAAAAAGCTGCATCCAAACAAACAAACAAACAAACAACAAAAAAATGTAAGTAGCTTCATGATAACGCAAGTGGTGAGACTTTGATCAGATTCAATTAGCGAGACAGGTAAAAATAACAAGATATATTTTTAAGTGCTCCAGGTCTCACCACGTGAAACCTGTGCGTCTGCGTACTCAACAGAATCAGTTCCAGTTCGCCTCCACTTTGTACTGTGGTGTGAATATTGGAGACTTAGGGGCAAATTTGCAGCCCGTGATGGACGACAATCCCGATGAGATAATGACGTGTGTGCCGTAAAGTTACTTTGCTATACATCCTTTTCTGCATATCGCATTGGATTAAATATTTTTGCACTGTCAACTGAGTATGTGTGCTCGAAAATCAAATGTGCTCAATTGGAAGTCATAAAAAAAAAGCCTTCTTCTTTATGAAGTGCACCCGCTGCCCCCACCTCCAGCCTGCCCTAATGTAAAGCTGACAACTGTATGAGAAAGCACAGCGGCAGCTCTTTTCACTGGGTTGGTTTTCTTTCTTTCTTTAATGCCTTTCCATCATAAAATAAGAGAGCCATGATAATGGGCCCATTAATGATCATTAAGTGGGAACAATTACTTTTGCATCATGGAGACTGCATGTTTCATTAGCTTGCAAGGGAGAACTCATTCACTGAAGAGAAAGATGCTACTGAATTCAGTGCTGGAAATGTCAACGGTGATAAAGCAGGAGATGTCGGGGTGGGAGTTTTCAGAGCATGTTGTTCTCTTTGGGGTTTTAGCTCGAAGTGTCTATTTATAGTTTGCACCTATTTCTCTTAATGTTGTTTGAACTTCAGTCTTTTACTTGACTTGTCCCATTCCCTATTCCCACTATTTAGCTGTTCAATCACAAACAAGCTTCAGTGCCATACTACCCTTTGGATTCACTCAGCAGTCAGTGTTGTGTTGTGCACGCTATGCTTTTGTCTCCGTTCAGACGCCTTTACTTGTTTATGACATAACCACATTCATACTCCATTTAATTAGAAATTTAGATTAAATGTGCAGAGTGTGATGCAGAGCCGGTATTGTAGCTGCCTCCTGGATGTTGTTAGGTAACAGAGAAAAACAAAACATCATCTATTACTACACCTATGACGAACGGTTATAATGAGTTCCCATCCACACAGGCCACTTTAAAATCTAACAAGCAACAGGTGTGGGCAATCTGTTAACTTCAAATTAAAAATACATGACTAACAATGCAGCATTATTCTCCCGTGGAAGCAGCACAGAAACAAATATGAATAGGCATAAATGAAAGTCTAATTGGTTAGTGCTATTTACCCAAAAAAATAACAGAACGTCATCTATGACGTAACTTCTGTTATTCCTAGCTTTGTAGAGCTGGTAAAAAAAAGTGTAAAACCAAGAGACACAAATTTTCACAATGCCTGAGGTGTTATAACAGCACTAACAGAGTGAATTGCTTGAATCTTTGGACAACACTTGCACAGAGAGCAGCTTAAAGTTAAAGTTCAACATTATTTGTTCGTTTGCCAGGAGTTAGATGATCACCTTGTTTTGAATTCATACAATCAGTCATTATTGAAAATGGCGGATGCTTTTCATTTTAAATTTCACATGAAACGCCTTCTTATATCTTATGGTTTCACTGGACAGTTGTGTGTTTACTTTTAACACTCGAGATTTGCTGGTGGCTGTCCTTGATGACTTTGCTAGTGAGTGATTGTGAGTCGCCTCTGCTTCTTTCTTTTTGCAGCCTGTGGTGCAACAGAAAAAAACAAAACAAAACCATACTCTTCCACAACACAACATCAAAAATATCTCTCCCCCTGCTGCTTCCATCTATGAACTCTTTCTCCATTTACAGTATTGAAAAAAACTGATTTAATCAATTGTGTCTGTTTTAGCTTCTCCTCAAATAGCAGGCGGGTGGGGTTTACTACTTTACCTGCTCCCGGAAAAGCATAAAGCTGATTTTTAAACATATTCATGTACAAATTACAACCTTCTCCTCCCTGTCCTTGCAACACACCTCTGCATAGACACACGTCATTATACAATGCGGCATGACTTAACTTGTTTCGTGCTGGTTATTTCATTTCATTTTGCTCCCCTTGTGATTCAATCAATCTATTAGCTGTTCATTTTTTTCTCCACTGTATCATCATTTGATATCTGAACTGCTCTTATTTGGCCCTGATCTCTTTTTGTTTTATGCTGTTTATTTATTCATTCATGTGTTTGCAGGTAAGATGGTTCATAAGCCTCTTAGCGGTGTTACTTTTCCACTGCATATTAGCATTTGTTTCCTGATTGTACTGTGGCTATGTCTTTTTATCTCTTCCCCTCTGTGTTTTAGCACTGTGCAAACAGAATAACTAAGATGAGAGAATAGCATGTCTCCCCTCAATCCCTCCCTCGCACTCCCCGTCCACCCACCACCACCCACCACCTCCATCCTCTGAGGCAGAGCTGCAAGCGTCTCTGTGTTTAGTTTTGTTTGCCTATATAAAGCCTCATCAATAATGCAGAGGCCCCTGACTCCTCTTCCATACGGTGGAAGTTCTGCATGGGCTTCCTTTTCCCCTGCTGCTGAGCAGTAGAGTATACTATAGCTGTGCTGCTGTTAAATTAAAACTGCCTTGCAGTCAAAAAAAAATCTAAATTAATTTGGGTAAACAGCCTTATGCTCACTCCTACATGAATGGAGATTCAAGAAATGTTTCAAAGGTTTTGTAAAGGTGATGAATCTGGCTGAATCAAGTGGAGACATGAAAGAATGAAACAGTTGTAACAGAAAAGAGGACTAAGTGAATAAGGGAGGAGTGATGAAAGGTGAACGAACACGCAATCCGATGTAGACAAAACTCTTTGCCTGCAACAATTTTAACCTGCACAGCACAATATTCACTCCAAATGCATGCGTGAACCCAGGCCTCTGACACAACATTCATTCATATTCGTTCAGAAGAGCCCCAGGCCTGGGAACCGCACCCACAACCTTCTGATTATAGGGCAACAGCACTAACCACTATGCTGCCATGCTGCCCTCTGACACAGCATGAACAATCAAAATTTAAAACCTAGCACTAGTCTGGTGCGTCTGAGACCTGTTTGCCCTGAAAAAAGATTATTGGAAAAAGAGAGAGAGAACCAGAACTCCTCTTATCCTTCAATACACCTCAGAAAGAACTCAAAAGGCATTTATGCCAACGTAAACTCTGCACAGTTTCCTCTCTGCTGTGCAGGGCAGGAGAGGCCAAGGCTGTTTCAGCCCACTGAGAAACTGGATCAGCGGTGAAGTTTAGGGTAGGTTGAATAGAGAGCAGGGAAGTGTTTTAAATGTATCTCACTGCAAACTTCAACAATATCAGAGTGGTTTTATGGGAGCATCTAATGTGCATTGACTCATGTGGGAAATAAGTATCAACGGAATCGACCAGAGCTGAGTCAGACATTTTCTACAATAAATGATCTTAGACTTTATTAACCTGCTTGTTGGATGTAGCATCTGGTGCATAGCGATGCTTCAGCAAATATCATTCTGCATTTTATGCTTTGAACCATGTTGGTTATTTTTATGTTCATCTCTTAGATTTTTCTGTTTGCATGCATGTGTTTCCAGGAGAAAAAAAAACAAAACATAGTTTTAGCATGGAAACCAATTAAGTTTTACATTTTTAGGATTATCAGATGAATGGTGTCAACAGCCGATTAGTCTAAAAACGCAACTAACTGCATCAGGAACAGCGTCAAAAGAAAGAGGACACCACAGGACACACATGCAGTGATTTACGGATGACTTCAGGATGAACGTTATAGAGTGAAGATGAAGGCAGGAAAAGAAAGATGTGCTCATGGGTTTGATCTCTGTCAGAGTAAAGGGGAGTTTTTTTTTCTCACCCTGGTAACACTTACATGTGTGGGGACGAGGGCAGCAGGATACGCCAGTTTGTGATGTCTCCACATCCAGAAAGAGAAGAGGACAACCGCAGCCAGGCCTATGATGGGAACCAGGGAGTAAAGCAGAGTGCTGAAGAGCTGGGGCTTCTGGGAAAATGGATTGGAGGTGGCTGTGGGAAGAGGAAACAGAAAGGACAATGGAGAGAAGAGGAAATGTTTATAGATAAGACTCAGAACTGCCTTATGTGATCTGGATGGTGAAAAAATACAACAATTAAATATAAAAAATTGTGGCCACTGTCAGGGAGAGAATACACAGGGAAAAGATAGAGAGCAGCATGCCTTGACATTGTGCTACTTCATCTATAAGTGCAGCACTAACCCTACTTAACAGCAATGCTCGCACACACACACGCACGCACAGCAGGATTAGCAAATCCATCTCGTGACATAACGTAATCCGCCTGCCAAAAATAACAGAGCTCTGAACTGTGTCCGACCCCTGTAGGAGTCGCCTGGTGACGCCTGCTGGCTCAGCCTGTCCTCCCATCACAAGGTGTGACAGTCTGATTCGGCAGCACTGTCAAAACGCCGACACTCAGACGGCAAACACCGCCACCATCCTTGGAGCGAGGATTGGAAGACAGGGAGGGAGGAGAGAAAGGGCACAGGCCGAAGGGGCTGCATCAGCTGCATCAGCTGCATCGTGGGACTCTCAGGGTGTTTGACATAGACATGGTGAAAAGTCTGCAGGTTTCAGAGAGTCAAATTTTAAAGAATAACCAAACAGCAACAAAATATTAAAAGACCCAGGTGACAATTTAAGATGTCACTGCCATACATGGACCAATCTATCATCACAAAAGACCCATTATTGTTATAACTCATAATTTTAATTACGCAATGTTGATTATTACTGTGCTTAAGTTAGGCAGATATGCTCCCTTACAGACTATCTGGAGTGGTTTTTCCTAGCAATGTGAATGCATGCTGGCATTTGAGATTACGTTATATTATGTAATAGTCACCTCCAAGTTCACTTGAGGAAAATCTATAGTTTGCTTGAGGCAACATTTTGCTGTCAGAAAAGAACATTTCAACTCTCGCAGAGCAAACTATGCACAGATGAGTCTTTCTGAAATCTAGATTGTGTTACTATTATTCTTTCATTCAGCTTCTAACGCTTATCCGTTTCCGGGTTGCGGGGGTGCTGGAGCCAATCCCAGCTCATATTGGGCGTGGGCTGGGTACACCCTGGACAGGTTGCCAGTCCATCGCAGGGCCGACAGACAAAAACAAACAACCACTCACACTCACACTCTACGGACAATTTAGAGTCACCAACTAACGTAAACAGGCAAGTCCTTGGACGGTGGGAGGAAACCCACGCCAGCACGAGGAGAGCATGCAACTTCCACACAGAAAGGACCCTGGCCCGTGAACCGAACCTGCGACCTTCTTTTTGTGGGGCAACAGCGCGAACTACTATGCCGCCGTGCTGCGTTACTATTGTTGTCTTTCCTAAAAATCGTTAAATATTTTTGAAAGACTTATACATGTCGGGCTCAGAAGCTCAGTATTTGGCAGTCATCCAGAGCACAAGTATCTTACATCACCCACTTTACACAGTAACACTGCAGGTCTTCAAAACAAAAGTCAGGAGGTTCTACCCATGGCATTAAATATGCATATTTTAAAAGAATTATTTAACTGAACACATTATATAGTACCATGACTGCTTGTTTATCTGAAGCTAAGTGGTGCAATATATCAATAAGAGAAAATAGAGGTGTGACTGCAGTGGAAACCTGCTGTGAAAACTGAATGGAGTTGTCAGTGGAATACCACGGTGTGCATGTTGGGCTGTACTTACTGTAGGCAGTTGACTGGTGCTGGTCAATCGGTTGGGTCGCTTCAGGGACATATAGGAACCTCTCATTGCACATGTTGCCTTCACAGCAGCAGAAGAAAACGTCCGGGCTCTCCTTCTTCTCCACACACTCATTACTGCACGAGATGTGGAGATGGAAATTGAAAAATATTCCACACAGGCACATACACAAACCCTCCCTTTCCTCTGTGCTTACTGTAAAGGACATGAAAGCAATTTATTTTCTTAAGTGTGAGTAAGTGCGTGCGCACACATACATTACATGTATATGCACATGGACAAAAGTTGTTTGTGTACAAATGAAGCTCTCACACGCACACTGCAGAGGACATGTTGTTTTCTGTAAAGCAGGAACACACACCAACACACTTTTGGACCATAGACACAAATACACACAAACATACACTCCTCGACTTCCTCTCCGTTCCCTTGCTGCCTCCGAGGACATGAAAGAAAAGCATTTATAAAATAACTCCTACACACGCCAGTATACAGACATGCAAACAAACACACACACGCACACTAACAATTGCACACAGACACACACACTCTCCCTCACTCTCCCTTTCACACTCACACAGTCATCAGATAAAAGCCAAAGGAAGTAGCAGCCGCCCTCGACTTGCTCTGGACTCTCCAGGGAGGCGAGGCGGCGCCGGCTGAGCAGAGGTACCCAAACTGTGCGGGCTGCGGAATCTACATCAACTTCATCGCTCAGGAATCAAAGGAAAAAAACAGGCACAACTGGCTCAAACCAGCATCTGAAGCCAGCTTGATGTTCCAGCCTGGAACAAACTACAATAATACCATCTATTAATAACTGCTTACTCTTCTGGGTTTGGACACTTGGTTGGAGACACAGCAATTTAAATTTCATCTGTCTGCGGTAATTAAAAATGTGGCCTTGTGCAAGTCACTCAGATGGGGAAGCTCACAGAGGGACAAAGACTGTGCTCAAGGTGATTTTAAATCCATTTACATTTGAGCCTTCCTCATGACATGCTGGCTTTGTCCTGCGCTGCTGCTGCTTCCTGTCTAAATCATGCTGCGGCTTTAGGGAACGATGTGTGCATTGACTAACAGAAAGTGATTGATCAATAAAACTCTTCCTTTTTGCAAGCAAAGGGGGAATCATTTGGTCGTGTTTAATATGCTGTAAATATACCAACAGGATACAGTGACTTTTAGCCATTAGCATGTTGAAATGACACCACACACTTCCCAAAAAATAGCTATTTTCAATGCAGCCTTGTATTTACAGGTCTCTGGAAGCAAAAACAAAACTCCAACAAGGAACTTTCCATACCACTTGAATTAAGGAGACATTTCGTTTTTGTTTTTTTTTCTTCTATCTGAAAGGGAAAGTGGTGGGAACAGGAAATGCTGTCAAGAGAGTGGAGGAGAGCCGGGAAAAAAAAAAAAGGGTCTGGCCGATTGGGAATTGACCAGGGGAACTCCTGCTCAGGTCTCAGCCTGCCCATACAGCACGCACCCTACCCACTCACCAATTAGCCCACTGCTGAATCGGACCGAAAATTGTGGCACCAAAACGTGGACATTCCTACGATGTGTTTTTTGTGCTGGATACCCTTGCTTACCTGTCGTAGCAGTTGACGTCGTCTAGCCAGCAGCCTTGCTTGACGATCTCCACGGTGCCGGAGACGTTCTTCCATGTGGCGAAGCAGTGCCGCCGCTTGTCTTTCTCGCCATAGCAGGGCTCGATGCCACTGCGGTTGGTGCGCTCCTTCTCCCAGCTGGAGTTGTAGTACACACACTCCTGAGTCTCTGAGCGTCCTAGGATGGCACCTGCAGAGGACAGAGAGTCCTTTTTCTTTACTATTATTCAGAAAGCACCCAAGAATTTATATCTGAGGATGATTAAGTTAACAACAACAATTTTGCTATTGACCATTTTTCCATGCAAGTCCTGAAAACCTTGTGAAAACAGCTCCTTAGTTTGTGGATTTACAAGCTGCTGTATTTAGGAAATGGAAATGTTACGGTACTGCTGTCATTGGCAAAGAAGAAAATTTAGCTCTGTATTCAAAGGACACTTTTTTTACAGTCTCAGAGTGTGAGATACAGTGAAGCTGATAAACACTAATAGTGTAGTACCAGTAATAATACTATCCACTTTGATGGTACTTTGGTTTTTTTTTTAATCAGAGGTCCCTTTTGCTTCAGTCAATACACCAATGAAAAAAAAAAAAAAAAAAAAAAAAAAAAAAGCTTTTTAGATGGAACAATAAAAACCAGCCAGGCAAGGCTGAAAGAAGGTTGTAGAGGAGCACACAAGGAATGGAGAGAAAGCTCTCTCTTCCAATGCTCTGCCCTCGACTTCCTTCCTCCGCCAAAATGAAGGAGACTCTGGTTTCCTGCAGATGAACGCAGGCAGCAGGTTTTCGCAAAACGATATCCAGGGAAATGACTGCATGACAGCTTGTCATTTTAGTGATGCTGCTGCCGCTTCTCATCACCTGTCAGGCAGTTAGTCCACTTTAGACTGCTGACAAGACCGAAGATAGTACCTCTCTGTTTCCCTGCTTCCTCAACAAGCCCAACAGTGCAGAGACACAGGAAGGCAGGTTTGCTTTTCTGTGCTCTGTGGGGTGCAATAAGGTCTCTGCTGTTACTGTTAATTCTCACTCACTTACATGAATCATGAAAGCAGAGCATGTGTGGTTCAAATGGTTGGATAAAAACAGGCATTAGTTATAACAAGTCAGAATAATCACTCACTGCCCAAAATGCAATTTAATAATGGCCACTTCTCATCTAAAGAGCTAAAATGCATTTTAGCTCATTGATATACTATTTTAGTTTTAATGTGTGTTAACTTAAGAAAAAAAATCTATTACTATTGTGCATCTATTCCCCCTCAGATCAGAATATTTGCCAAAAATAGAAATAAAAACTGTATTCCCATTTTTTTTTTAACTTATTATTCTTTATATTTTTCAACCTGCTAGGATTTGAATGCTTCAACAGATTTTTATTGTTGCTTTTAGTGTTCAAAATGCTCCATAATTTAATATAATAGCGCATCAAATAAATAGAAATGCTCCAGTTTCTGTAATCCTCACCCACTGTTCTGCTGTACAGCCGGTGAAAGACACTGAAAGAGAATTGTCCAGTCTCCCCTGACTGTGTCTGCAGTCACAGTAGCTTCCAGAAATTAGGGTTTCGCTGGAATAATGGAGGTTAACTTCAGGAAGATCATGTATTTTTCAATAACATGGCTGCTTAAGTTAATTTGGTTAATGCCAACCCAAAGCCTGGAAGTGCTGCAGTTCTCTTTTCAATGACATTAACAGCTGCAGATGGGGGAATGAGAGGAGAGTGGCTACTTCGCTGGCAAGCGAGGTCACTGTGCCTCTTAACGGCACTGACAGCATTTTACTTTCGTCACATCCATTTCCCGTGAAGCCCCAAAGTATTTCATGGTAACAGGTGCAACTGTGAACTGTTGCCCGTGTGATTGAGCAAATGGCCGAAGTAACGGGAGAGGAGAGAAAAAAACGGCCTGTGCTGATGAGTGGCGCCCAGGAGAGCTGCAGCTTGATAAAAATGCAAAAACAATTGGCTTAAATAACAAAGCAGGTCTATTCACACAGAAACATGTGAGAATAGAAGATAATATATAAACCAAACAGCAAGTCAAAACGGTGGCAAAGGCAAACACAAGTAAACCTACCCACAGAGGTGTATTATGTCTGCTTCTGAATTTTTTTTTAGTTTGCCCCAACCTGCACATCAGCACAAACAGTGCCACAAGAAAGATTACATAATTTCACATTTGGTACTTGAAGTAATTTACTCCTCCTAGAGACTCTGTAAATTCCTTCAATGCCAAACAAATCAACACTAGATTTCTTTTTTATGGTTAATTTGACTGCAGTGAATGCATCAAGTTAAGGTTCGAGCACAGAGACCAACTGACTGACCAACTTTTTTTTGATGATGAACCAGACATTCAAATCTGCTTAAAATAGGTGTGAAGAAAAGCTCTTGCAAAGGGAACTGCTTCCTGTCAGAACCAAGAAATATCTGCACCACATACAGCAAAAAAAAACAAACCCAAACCTTCAGATAACAAAACATACTAAATTGAACTCAAGTGCTTGGAGTTAACCATATTAGAACCCATTCTGCCTTTAAGTTATTATTTGGCTTCAGCTGAGTTTTGAGTGCATCTGGAGATTTAGAAAATAATGGTGTTTTGGTGGCAGGTGATGAACAATGGAGGGTAGGCAACTCACCTTCAGGGAGTAAAACATAAGGATATGTATTTGATATCTCTCTCAAAAAGACTCTGTCCTCAAATAACCTACTTCAGTGTTATATTGCTCTGGATGTATGGGCCACAAGGTATTTGTCTAAAAATTAGGTGCAAAATCCCTGGCTGTGTTCAGTCCGTTTATCCACTCTATCAGGCCACTTCGCAGTTGAAGTGTCAGCTCTATGGCGCCTTGTTTCTATTCTTTCTGTTCTTCCTTGATGGGGATGAATGCATCGTTCCCTTCAATAGCTCTCGTGGGAGTTGAAGGCGCTAATGGTGGAGAGGTACACAGACGTAAAACGGAGGGCCAGCTCATTAGCCGGTTCTGTAGCAAATGCGTCAACCATGCAAGCACCAAACCCACAGGTGATACATCAGGGTGCATGGCTTGTGCGTTTTCATTTTACAAGCAACTGATAATGAATGTGCAGAAAGCAGAAAACAGGTGAAATAAATACTGCAGGCTCATGTTCCCCGAGACCAACAAATTCCAACGGTTCATTTATTATTCACAGAGCTGCAGATTCATCAGTTGTTGCTTTAGCCTCGAGATGAGGTGGTTTCTATTGATACCCTCTGTCCCCTGAGCAAAGCACTGAATCAACCAATTTTTTTCACACTGAGACCTTCCCTTCATATCAAAGGCTTCAAATATTAAGTGCATGCACCAGGAGAAGCTGAACCTTATATAAATCGTCAGCGAGCTTAAGTATATCTAAATATGACATATGCTGGACAGAGAGCGTCGTCTTTGTTCTTCAGCTATGGCATGCTGCAACACCTCAACGACTCCATTGATAACGCCTCCATTCCAGTATTACACTGTGCAAGAAAGAGCTGCAAGCCGTGTGAACTGCAAATACACAGCTCTGTTGTAAATACAGTGGTTAAGCGGTCAAATCAATCACTCCCCTGAAATGAGGTGACAGAGCAGGCCAGCTGCCTATAGCGTCGTGTGCCAAAGGTGGGCAAGAGCTCCCTGGCGGTATGGCGGATATGAAGGGTGTAAAGCAGAGAAATCACTCTTCTGACTAAGTCGCAGCTCACAGTTCACCAAAAGCGGATAGTGTCACAGAGTGCAGAGCCTTGACAAGCCATTGTGCAAGGACATACAATAGGGCTTCCACCCACAAGCACACATCCAAGCAATAAAGAGAGAAGCCTCTTTGTCTTCCAAAGATGTTTCACTCATAGAAATGCCAAACTGAGTGGCACAGGCTCACTTTGTTTGCCTTAATAAAGTTGGCTGAGGGGAAAGATTGAGAATGAAAAAGCACTGCAAGACTACACACATGATGGGAATGCTGGGTCATTTTCTCACTCATGACAAGAGTAATGTGTTTCATTCATTCTACAGCAGAGGAGAGAATCAAAGAGAAGCAAACAAGGAAAATCAAATCAAGAAAGCAAAGATGGCAAATACACTGGCAGAAGGAGGCGTGCTATTTTGTCTTAATCAACATGTCTTGTTTAATGATAATGGAATGGATGGAAAACTATACATATTAGTTATGAGCCTCATATTGAATCGATGAAGACCTGCATTACTGCAAGGCCACTTCTGAGACACCCCAACAATAAACCAAAGAGCTTTTGTGATGGTTAATTGATATTCTCCCACAAAAGGAAAGGCCCACCTGTCATTTACCTCTTAAAGATGAACATTTGAACACCCCTTGCACACTTTCCTCTCCAGGAAAGAAATGACCACATAAACCACAATTCATAGCTTTCTTTCTTTCTTCTAGTCGTACAAGAGATTTATCAAGGTTAACCGCGACCTACTTTAGCTGCGGATATTTAAGCAACCCCCCCCACAAAACGTCTACTCCCGACCCACTTCTCAATCCACTGGGGCTTTTTGAAAAACTGCTTCCCATCCCTCACTAGCTGCCTGGTGGCTCTGGAAAATTCACTCTGACATTTTAAATTTTACATTTTGGGCTTTTAGCCGATGCTCTTAGTACTCACAGAGATTAAGCTCCCACTTGCTATAGCACCCAACTAAACAGGAGTAAACTGGAAACCATTCCTGTGAGCACAGAATGATCCGAAGAGGCCATTTCGAAAAAGAACAATTGAGCTGCAACCAGTGGATGAGATTGAGTAAATGTAGGGAAGGAAAAGATGGTGAACTTGGCAGGGATACTGTGACTGGAGGAGGATACTGATTATCTGCCAGCTCTGAAAATGCGATCTTGACTCGCAGCCAAGAGGTCACATTAGGTGGGGGCAATTCAAAGCACCTGAATCTGAGATGTACAGTGTAGGCCCTGACACTACGTGAGTAGGAAGACGCGGAGGGTGATACTTTTTACCTTTGATAGCAAAGTACACGGCGACAGACTGGAAGGCTGTCAAACTGCTGAGCTGCTGCCATATTCACACACACACACAAATATGGCATACAACTCAGCTGCCATATTTATGTATGTATTCATAAATCTTTCTATATAGAAAGATGATTGATAGATATAAAGAGAGAGAAAGAAACTTTTTTTTTGTCATTATCAACAATTGGAAGGTAAACAGTTGTCTTCCAGAAAAGCTTGTGCAGTAATATTTAAATAAATTAACAGACCATAACACATTGTCTGTCTGAACGGGGTTTTAGTATACATTGAAAAATGACTTATTAAAGCATGAGATACAGGTTTTGCTGCTCAAACGTTGTCTCTTAAAGCTTGCATGGAAATCCAAAGATTTAAAGTTTGGGGTTTGGAAAACAGAATAATTTTTGTTGGCAGCTGGGCAGCACACTGAGGTGATTCGTCATTTCTCTGCACCAACTTCAGTGCCCCCCCCCCCCCCCAGAATGATTTCAAGCAGCAGTGGGTTCAGCCCTGGGGGTTGGACGGTGTTCACTCTGGCACAGTATTAATTGATGAAGTACCAAGTACCTCAGGGCAACTTTATCACACACGCGCGTGCACGTGCACAGCTGAGATCTGGCTCGTCTTGATCCTCGTGTAACCTCGGTTTCATATGAAGATCATTTATATTTGCCAAATAAAACTGACCACATGATCAAATGAAAGACTGAATTCAACAGTTTCGTCAGAGAATATCACCAGCAAGTGATCAGTTTCAGCAGCCTCTGTGGACGCAAGGAAATCTTTCCACATTTAACAGACTGACGTTTTCACGTGTCTCTGGAAATGTATCACAAATACAGAAGCCATCACAGGAGTGTAGGAGGAAAAAAAGGATGTCCCTTCTGCCTCTGTTGTATGAGGTAACAATAGCTGGGTAGAAAAAAATAACCCTAGTCGCTGTGCTGCTTTAAGACTACCAGAAATTTTTAAGGTGGAATGATTACTTGACTATTACTCAGTGCATGAGTTGACATTGTGCATCAATTAACACTTTTTAAATGTCAGTGTGAAATGAAAAATGTCTTATGCTGACACACAAAAGGTTGGTAGAGTCAAACACAACCCAGTCAGCGATGCAAGGGTTTTGATACACCTGGAAGCAGCAGAGTGAAAATCCATAGGTAGCTTAATAAGATCTATTTAGCATAATGCTAAATAGTTAAATATACTGTCATCTGGTTCCTTCTTGCTGAAAGTCTCCCATTTTCTCCCTCATTTCAAATCAAATGCTCTCTGTCGACTGTAATTGCGACTTCATGAGTGCAGCAGAAGCGATCGTTTTGCAGTGGTAGACTCTGCAAAATGTATATAAGGGTAAAACTGAGCTTGGTGAAAATTACCGTAGGCCATTTCTTCTCCACGCATTTTCTTCTGACATGCACTCTCGACGACCACTTCTGTCTTAAATCCAAGCCAGACATCCAGATAACAAACAAAAATCATGGGGGAGAAGTACATCAGGTCCTGTGAATTGGCACATGTCTCTTCATTAGCCAAGTGAGAGAGCTGCAAGGTGGGAGCAACGTAACAGAGATGGTTCTGGTCTGATCTGCAGCCAGGCCACTGAGGTGCATGCTGGGTGGGAAATGACCATCAACCACCTGCCAAATATTGGAGAAATTTTCGACTAAGGCAGTCTGGCCAGTAGCCAGTCTATGCCCCAGGGTTTCGTTCTCTCTACTCCAAAACTAAAGTGTCTGATTAATTTAGGGAGCCCTTGAGCTTGTGTGGCAGGAAGGCAAGGACAGCTTTTGAGTCTGAACTGCAACACTGACTATAAAGACAGAAAAAAGACAA
Source organism: Echeneis naucrates (assembly GCF_900963305.1). Classification (NCBI taxonomy): domain Eukaryota; kingdom Metazoa; phylum Chordata; class Actinopteri; order Carangiformes; family Echeneidae; genus Echeneis; species Echeneis naucrates. The sequence goes on along the minus strand of NC_042512.1, from coordinate 11,599,153 downwards.
ACATCTGTCATTCAGGCCATCCTTATTTAAAAAAAAATGTATACACCGCTCCTTCGCATCAGAGGTGTATTAACGCTGTAATGTTTCCACCACAGTCATTTCCAGAAAGCTTTTCACTGTAGAGTCTGGGAAAACCACAGCAGTGAGTTCAGTTCCCAATATGCAGAACAAAACTAAAGGAATAAAAAAGGAACAGGTGGGTTTAGTGCAATGTCAATGATTGCATTTAAATGTGACATTTCAGACTGAAGAACTGTCCATCAGGCAGCTTTTGCCTGACAACTGCTGAGGAATACAGGAGCTAATATCTAATTTCCTCTCAGTGGCTGGTCACAGGGGCAAGCTGTGTTACACTCAGCTCTGTAGCCTCATAATGAAGTGGCATTTTGGCGGGCCAAGCCTGCACTCGGCACTGCGTGCACCGAGGAAGGTAAACAACTCATTCATCAAGGCTTTTTTGTGTGCCTGCCAGGAGTGGGGATTGTTCGTTATGATGGAATTTGTTCTAAGGATCAACTTATCATCTGCGTCCGGGCAGACATGAAATAGATTTGAGGTGATGTATGGTTGTTCGGGCTGCTGGTTTGTGTGGGAATATGTGCAACCAGCACTAAAAACAAATGTGAGTGATGGCTGGTTTTGAATAGCGTCGAATAAAGAAGTTAGGCTGAAGCCAGGGGTCAAAACGCTGTCTGCAGAGCTGGCCTCTTGGCTTGGCAGCAATACTTGTTGTTGCTGCTGATGCAATTTGACACACCTCCCCCACATAACTGACTCAAGACACCACTAAATACAGCTTTTGCATATGTGAATAACCGCATACATTTAGTGGAAAACCTGTTTCAACACATTTTAACACCTTGCTGCATCAATTGCAAAAAGTACACCGTCATTAAGGATCCCTTTCTACATATAGTGTACAATAAAATCTGCACTGGCTCTCCCAAATGCTGTGCAACAGAGCAGTAGAAAAGATTGTGCAACAGAGAGACAAGAAGGGGAGGAAGAAGAAAGATTTGATGCAGCTTCAAGGTCAAGTTGGGTTCAGTCAACACATTTTGTCAGCCATCGGGCTTGGATTGAGCTACAGCCTTAAACAAATCAGGCTGAAAATGTAGGCCTATGTTGTTTTCTTCCTCAAAATGTGGTTTATTAAATAGGTAAGTAGCACAAAAACAGGAAAGTTATATGTGCAATTTTTTCTGCGGGAAAACAGAAATAATGCTTGAGAATGCAGCATGAGTGGATGCTGAGCTGCTCAGCCACGCGAGTTCGCATTTTAAAAAAAGGGAAAAAGTACAAATCATTTAATGAACGAAATGTAGCTGTAACTCTCCATAACCAAGCTCTCTTTTTATACCACCATCACTTTCTCCCTGACTTGACAACGTGGGCACTGCCGGTTAGAAATGCAACCCACCACTTGCCTTTAGGGCAGCTCCTGGGCAGCTTGGATAAAGATTTTTTTACACCATTTATAGCTGTTTGACTATCACAGGCATTAGGCACCGGAGGCAGCATGGGAGACCAGTGGCCCACGGCGAGGTTATCACCTAGGTGTATACTCTGTACTATTTAAGAGCCAGGCAGTGGATTCTGAAGTCCCAGCGCACAGAGTTTATTAAGCAGTCAGTCTTGGTATTTAATCATTATCAAAATTTCATCATCTTCAAGTATGTGATGGTAATAATCATAAAAATTATAATAAGAGTATAGAGAACCCCAGAGACAAGATTTTGCTCTTCAATTAAATTCAGTTTTTAAAAAGGTATGCCACTCAATCCGTGGTCATCGGTGGCAGCATGCAAAGTGGTGACAGTGATATGTGTGCACCCGTTTACTGGACCCATACAAGCGCTATCTACAGTCATGAGTTGCAAAATAAGCCTGAAGTTACTAATGTAACTAGCCAGACAGGAACAGCTAAGTCCTCCCCTGGCATTGTTATTGATGTAAACAACACTTCGGTGAGCCTGTCAATGGTTTCTTCCCCTGCTATAACATCTCTCAGGGCACAGACACACACCTGTCACCTGTCCAGCACAGCAGCACAAAGACCTCAGCTATACTGCTCTGGGAGGACAGAGCGAGCTGGAGCCTCCATATAAGTTATTAACAGACGCCATCACTGATCTGAGATAAGCGGTATTACAAGATGAAACAGGTCTGAGCTAGCATGTTAGCATGCTATTCTACGTAGATGGATATCAAACACAATACAGGGGTCTTGGTCTTGGCTCCTTTATCTTGTTTTTGATTGCACAAGTTGATGTTAAGAGCATTTTCAACTAAATTTCTTACAGATTACACCATTAAAAAGATAAATACTGTGGCGTTTTATAATTATAATAATTCCATCTTTTCTCCAGCAGCTGTGATGAACTTTGTTGCTGCAGCTGAATGAACAGAGGCAGCAGCGTAGGCTACACATCGAAATACTGTTTTAAAGTAGACTGTAATTTCACAGAGCACTCCGGGTCTCGCCTGAGTGCTACATTAATGCTCAATCAGATGGTGTCGTGACATGGTGGGTTGGTCGGGTTGGCTTGGGTGAGCCGGTCACAAAGACTGTACTCTTTCCGCTGCTGGGAGGAGGGGATAGGATGGAGGTGGGGGCATTCAAAACCACCACACTCAGCAACTGAATCCAATCCCCTTAATCCTCGCTGGTATGCACAAGCGACAAACGCCCATTGGTCTCTGCCTCAATTAGCGCTGATGTGGCCGGTTGCCGGACAGGTCAGGAGAGCGCCTGGATTTCTTGCCATGAATCACTGCAGACTGTACCATTCGCACAGGGAGCACATACCACCGTATCCCTGTGTCGCCTGTGTGAAATGGGCTGTAGTCAGCCATTGCATATTTTACATTCTTCACAGGACGAGCAATTTAAAACGCCTCACTATCTTTTGCTATGTAGAAGGGTCTGGAAAACCCCCTTCTACCTCTGCCCCATCCCCCCCAATCCCCTCTGTGCTTGGATTATTTGGATTTATTTGAAGGGTGTGTTAAGTGCCACTTGGTCTTAAAGCCGAACTGTGTATTGAATTTGCAGTGATATTGCAATAGCACAAACCCTGCAGCAGCAGTTCAATTCATTTTTATGAAACAAGGAATCAGTGAGTGAAGAACGGAGGGATAAAGAGGGAACACAAAGAGGGGGAGAAACCATTTTATTTATATATATATGTATATATATGAGGAGATTGGTCCTTTGAGAGTCCAGTTCAGTGGGAAAGATTTTGCATAATCCATTGCAGTAAAGCTATGTATTTGCTTCAAGCACCTATCGCAAGGTAACACAGACAGAAATGGAATTTTGCAATTCACATCCCAAACACTGTTTCTGTAAGCGCGGTCACTATCAGCAGCTTTCCTCACACTTCAAACCAAGAGGAGAGGAAAATCTCGTGAATCTACAAGTGCTCAGAAATACACTCTGTGGTCAAGGTTAGTCCCAACTAGATCAAAAGCTGCTGCTGATGTGCGTAACTGATGCGCGGCCCCCGATCAGTTCACATGGCCCAAGACATGCTGGCTGCCGTTCATTTACCTTCCCTGTTTGCGCCTGCCGGCTTCGCATTTGTACAAGACAAACCAATAAACGTTAGGAGTCAATAAATCCTTCCTTTCATCTATCAAGCCATCAAACGGCCTTGCTGACTCCTGTCTCATCTTTATATTTAGTGTAAACTAATGACACATACTAGTCACAAGGCATCATAGCCAAAATAAAGCACCAACACTTGCGTATTTTTAATTGAGATTATATTACAGGTGCAGTGAGCTACAAGTGGACTCCCCATATTTCTGTGCGTGACTTTGGCTTTGCTTATCAATACCAATGGTGATGACTCAGTTATTACCAGGACAGCTGAGATTTCAAAACTATTTTTCCCGTTAAAGGTGCTTGGGAAGAAAAACACATCAACTTTTTGAGTTTAAAGGCTCTCTAGCATTTCAAACAAAGGTTGGTGCTCAGAGTGAGCCACCACTTGTCAAAGCACCAATCAGCTACAAGAGTTTAAAAGCCTCAGAGTCAAGCAAAGAAAGCAGTGACAGACAATGTTGCTCTTCTGGCTGGATTTGACTTGCGATCTCCTTCATTGTTTGCGTTGATTACAGCACAATGAATGTCAGGCCAAAGACCTTGTGATGTTTCTGCAGTTCACATGCTGCTCACTGCATCCTCAATGACATTTGTGGTTTATTAGATAGTGATGCAAAATGACAGCAACAACATCGTCCTGCAATATCACCCCAGCCTGCCGAGTCCCGAAGACACCATTACCCTTTAGTGGTTTTGGTGATAAGAAGTCACAGTGACCTTCATGACGGGGAGGTGTCTCGGCTCTCAGATGGAGATGAAGGAGAGGAAGAAGAAGAAAGAAGGAGCGTAAAGCAGGCGAGGACCCTTGAGAGAGCCTGAAACAAGAGCATGATGAATGTACAGCTCGCAGTTTTTAATCAAGGATCAAAGCAGGGCTTCTATGCCTGAGCAGCCAGTCTGTCTAGACTGAAACTATCCACAGCACATAAAGCAACATCTGCAGGTTGCATTAATTACAGTGAAGGCCCATTCTGGTCTGTTCTCTGGGGTACCGACACATCAAGCTGCATAGACTAAGATAACACGGGCCTGTTTACATGATCTGTTTTCTCCAAAAAGTTACTGAAGAACATCTACATTTTGGGACTCTCTCAGGTTCACATGGACAAAAATACAGGCATATTAAAAGGTGATTTTTATTTATTGAAGCCTGCACTTATCATATCACCCATCGTTTGTTTTAATTCAGTCAATAATAGTTACAGGGGCAATTCATTGACTTCCCATTACAGTGGTACACACGGTCTGCATTTACATTTCAGGCTTTTAGCTGATGCTCTTATCCAGCACAATTTACAATGAGCTGAGCAAGTGGGGTTTTGCTCAAGGACGCGCTGACAGGATGAATGCATGTAGTGGATGTCATACATGTGACCTTTTGGTTGCGGGGGGGGACTCTGTGGCCTCTGGTTGGCCATGACCATGACGTACCTGTCTGCTACAGAATTAATCAAGCAAAGCCATAGATCACTTCAAATGACTGAGTACAGGCGCTAAATATCTTGTTTTATCAGAGCATATGGCCAGCCATACTCTTTAAGTAACATCTAATTTATTCTATCTGGATCCACAACTAACAAGACAATTAAGAAAAGATGAAAAAAGCTAGAGCTATGCTCCATCATGTGATTGATACCAACAATTACAATATCAAGCAGAGTAAGCAGAAGCTTCATTTTAGCCAGGGACATTGGCACTTAAGCGTCTCACTCAGTTTCTTTCAAAGCCTACACCTCTTATTCCTCTAAGGAGGTGAAAGCTGAATTAAATATGTATGTTATTTTAGTCCCTACACTGCTTCTACGTTCTTGTTATAAAAAGACACAGAGCTTCACAGCATTTGCAAATAATCCTTTACATTTGTTTGACTTGTTTGCAGTATCTAAGATTTTAAGCATCAGACAGTGTCAGCCTCGAATAAACTGGCCTTCAAATGATTTCCACTAATTACTTAACCTCTGTGGAGAGTTTTTAGTGCACTGTCCTGTGTGGCAACACTCAATGATACTGAGAGCAGGTTGCAACAAATCACTGCATCTGAAGAAAATTCCCTCAATAATAATAATAGTGTTTTGATGATTCGTAATTGTAGTGAGAGTTTAGACAGTCATTTATGTGGTGAGTGTGTTTTAAAAAGCCTTAGGCCTTCCAATCTTGTTGAAACCACCAGTCTGAATTTTAAAAGCTTACGTGCAATGGCTTCAACACATGGTAAACATGATCACAAGAAATTGATTTATTCACAGTAACCAGAGAAACTTAGGCAACAGGTAAACAAGCTGAGTAAATGAACCTTCTCAAGGTCACCTGAACAGCCCCCCCCATTGCCTTTTAGTTTCATGAACACAGAAGTCATACAAAATAACTGACATGAAGTTGACCGCTATTTGACAAAAGTTTACCATTTTGCCACGTTTTTTTTTTATTTATTTATTTATTTTTTGGAAGGAAAAGCTCTGGCCGCTTTCTTAGGCAATGGTGTGCTCCCAAGTCCTTTTTTTGAGAGACAATCATAGGCTTCCATCTTACAACACTACTGTAGCTCAAAAAAAACAAACAGCAATTTCCTCACAGTCAATACCAATACTGTCTACATGAACAACAAATGCCACGATTGCACCGATTCTCTGTTTTCAGTTTGCCAGCAAACTGCACACAAAAGCTACTCATGTTGCCTGCAGTGTGTGCAAAGCATAAAACACCTGGCTATGGTCTAAATTTAACCAGCGCTCTGACTGATGGTAGGTTAAAACTTCCCCAGCTGGACCAAGCACCATGCTGTCTCTGGTCACCATTTTGCTTCCATGACAGTGAACTGGTTCGGCACTTTGTTTTTATAATATTGAAGCCAAAAATGACGCATGGTCCTGGAAGGTAGCAGTCTGGCTAGTTGGACCCGATGGGAAATCGAGGCTACATCTGGCCTTAATAAATACACCTGTGCTTCTGGAGCCTAATGCATAATGCAAGAGAACATATTAGAAATAGATAGCGGGGAAAAGGGGGCAGAACTGGTGGGCAGCCTCTGTATGCTGTAGGATTCACCAAAAACTCTGCAGCACAGTGGTCGGGGATGGTAAGCAAGAGTGGTTTAGTCACAATCCAAAGCGATTGAATATGGATTCAACATACCAACCATGCATACATTTCCAGAGGATTTTACACTTTGAGTTAACTGAAACAGTAATTATTGAAATAAGAGTATAAGTAGTGTTTAAGTAGCCGAGAGAGTGAAAGTGGAAATGGCTCTTTTCATTGAGTGCAATTTTTAACCACTCTATAAAGTTTGCCAGTTTTAGATTTTAATAACAGTTTTGTTTTCTCTTTGTTCATAGCATGCCGGGGGTTTTTTGTTTTGCATTAAAACCATGTTGAACTGTGCCTGGGAACACATGCTGGAGGCAAACATTTCACCTTGTCTGAAGAACTAAATTTTATTGAATTGTATTTCAATTATTAATTGACTCAAAGAAGTTCTTAACTCCTACCTGAATTATTAAAGAACTGTCTTTAAATACGTTGAACTTATTTAAATTGAACATCAATAGGATGTGTCGTGTTTCAAAATGAGGAGCTTTCCAAAACAAAGCTGCATAATTTGATCATTAATTGCATGCTGGAGGGAAAAGTCTCTTATCTCTTTAAATCCTCAACAGGAGGGTCAGAGGTCATGGTCAACTACAAAACACTGAGCCTGGAGCTACAGAGTTTTAATATCCTGCTATAAAATGCTTGATGAATAAGTCACAGGGAGCATTTGATGACAGAAAGGCTTAATCTGGTGGCAGTTAAATTAACCTAACTGGTAAATGTTAGTTTTCCCCAGTTCAGTGCGATGGAACACAGACGCCACAGACCAATGATCAACTTAGTTCTGATACCATTTCAAGTTGAGTTTGATGTGTAGCAGAGCTGAAACTGAATCATCAGATCTGTTGTGCTGCTCAGTATTTATAAAAAAAAAAAAAAAAAAAAAAACAAGAGCCGCTTCATCCTCACCATATTGATGTAACCTTACACTGGCATGCAAAGGATCAATGTCTGCGTTAAAGTGCTGCAGTGTACAAAACGGGGGCCAAATGTGAAGGCAGAGCACGGGACTCAACTTATCTATCTGCTGGCTCGGACACATGCAGAAATCTAAACGGCCATTTTCCTGAAACTACCTGTCAAACAAGACTTTTAGGATGGAATATGACCTGGAAAGAAGACAACTGACGAGTTGACTTCAGTTCACAACGTGTCAGAGGAAGAGGAGAAACAGACCAGAGTCTTATACCCATTCATTCTCATTAACTCATTAGAGAGAATGAGATTGTCATGCGTCAAATGGTCATATGACAGGAAAACACGGCCTTTAACAACTTCATAGGAAATACAGCAGATATGGCTTGCTGCTAAAATGCATAATGGTGTTAGCACAAACATAATTAACAATTTGGGTAATTATTTAATACATGTGTCAACACACTTTCACAGTTTCTGACAGCAAATATGATCAAACATCAAGGCAAAAAAAGAAAAAAAAATATCTGCCACATATCAAAATTTTAATCAAGGCTCTCTCAGGCTTCAGCCCATATACACAATAAATTACATGATCTGATGGTGCTGTAGGGCAGCACAATAAATATTTACCAATTTTCAGCTAAAGCTCACACGGAATCTCAGGCAGAGGTCACCTTTCAAACAGATGACCTGGGGCAAATATGTGGCTGCTGCAGCGTCACATCAGATCCTTGGAAGGAAAATGTCACTCTCCAGTTCATCACAGGGGAGTTTTCAAACTCAACCCAAATCAGAAAACTGGACGCAACAAGTCCCAATTTACTGTGCTATCGCGTCAGCCTCATCCCAATAATAAACCACTGCTAACTTCACATTCATGCCTCCCCTTCCAAAACAAGAGGATATCAATAATCAGAGCAAGTTCTCCATGCTTTAAAAGCTTAATTAAGCAATTATGAATATTCATAAATATCCCAAAATCCCATTAAAGGAATTTATGATCTGCATACAGCATGCTAATAATGATGACAGTGGCAGCAAAATGATGACTATTTGCCGGGAATTATTTCTTAAAACATCAGATTATTTACAGATGCTACCAACAATTATTTTATTACTGATTAATTTACTAAATACTTATTTAATGACCAATTGTTTGGCCTTAAAAATGTCAGAAAATAGTGAAAGATAACAATGACAAGCTCGTGGAGGGTCTTAAATTATCTCCCAAATGCCTGTTTTGCCTGAACAACTGTTAAAAATAAAAAAGATATCCCTTTTTTTAAATACAGACTAAGCTTGAATTTCGACTAGAAACATCAATTAAAGAATCCCAATTTGCTTTGTGTGATTTTCACCCATAATATTTTTCCTTGCATTTCAGCCTTTATGAATATTGTAAACTGCATGTATGTATATATTTCTGACAGCTGGGCTTAGCCTAGCACTGTGACTTAACTTGAATTACAACTAAAAGACAGTGTCAGTTGTTGTGTTGCTTTGAAGAGAAATCTAAATGTTAACGCACATTTTTTGGCATGTTGCAGTAAGCCTCATCAAATAAAACCACTCTGGAGTAAGTGCCCTGCCCTTATCAAAGGTTTCTTGGTGTCGCCTTGAGCTGTGCCAATTCAACTTGGATTTCATAGAGGATTATTATTCGTCCTCAAGTAGGAACCGTTCATTCCCCCACTTCAGACAGTAATGAGCAAGTGGAATAATCATGTGCTGCACCGCGCAATACTGACAGCACCTGGTTTATACTCCATCCAACCCCAACTATTACCCTATTTGAGAAGCCTTTTAATTTCTGCTAGACTGCTCAAAGACACCCAAGAGCTCACTGTTAAAGGACTATTCCACTGTGCCACGAGCGTTTATGTCACCCTTTTGTATTTCTCAAGTCCTAATTGCCTTTACAAAAAGGTGCACTGGATATTTCACAAACCAGTTAAAATCCTGCTATTTAGTTCCAACCATAACACAAAAACAACACTAATAACATTTTTAATTCTTGAATGAAGCTTGAAGTCAACACCAGGAAACATTTTGCTTGCAGGTGCGATTTTTGTTTTCCTTCACAAATAATCTTTTAACCCATCTTCTGTGGTTAGTCTAAGCTCTGTGCTCTGTCATCACAACTAACCAACCATAGAAACTATTGTTGCCTGTGTATTAACGGCTGTGTGAAAGGTTGCTCTTGGCAGCGTGTTCATGTTGGCATTTCAAGTCGTTATGCAAATTAAAGGCACTGATTTACTACTTGTCACCTCTGTGTCATGTGATGAAGTGCATCACAACAAGTTCAGGTATCACGACACTTGTCTCAGCTTCCCATTATAACGCACACTTTGTTGACCCTTTTGACAAACTGCCCGGTCATGAATGTGGCCATTTTGTTATTATGTGCAGCTGGAGTGTATCCTAAAGAAATGGAACAGGCTCACTTCTATGATGCACTAATTTTCATGGGTTGGAACCACCAGAAGGCAAAATTCATGAACACAAACAAAAAACAAACAGTAATTTTAATATGATGAGTTCCAAATGGACGCCCTCCTTTTTTGACTGATGTTTAGAGAGACTCTTTTGGTAAATATGCAGCCTAGTTAAGACATCAAATATGTCCAGGCATGAAGAAAACAGGATGAAAATGCCTTTTGATGTTATTTACCAGCAAAAGCACGTGTCCTACAGAGGAACTGATCTTTAGGTCCACCCACAGCCATGCAACCAATATGCTATGCAGGAAAAACAGCACTCCTGGGTTGACCCTTTTCTCCTTATTACCACCTCGCTGTCCCCCCACATTCATTATGCATCCATCCTTGGGAAAAGGCGAGATATAATGGATATTGTTCACCACCTCAAGGGCAGACAATTGCTTTGCTGTGATGAGATTTTACCATCATAATATTACAATGCTAACTGTGTGTGCGGAAAAGAGGGTTAATCTTCCTTCCAAACTTTCAATGACCTTTTGCACTAATGTCCTCTTTTGTCAACAAGCTATACTTCCAACAATGTCATAACTGTAAATAAAGGCTTTATATGGGACATTTGAGACAGCATTATTTCATAAATACAACACTCTGCGATGCTTGCAGCTATGGTTTCTTAGAAATTAACCACTTATTATGTACACTTATTTACTTGTGTTTGCCCATTGTTCATTAAATTACCCAGCTCATGCTAGATTTGACTTGGTAGTTGATAAATGTAGAACTAACAATACTGCAAGTTGGGAGTGAAGACGAAACCAGCCTCATGCATTTCCATACTACACATTTATTCTATTGTACTAGAAATTAAATTTAACCAAGGAGAAAAAAATGTATACATTTGTACTGATCGCAGCTTCTCAAGGGTCCTTTAAGGTCCCCTGGCCCCATCTTGGGCTCACTATTGACATCTGCAACATGCACACCCTACACATGCAGGATGGAGGATGCTGAGAAAGGACACCAATAATGAGGCAGAGTGGGACCCCCCCCCACTCCCCTCAATCACAAAGGGATTGCATTGGACTGCATTCTCCCCCAAATGAAAAGAAGCTATGCATTGCATTCTGCAGGGGTAACAATGAGCACTGCACTGGATTCTCCACAGCTGTCAATAAGACATGCACAACCTTTCCACACCCACCAGAAGAGCAGGAGATGAGGAAAACGGCGAAGGCCAGTTTGGTGGCGTCTCCCATTTTCCATCCGAATCCGATCCTCTGGCTAAAAAGAGAATTTAAGAAAAATAAAAAAAAATAATAAAAAATTAAAATAAAAAAACAAAAACAAAAACAAAAAAACAACAACCTCCAAAATATCAAAACGACTGAGTCAAATTAAACGTCTCGCTGCTCCAAGGAGCACTGTCTCTGCAAAAAGCACATCTTGAAAATGCCGAGATCGAGCCGAAAGCCAAAATATCCCAGGTAATGTGAGCCTCACTGGTCCAAAAAAAGAAGTGAGGAAGAGGAGCGGGATGAAGATGAGGAGGGGATGGTTGGTGGGCTTTCCAGGTTTACAGGCGAGCGATGGAGGTGCACAAGCCCGGGCTGTCATGTACTTGCAAGGTGTGCAGCATTGTCCTGGTCGGACGTGTTCAACCGTGCCTGTTGGTTCCCAACCTGTTATTGTCGGAGCAGCGGAGCGGAGAGCCGAGCCACGGCCGGACAGGGCTAACATCCATCGGACTGGAAATCAAGCGCACTTCGCTCTCCGATCAAACTTCTCCTCGGTGAGCTCCGTCGCATAGCTATTTAAAAAGAAAAACCACACACACACAAAAAAAAAAAAAAGAAAAAAAGAAAGAGAAACGTTTCACAAACGCCGTTCAAACAGGCATCTCCACTCTCCTGCGGCGCGAACGTCGGCTTTTAAAAACCGCCACTGTGGTTGTATTCCGCGTCGAAGTGTTGTTTTTCGTCCCGACAGTTCGGCGGGGCTGCCCGGCCACAACCGGAGAGCACCCCGTCCGCTCCGGCGGTGGGAAAACAACCGACGGCGAAGTGGGACGGGCGGCCTTCCGGCGGTCAAATGGAGCGAAGTAACAACACTATCATGTGATAGCAATAACCGCTAAGGCTGCCGATAATCCCCGCGGCTAACGCAGCTATCGAGTTCAGGACGAGCTGTTTCCCAAGTCCGTCTCCTCCTCGCCTTCTCTGCTCGGGACGATTTCAAGATGGCGTCACCGTGACCCGAATCAAGTCAACCGGGCTGACGTCTCGAGCTTCTGGTGTACGATTTCAAAATAAAATCCGACACGAAACCAGCAATGGAAAAGCCTTAAAAAAAAGGCTAATCCGTGTTTATTATCTGTGAATTACAACCCACTCGGTATTGTCACTCCTTGTCTTTGGGGATTCACGTTAACATGTATTTACTTGAAAACATAAATATTGATATATATTAATATTGTCCATTTAGACAAACTCCACCTTAGATTACCTCAAAGATAAAGAGAGAAACTGGATTTCCGTTTGTGTCTGTTTTCGGTTTATAATTCGCTGAAATGAAATGACTTTTCTGGAATAAAACACGATTCAATAATATTCCATAAATATGCTGCGACTTGCAATCAGCATTTCTCGTCCTGCGCTTCGCACGTTGAGCTCGTACGATTGGTTTGCTCAAAGTCTGAAGAGTTGTTCAACTTCCCTGACTGATTTAGCTTGCTCTGGCCAAGCAGAATCTGCTTTACGAGCTCAGGATTGTTTTTGTTGGAGAGGGCTGTTCGTTTTCCACCTCAGCTATGCCCATGTAAGAGAAGAGGGGCGGGCAGAGCGAGAAAGTCACCTTTTCAAAGTAAGAAATAACAAATAAACCACAGCAAAGACAGTATAGAGTAAACAAAGAAGGTTTACAAAGCATATAAAACGCATCCTTTACTAATGCTACTGTTACTAAAATCAACTACATGTTCAGAACGTGTTTCCTACTGCCCCATGTAGATCAACACATATTGAACCTACATATAGTTTCGTGCTGTGGCATGTGCTACTATGCCGCTAGATATCAGATTTCAACATGGGTTGAGTGCTCAGTAATAAATGCTGAGAATACCATGAAGTACAGATATAGGCTTGGCCCGTTCCCAAATCTGCATGACACTAATCTCTCTAATAGCCTGGAGCAGATCTCCAACCATAAGCGCTGCTAAACGATTAGGAGGTCAAAGGTCTCAGGGGATTTTTCTGCCAAGCGGGAAGCTGAGTCACCTGTTCTATATTGGAGTGTTGGCGTTCATCTTGAGTAAAACACACAGCCCTGAATGTCACTTCATGGCGAGAGCTCGAGGCACCAACATGGGGCAAGCGAGAGGTTCAGCTCCTGTGGATGTGATTCCCCTGGCAGCGATTTTGAACTTCTATCCCAAACGAACTCTCTCCAGAAAGAGCAAGCACAGGCTGGCTCCATCCTGGAAATGTGTGGGATGTTTATCATTTCACACATTACTCACTGAACAATATTAGAACCATGCCTTAAAAGGCTTGCGACCGATTATATACCGGTACACTGTCGCATAGTTATGTTCAACAAATCCTTGCATAATTAGATTACGCATCATTGTTTCACTCCTTTGCCTTGTGTTACAAATGACTAATTAAATGATGAGAATTTAGAGTGAACCCTGCATACACCCTGAATCAGCATGGCTTTACATTTTAACAACTGCATTCAAGGAAATTAGAAATATAGATAAGGGCTTTAACAATAACACAGTGGCAGCTGTCAATTGTCAAATGCTGGAAACATTGTTTTCAGAGACCTTCATTGCCGGATATCTCAACACAAGGTTTTGTAATCTGGTAAACATGTTTACTTGAAATGGAATCGCATCAGACACAGCACAAACAATGAAAAGAACCATTCAAAATAGAATATTAAAGTAAGGTAAAACAAGGTCATTGCTAAAGTGCAGTTTCATTAATGAGCGCTCTCTTCACTTTAACTTTTTTTTTTTTTTTTTTTAAAAGGCTCTCTGTTTTTCACAACTTTATGTCTAATCAAAAGCTGTTCCACAGAAAGTATTCAATAAGCATCGACAGGATGCACTGGGATCCTTTCAGGTCTCACAAACATACACCCTCGCACAGGCGACCCAGCCAGTGTTGATCAGGCCCTGACTTGTGTCGCAGCAGCTACGCACAGATCAGCCCTCTTTAACCAAAGCCACCTAGTGGCGTTTTTGTCGCGGCCCTCTTCTCAGCTGCTCCTGCGACGCCCAGCCGAGTGAGGACCTTGCAGAGAGAATGTCCTGCGAATCTTCTGCAGCCGACTTCTATGGGCTCGTAGACTGTTTTCCAGCCTCTGCCCCAGCACTCCTCCACTTGTTCCTGATACTTGGCCCGTTTCCTCTCGTTGGCTTCCCCTGCGTTCTTCCTAAGGCACTGTCAGTTCCAGCATGATCAGGTGTTTTTTGGGCCTCTGAGGTGATGATCATGTCTGGACGGAGCAAAGTTGTCGCAATGTGCTGTGGGAATGTCAGCCGCTTTCCCAGATCAGCCTGCAGCTGCCAATCAGAGCATGTGTAGAGGAGGCCTGTTGTTGGTTTTGCGTGAGTCTGGGTTTTTTTTTTTTTTTTTTTTTCTCTCGCTTTGACGAAAGGGACTGTTTTCTCTGGTGCGTGGTGGTGTTTGCTAGTGTTAATGGCTGACGATAAACTCTCAGCAACTGCCTTAAACATCTGGTCATGTCGCCAGCAATCGCGGCCATCTGCCAGATCCTTTGGGAAGGTGCTGAGGAGATGTTCTAATGAGCCTCTTCCAGAGAAAAGCGGATAGGGGGGCGTCTTGCTCTTTCCCCAGGTGTGCAGGTTTGCGGGGTTTGGCAAGTCGTCGTAACCCTGGAAGCGTATGTGAAAGAAATCTGCCTGGATGACCAGAGGATCCTGCGCTGTGCTGCCTTGCCGGCCTGGGTCCGTTAGAAGTAGCCCAAACCCACTCTTCCACAGTGCCCACCAGCGCCTTTTGTCTCTGGCGCTTTTAGATGAGGTCGAGTACACTGCTGGGGCCTGAGGTAGATGCTGATCGAGCTGCCTTGATGACCTCTATAAACCTCCTTCAGACTTGGTTCCTGCTGATTGAACTCTGTTGCTGGGGGGATGAAAGCATGTGGAAACATGTGACATCATCGTGATGGAAAGCACCTGCACAAAAGGACAGCAGAGACCATGGTGTTATTGTGGAAGGATATTTATTTTTCAGTTCCAATTCACAATATACATAAATATAACGATAAAGGAAATTATTGTGTCCACGAATGAAATACCTGAAATACTATTTTATTTAACTGTGATGCACGCTGTCTCGTTTACAACTAGATGTATACCATCAGTAGGGATGACACTGATGCAATCATCCAACCAAAATTAAACACAAGCTTCATTCCAGGATCATCATATAATGGAGGATAAATACATTCACCCTGTTAGCACAGTACACGTGCTTCTCTGGTCTGCGGTTATTGCTGCTAATGGAGATGCAGATAGATGCATCGACTGTTTTGTTTGTCTATCTGTAAGTCGTCTACAAGGTTAACAAAGCCTGAACAATATAAAGATTAACACATCATAAAAATTAAGAGGATTTGTCAAAAAAAAAAAAAGAGAGAGAGAGAGAGAAAACAATATAGGCATGCAGGCAGCTCTGTCTAGCTGCACGGAGTATCTGACGGCTCACAGTGAGAGAGCTGACATGCTGGTGTTAAGCAGGATTTCTTATTCTTAATTGAAATTTGGTACAAATTGACATTTTGACCGGATACAAAGTTTGAGGATGCTTAATGCAAATCAATGACAGGGACATACATGCCTGTACCAAATGTTGGGTCAGAGGAGATGCAATGGGATCACTCATGTCAGCAGGAGACATTGTCTTGCCATGAACCATGAGGGTCTGTATAACATTTCACAGCTATTCAGCAACCAGCTGTTGAGTTATTTTAGTCTCGACCAAGTTAGTGCACTGACCAACAGAGTGACATTGGCGTCTCTGGAGTCATGCCCTAAAAAAAAAACAAAAGAGCAAAAATGGGGCTTGGGAATGTGGAAGAAAGTCCAATACTATCAGGAAGAGCAGCAGCAGCATTCAGCCATGGCACAGGGATGACTTTGCATTGTATTAATTGTGTGCAAGAGGGCAGGTTGGACTGTGTTTCTATCTGTCTTCCTTTGAGTGGGGAAGACCTACAGTTCTGATTCTGGAGACTTACTGCCCAGCTAATCCCATTACTCAACTATCAGATGCCAAAACCTCTCTAATGGCATTACACGTGCCAGAATTACGTATGATGCTTGCTAATGAGAGTTCAGCAGATATACCTTACTGGAACCAGTGGCCCTCGTGCACAGAGTAGCCCCATGGCTCCGCGGCTTAATGGACTCAGTATTGAGTGTCGAGGGAAGTCAAATTTATCGACAAAGTGCTTTTAACAAAAAGCAGGTTGCTCGCAGAGTGCATTGCAGAGCAACAAAAGATGTAAATACATCTAAAGCTGCGAGCGAATTTTGATAGCTGCAGCGCGTGTTCGTAGCGGGGAGGTGTGCACGGGACAATGAGAGCTGCAGGAAAACACCAAGGGCAAGCAGACACTTTAAGATGCAAGCATGAATGATGAATGCACGGATGGTGTTTCCCACACAAACCTCATGTCAGGCAGGTGATGTTCCGTCCTCTGCTCCTGCGATGGGATTTCTCCAAATGTAAACACGCTCGCGAATGGTGTTGAATTCGGTTCAACGGTCATTTTTAGTTGAGGATAGGAAAAAAAACGTGTTCAAAAACAGATGCGACCAACTTTCACACTGTGCCGGAAGAATTCTCAGACCTTTTATTAAGGAAACAGCCCCAACCGAAAATTACATAATTGAAGATACTGTGTGTCAGCTTTTAAAATGTCACTTCAATCAAATTATCATGAAGAAAAATGCGCTCAAATGATTGAGAAAAATTACCCTTGGGTGTCGTATTATTACACCTCACAATGAAGGATTATTATGACCGATGATGTGATGTACGAGTAGCATTTCACTGTAGTGAGCAACAACATACATTAGACTTCAGAGGGAAGAAAATCAATTTCAAAGTAAATGATCTGGATCGGCTCCACGTACCGCCCACCCCCCCCCCACCAAACTCAGTGCCAAAGTGGATTCAAACAAACCAACAAACAGACACAGGGGAAATCATTAGCTCTTCGAGAGAGCTAATTACATGATGCGGCCGAAAGTATGTGCAACCCCCCCCCCCCCCCCGGCTCCCTCGACTGAAATCCTTGTTGAACATGTTTCTCCAGAGCCACGGGGCCCCACTTCTGACTTTTCACTACATTTTAGCACCTGGTTTCAGGGATTTTCTCCCCTTCAGCGACAAGACCGTGAGTGAGTTCCAGCATCGGAGTTGTGGAGAAAAGGATCTGGACTGTAGTTGCAGTTCCAGTTAGCTGGACTTAAGGTCAGAATTATTTGTGGGCCAATCAAGACGTTTTGACGCCACACAGGGAGGAAAACCACATCTTCGTTGACCTGGTTTCATGCTTGGTTGGCATTGTCACGCTGAGACAGGAAAGGGCCAGTTGACACAAGTTGGAAGAACACCATTGTCTGAAATATCCTTTTGTGTCGTTCCGTGAAGATTAACCGTGTTTGGAACCTGGACCGGTCATGGAACATCGCGTTTTGCTCTACCTCCTACACTAATAACCTAAAATAATTTGGTAAACTCGCCAAAAGTGTCGTTTGAACGCCAGTTGTTGTTATCAGAGTGCTAAATGAACTTATCTACCGAGATTAAGAGGCTGCTTTGCAAACATAAACACTGCAGAGGAAATATGTAGCTGAGCACAGGAGCAAAAAATAGAATCAAAGTGGCATCAGAGAGACAGTGAAGTCCTACGTGTGCGTCTCACCAGGCAGGAGTCCAATATCAAGCCAGCAGCCGCTTTGTCGGCCGGAGCTGTTTAAACCCTTTTTTAGATACTTCAGCATCGCTTTAGACTCAGCAAGAGAGCACTGCTACATCATATCTTCACTGCACTCCACAAAGAGACAGCCTCACACGAGAAGCCCCTCTTTTCTAATTTAACACTCATGATTAAAAACAATACTATCAGCAGGTAGTTAAGTGGTTGGGCAGCTTGCCGGGTATTTCAACTCTATCTGAGCAGAGGCTCCCACTAAAATCAAAGCCTCTACTTTTACTCTTAAAGCACCCGGGAAAATGATTTATATGCCGGCTTTCGGCTTGTCGCGATGCCACTCAGAGCGATTTATCTTGTCTTGGCTCTGGCTCTGTGTAGCAGGAGCCAGCCAACCTCCCCCTCCCTCCTTTCTGTTGTTTCAGCATGAATGATCTTTTCCATTGACAGCTTTGTTCGTCCCTGCAGGCAGATCTACACCTGTAACCAAAGCCCGGTGGATACCGGCCTAATTACCGTTCTCATCTGGCACCCAGCTGCCTTACTTGTCCTCACACGAACCCACACAGCAAACCTCAGCAGAGGAGGCATTAGTGAGTTAAAAATGAGCCTTCGTTGCTTGAGCTGCTGTCTGAAAATCGTGTATCTCCAAGGCGGCATGGAGGGTCCGAGGACAGGAGGACACAACACACTAAATTTACTGTAACATCATCAATCGTGTCACAGAAGTTCGCACTTATGTCATGGAGACAGGTATCACTGACTCCACTAATCCCGAGCATGCCTGCCGTCATCTGTAACAGCTGCTGTTTTTACACCGAGTCATGCAAGAGCTCTCAGCGGCGGAGCCTTCAAACATCACTCTGTACTGGCTGACTGGGAGGGAAATTACTCGCTTGCCCCAAAGGTTCAGGCGTTCACTCACAGGAACGGCACATCAGTCGTCGACGATGCCGTGGTGAGGCAGAGAAAAGCTGCTTTGCCAGATGAATAGCAGCGCGACAGTGTGCAACTGTATTTTAGCCGAATGTTTGCTGAAAAATGAGCATGAATCCTTGACTGAAGGTCAACCAAAACAATCGAATAAGTAAATAAAAAAGTAGAACCAGAAAAAAGTTATGTCTCGTCTGTACAGTCGTATTGAACCGGGTGACCAGAGCAGATGATGACGCCAGCAGCAGAGGCACGCATTGTATGGTGTAAACTCGCTGAAGGACAAACTTACTGAGAATCTCAGCTGAAGCTACAGATGCTTTTGGTTAATTCAGTCCGTGCAGCACGCACTCATACCAAGGCCCGCCACTGCAGCATTTATATGCAAATATTGACCTTTGTCAGGCTGTTAGATAAATACTGTACATCTCCTTGTTCTCCCTCTTTCGTTGCCACCAAGCATTTGTTTGCACTCAGACTTGTACAGTTTCTTTCCAGATAGTCATTTGAAGTTACCTAGCAGCAGCTGAGCCTCTGAGCCCTGAGCAGGTGTTCAGAAAGCGGCGTCTGATGTTTTCAGGTGGAGCCTGGGATCAGTCACCAAGTGCCCAAACACTCGTGAACTGAGCTACCTTTCCTGAAATCTGACTTCTTCTCCCCTTTATTTCCCTCTCTGCTGGGATTTAGCGGGTGACACGGTGCTGACAGCTCTAAATTTAATACGCAGCAGGCCAAAAATACGCATCAGCATGACCAGGCTAGTTTGAAAATAACACCACGCTAAAGCTGAGGCGGCCCATGCTCCGAGCATGACATGACTGTTACGCAATCGCACAATGAAGCCACGATATTTGGCCAATGTAACTCAACACCCCAAAACCTTTATAGACAAGTTGTTGCCAGCGTTTAGGAAGGCAACTTTGTGAGTCATTTGCATGTTGTCCAGGTTTCCTTGGGGGTTAAAGCACAACTTCAAAGTGATTTCAAAGCTGAAATGATGTTTCCCGGACACAAAATCAATATTTGCATCCTTTATTTAAACTAATGCTGGAGGTGATATTACGCTGTGTCCCATTTGTTTCTGATTGAATTGTAAATGTAAAAGTTATCCCCGCCTGCAGTGATGCAGCCAGCCCTTTATGATGCTTTATGAAGGTCACAAAGTTAAGTTTTCCTTTTCCTTTGCAGTCGGATAGATTTGACTGAATTCTATTAAAGCCAGTAAGAGTAGTGGCCAAGCTGATGTTCACACGTGAGCTGTTGTCTTTATTATCAGCGTGAGTTAACCCTTCGTCTTTTAGATGAAGACAGATTTTAAAAACAAACAAACAGGGTCAGTCGGAGAGCTTTCATAGACACGTTGGCTGTCTCGGTGATGTTAACAAGTCTCACTGTCTATTTGCGTCGTCGACTGGCATCCTGAGGGGATTTCATTTAGTTTTGAGTGCTCCCTCCTGCTTATGTTCGTTCACAAGGTGAAACAAGGTCGGAATGGAAACATGTGACATCATCACGATTATAAATGACCCCCCTGCTCCGGCCTCGGGGCTGACTGAAACTCCTCTTATGAGGCTTATTTTTGTCCCCTGCCACAGCAGCGTTTTCTAAACCTGGCTGATGTCACATGACGCTGCCACAGTTATAGACGGCCTCATATTGGGTTTCCTTTCGGAGGTCAGCAAGTTCAAAGTAGTAGGTTTCACATTGTTTTGACACAGATGAGAGGAGGAGGATGGCATTGTCATGTCTTTGGTATCTGGAGGTTAACCACACTGGCTCGAGGGGTATGTGCACAATCCACAAAGAAAAACTCTCAACCCAAATCCCAAATCCAAAACCTTCTCACTGGGAGGTGACAGGGCTGCTCCTAAACTCACCATCACATCCTCAGTGCATCTTTTAGAATCGAACAAATCATCCTGTATATTTGTGATATAAACTTCTACAGACTACCTCAGTGCGCGATCCTGCTATCAACCAATACGCTTAATGTCGGCGCGGTATTGTAAACAGCGGACAAGTGGCCTCTTACTCAGCATGGGAAGTGCGTCGTTGTTGTGTTGCAGATGTTTGCTGGTCAGCCTGGACTTCACAGCCACTTGCCCCGAGAGCCACAGCGAACACATGTTTACACGACTAAAAGGGGATGAATTACCGCCTCCTGTATGTTTCCAATCAGACTTTGTGGAGACCTATTCAAAAGTGTTGACGCTGCCTTAATCCTTACAGTGTGTGTCTGCGTCTGCATGTGTGTGTGGTTGGTCGCAGATAATAGCTCTGGCCTTCCTGAGCACTGTGACAGCACTTAACAGCTGTACAAGTCTCTGCCAAGGACCTCTGTCTCTCTATGTTTCAGTGTCTCTCCGACCTTCTTTCTTTTTTTTTTACCGCTCCTCGATATTTTATTGTCTTTTAAATTCACGCTCAGTGCCTGTTTTTGATGCACACCCATGCCTCTGTGAAGCAGTTTGAACTGCCCTGTGTCCGCCTGGTGCCATGCATTTGATGCTGCCTCGTCTTTGTCATCTAATGCATTGCGAGCAGATCTTTACAGAGCGTCCAAAGAATAGTTGAATTAGACGAATCTCAGCTGCTTAACCTCCCTCATCTTTCTATACACTGAAAACTATCCAGTTCAGTGCAAGTCCATTAAAGAAAGCAACAAGAAAGATGAGAGGACTCCATCCAAAATTCATTGCTGTTGGATAATGCACATGCTGGCCACTATTTTGTGCTTTTACATAAGACAGAAAGCGATGCCAAAGAATACTCAATAGAGTTCTACACTGGCCTATAACTGAGACTAATGTCTGGCCTGCAGATGCGTTATAAAACCCAAACTGTCCAATCACAAATGGACACATTTCTAGCAGGAAAAAAAGGGTGCTAAAAGTGGTGCTTTGTTAAAAAAAAGACCCAAATAAGTGCATTGCAGAGGGCAGACAAACTGGATAAGACAGGAAAGACATCACAGCGTTTGGCAGGCCACCCGTGCAGTGAGTCGCCACGCAATGCAGGTTTGCATTGTGGGAAAAGTGATGACAGAGTGGGCTCTGCCGCTCCAACGGCGATGCTGTGTTTTCATCCCGGAGCTCTGTGCGTCGGGAGATCCAGAGTGCCAACACGGTGGTCTCACTGAAACGTCTCGGCCAAGTATTCAAATATTATGCGATAATTTGAGAAAAAGAGAATAAATCTTCATCGCTCATACAGATGAATGAAATGGCTGAGATGTTTCTTTCATCACATGACCTTTCAGACAAAAGTTCAAGCTGAACTAATTGTCTGCTTCACATACTGAGCCTGAAATGTCAATCTTTGCTGAAAAGATGCACTTGATTCTAATTTTCTCATGAACAAAACTCTTCTGAAAAAAAAAAAAAAGTGTCTGCAGACATTTTTTTTTTTTTTTTTTTTCAATCCTGGCATCATCGGCATGGAATTTGTCACTTTTTTTTTTCTTTTTCTTTTTCTTTTTGGTCTTCCTCCATCTTCCACTCTTTCTTTGTTGTCTGCCTCCCTCTTTCTCTCCCTGGATGAAAAATTGCTGCTATCCTACAGCAGATGGCTGTGCTCTGCCACCCCCGCACCCACAATGCACTGGGACCTCATGTGGGAGTTAACACAGGCAGTAACGCGGCCCCTGCTTACACATACATCTCACCTGTACTACTATATACAGTCACATTTGCATATGTACCCTGTGCTGTGGTGGGTCGTCCACATCAGAAAGACCCGACATCCCTGCGAGGAACACAAACAGTCAGAGAATCAGTCAAAGATCTAACCCCAAGTGTCCCATAACCCGACTCCATGTTATGTTTTTACACATTTGTGCGCCGTTTCCATCCTCATTTTAACCCGAAAATCATTTAAGCGACACGGCAACATAACCTTCCAAGAGGCAAGCAGTAAGATAAGAACAGCCTTTGTTTCAGCTCCTTTCTCTGCACAGTGGAGGAGGATTTTAATTAGTCTCAGTCTTTCCGTAATATTTCAGTCATCTTACCTTGCTACTGTGCAAAATGATCCCGTCATTTACTGAGAAGATGCAAAAACACTGTGTTGTGTTGCAGAAATAGAAGATATACACAAATATATTTTCTTTCCTATCCAGTCAGTCATTTGTAACTAGTAGTGACAGTGAAAGGTGCTTTTTTTTTGCTTTTGTATAATTTGAAAATGATGAATCGTATTTTTCTGTTTGATTGATGAATTAAAAAAAAATGTAACGATTCAGGAGGCATTCACATCCTGTGTCAGCGTGCAGAAGTCTCTTTCTTTCCAACAGCTGCACTTCCATGAGAGTTTTGTTGAGTTAGAAGGAGCAGCTTTCTCTTGTTTTGGAACCGGACTCCTCACTTGGCTTTATTTCTGTTGGGGGGGGCAAAAGGGAGGCGGAGATTTCTCATTCCAGAGCCAGTGACATCAGCGGTGCTTTTAGTGGCACTTATCGCCACAGGATCTCCCAGCTGCCCTGGCATTTCCTGAAACACACACACCATAAAGCCAAAAAGATTCAAGAAACCGATCAGGAGGGTTGCAGAGTGAAATCACAGGAAGAGTTCATGTTTTAGTTTTTTTGTTTTTTTTTCCTGACATAATTTGTCTCTGAGTCTGAAAACAAAATAATCCAAAAAAAAAATTGGATAATGATGATAAATGATTTGGTAATACAAACGCTGCGCCCAGGAATGTTTCTGGTTTGAGTGAGAAACCTCAGGCTGCGTGCATCAGACTCAGACTGCACCCCCCCCCCCCCCCCACCCCACCCACTCCATCAACTCACTTACTCCCAC
Organism: Echeneis naucrates; assembly: GCF_900963305.1. Classification (NCBI taxonomy): domain Eukaryota; kingdom Metazoa; phylum Chordata; class Actinopteri; order Carangiformes; family Echeneidae; genus Echeneis; species Echeneis naucrates. The sequence continues at coordinate 11,575,388 of NC_042512.1, read as the reverse complement.
ATTTTGTTCCTGCGTTTTGGTGTAAAAGTTCGGCTCTTCTGAGATTAGCTGGTGAGAAAAATCATTCCATCAAAGAGACAATCGAGAACCAATATAGTTTAATGTGCTCCACCTGTTTCTGGATATACCAAGCGAAGAAGGATGGCCGCCATCATGAAATGAACAGGATATATGTTGCCGCCTGTCCTGTTTTGTAATTATTGTGTCACACCTGTTTCTCTCTGAAATGTTGCCCTACTTAAATAGATATATTGCAGTGTTGAGATTTTATGCCTGTATAAATGCTTTGAAGTGAACAAGGTGTTCTTTTTTTTTTTTTTTTTTTTTTTTTTCCCCCAGTGTCTTGACTTGACAGAGCAGTTGCTGCTCCACCAACAGGGTGCAGGATTTAAATCAAGAGTGAGCAACACCTTTACACAAATGAGGTGACAGGGTATGTTATCTGTGCTGTTCTTCCTCTTCCTTATCAGTGGCTCAGGTGTCTTGGTCAATTTGGACACCTTCACAGTCGTGATGGAAACGATTATCTGCACTGTTCAAGTAAAAGAAGGCTTGTTGGAAGCAGAAACATTCCCCTCATCCCCTATCCCAGCGTGTTTGGCAGCATTGTTCGGTCACGCTACATTTGTAGAGGACAATCAGACAGCCGAATGTAATTCCTTTTTCAGCATCTCGCTGCGTTGTTTTTCTCTGAGCGAGCGGTCCAAGAGGAAATACTTCAATTTAAACAACTGTGTCCTTAATGCTATGTCAGATAACGCGAAACACAAAGTTAGAGATAAGAGAGCCACGATCCGAGAGCGAGCGGACTTCCTGCTGAACACGCATGTCAGACAGGTCAAATCCTGGTCACCCGTAACTGCTGCTCTTTCACAACCTGCAACGACACGCAAAGACTTCTGGGATTAAGACGGGCAGCTGCTGTGGCGTCAGAAAGTGCTTTCCAGACAGTAAAACTAATCCAACAAAACAGAGCCATCTCAAGGTCCACTTGCCATTGTTTCCTGTCAGCCGTATCACATAGTCTTCATTAGCAGAGGGAGCTTGCTCAGTTGCCATGGACTTGAATTGGTTGAAATTCAAGCACAACAGCTGCTATAATTGAGTCTGCAGTTTTTGTGTTCGGCAGAACAAGGTCAATTCACTTTTTCCCCTGTTTTTCAAGCGCATCACATGCTGTCAAGCTGTCAGTGCAGAATAATTCTCCACAGCGGAAAAAACTGCCGTGATTAGAACCACATATTTTCATGGCTGACGCAAATGCGTGTGAAATCTATTAGACCTAGAGTTTGTTTGGACATTGCACGGTGAGAGGTGATGCCACTGCGCACCGCCACATGAAGGGATTTTCAAGATGCTCAAGTTTGAACTTGTCCCTCGGGAAATTCTATTTAAAGACAGCTGATTTGCAACACAAATAAAATGCAGAACTGTCCAGATTACTGTAACACAAGATGTCTGAACCCAACAGCACAACACTTTCATGATGCAAGCAGCAGACTCTCTGCACATCTGCTGAAGCCATTCCTCCGCGGCTCTAATCCGATCCATAAACGGGGCTCTTAACGTTGTCTTGGGGAAAGATAATACATACCAGGTGGTCAAAGTCAATCTGAAAAACTTCTGACTTGGTTATCCTTTCTGTTTCTGCCAGACAAAGGGAGGCGGCCGGCCGTGACATTTCGGGCACTACCGAAGCGGAAATCATGTTTTCGTGTTGTGGTTCAGCTGTGATGCAATAGAGGCAATGAGAGGGAAGATTTACAACGCACTTCCTGCGGAGATTTCTCACTGATTCGCTGACAGGAACCTGCGTCTGTGTTTCAGTGTTTGCTGATTCTCAGCTGAGCCCATGCTACCCTCAGTAAATGAGCAGGGGGCAAATGTGTGCCACAAATTTGCGTTGTTTCGTGAGCTTGCAAGTTATTAGTGACACAAAAACTAACTTGGTTCCGCTGGCTTTGGCTTGTTTGCTGTCCAACACGCTGACACTTTAAAAGCTTGTTTTGAATCCAGAAAAATGATGATTAATTCCGTGTCGAAGCTTTTGAAGCTTTAACGTGGTTTAAAGAATATTTAAAAAATGTGACTCCAAAACAGCTTTCTTCACATCTCCGTTTTACCTCCGCATTAGTGTCACTTGGAGATAGAGTGAATTTCAAAAAGCCCACCCACACACAACTCTGAACTTCACATGTGCACACGCATGCAGTAATGAACTTTAGCTCGCCAGCCACGCACAGCAAGAAAATCCCAACCTCTCACACACACACACACACACCACTGCCAGCACAGCTTGCCATTAGCCCGAGGTTGGCCGACTCCAGACGATGTTTCCAATCTCCTGTACCATCTGCTCCTCGCCTCGGCACTACTGAAAGGAGGAAGAGTGTAGCTTCCTCTTCCTCCTCCTTGTCCTTCCTACGAGGCTGGCCATCTTGTGTGGAGGTGTGAAAGCTCTGGGACTTGAAACCTCCTGAAAACATTAGTGCTAGCAATGTGTCTGCATGTGTAAACTTCATTACCATACGTGCAATTATCCCTCAAAACTTTCTCGCTCTTTTTTTTTTTTTTTTTCCCCTAGCCATTTTTGATTTAAAAAAATAAAAAATAAAAAATGATTCGCTTCAATTTCGCTCCAAACTTTTCAGTCGTAAGTCGAATTTTATTGGAACGACAAGCCTCTAAAACCAAAATTAGACAACTTGCAAAATGAATGATACACTACAGTACATGCAGCAGTAGCACACCAAAAACAACGTACCATTAACATCACAGATATTTGTAGGCAATAGAATAATCACATCAATAACAGTTGCCATTAATTTCCAGGAAATGATGACTTTGATGGATTTGATTTCTCTTGCAAGAATGATAGGAATAGCTTTCAAACTATCGATATCCACCTGTCACCTGGTGATAAATGTGCCTTTTAACAATGCAAGTGTAGTATGTATAAAAAAGAAAAGAAAAAAAAAAAACAAAACACGAACATGCAAAGAGAAATGTTGCAAAGCCGAGATAGGTAGAAAAGGTTCTGCAGAGCAAAACAGTTAAAGATGCATTTGTGTGAATTTGTTTTTTCAGTTTTTCAGGAGAAGGCCTCAGCATTCATCCTCTCCTGCTCCAAGGCTGGGGATTGAAAAATGTGAAGGATGTGTTCTGCAGAATATAAAGCAGCTGACAGAAATACTACATGAATCATATGTGGTGATATTACATAACACACTTCACTTCCTTTTCTTCATCTTCTTGGTGTGGCTTTTTTTTTTTTTTTTTTTAAACACAGTTTGACTGATGCAAGGCAGCCTTCTCGTTGGCTTATCGATTTCGCTTCAGTCCTCTTTAGGAATAATTGTTTTCTTTTCATGCCCAATAATTTAGGCGACTGTTTCGTCTATTTGTTAAATGAAGTGGTTGTGTTTTGGTGAGGAAACAGTTTCTGCTAACACGACTGACGATTTACTACTCCCCAGTTATTTTCCAACTTTTTTTTTCTGTCTTATGTCAAAGCCCTACCGGGCTTGAACATGTTGAAACGTTTAAATGATCCATCACCTTTATACTGCCATCCAGTGTTTTGCAGGCCAAACACTGGCGCGGACTAACTTCCTCCACCTCCTGCTCTGGGATCACGGGTCGCTCCCAGGCCAGCTGGGAGTTGTAATCCCTCCAGCAGGTCCTGGCTCTGCCCTGGACTCTCGGTCGTCCCAGAGGAGCAACGAGCAGCCAGGAAGCGTGGAAGCAAGCTGATCATTCAGGACTCGGTCCTCGTCTTGTATTAAATCACACTGTGCTCTCACTTGTTCACAAGCTGTCGCAGGTCGAGATCCCTGTAATGCCCCTGCTCTTCCTGCTCTGCCGAGTTCTTGCGATCAAGCTGCAGCAAATGGAGGACGCAACAGGCTTTGTCTAAAAGTGTGGCTCCTCCATTTTACTGAGTGTAAGTTAATTGCCTCTTCACTGCTGGGATGTACCGCGCAACCCATCGCACTTTTTTAGCTCACACACACGGTGAGCAAGCAACTGAAATGCATGGTCGTCATTAAAGAGATTGGAAAAAGTGTTGAATTCAATATGAGCTCAAAATCTGTTAACCTGTAATACTGAGACAGCCGTATTTATGTTCCACCCTGCATAGTGCTCATGTTCTTCACCAAAATAACGGATAATCTTCCTGCTGAAAATCAAGGATCCGTTCAGCTTGTGTTCATATTTCCTTCAGCGAGCTTACATCCAGCACTTAGCCGGCTTCAGGGTTGACTAACCTCCAACTGCGTCGACGAAATTTCATTCAATTTACAATCTTTGTAATGTTCCTTGATAGCGTTTCTACGGACCTCAGACCAATAATTTTTCCTGCCGTGCTTTAACTTATCAAGGCCTTTCCCTAATAAAATCTCTTAGTCACCGTTCGGTTCCCGAAGAGGTCAGCAGGCTGAAATTTGGTCACTTACGTTCGACTCTGAAAAGAGTCTTAATATCTGAGACTCAGTAACAAAGACAGCCAAGGATACAGCTATGTGTGGTCTGAATAATTCATATATCCAAGACCTTTATCTCTTATTTTTTGCGGCTCTTTCAATCTTATTTTCCTCCTTCTTGTTGTAATAAACGCAGACCCCTCTGCTCTCTCCTAGCTCTCTTCTTTCCACTTGATTATTGCTCCCTCTTCATGGACGTGGTCTCTTTCACGTTTCTGCCGCTTTTGTCAAGCTCATATTTCTTCTTTTGTTAATGGAGCCGGGCTTCAATCTCATTTCTCTTTTGCAAACCTGTCTCGTTTTTCTGTCTTTCAGCCCCATTTTCTCTGTCTTCTACAGCACAATATGTATTTTCCCCTCTTGCCAATGCTTATTATGTCTTTCTTCCTGCATTCTCAACTTCATTTTTTTTTTCTTTATACAGACGTACTTCATGTGCACCCCACTACCCCCGCCACCCCCCCGACTCCACCTGATGACACTCCTAAAGTTTTCTGCACGGTTGACGAAATTCAAGAGAATTCGGTCGGATCTGCATTCACCAAATACTCCCTGTAATAAATTGAAGAAACTTTTAAAATCAAAGCCAGATACATTAATTTACTGGGATCCAGCAAGGACAATACCATCAGAAGGTGAAGCCGATACAGACCATTTCTTCTTTCAGTTAAATCACTCCTTTTTCACTTTCCCTCACCGTTCTCTCTTCCATTAAAAGGAGCTGGTAATATTTTATATCTTTGTTACTGTGGACGGGCATGAAAAGACCAAAATCATCAATCATCATTTTGTCTTTTTCTTTGCCGCCTGTGGCTCTAGCCAGCCTGCTGGCTCCAACTGAAGAGCATTGTGAGGAATTTTCTAAAACTGCAGGTCACTGTTGTTTTTTTGTTTTGTTTTTTTTGCACAAGAGGAAATTACCAAGGGAAACACCCAATGAATGACGGTTGGAGCAGACTGCAGACTGGCGGGCGAGGGGAGTTGTGGAGTATGCAGAGATCCAGAGTAGGAAAAAGAAGCCAAGTCTGGACGTGACAGGAACGGACGAGGATGGTCTGATAAGTCAGGAGCACAGAAAAACCCCAGACAAAAACAAGTAAAACCCCCCTCCCAAAAAACCCAGACAATCAAGTCATCAAGAGAGTCAAAAAGAAAAAAGAATAAGCTTTCATGCCCTTTCACCACCAAGAAGATAACAATGAACTGGCAACGACTGCAGAGGAAGACTGAGCTTTTAAACCACAGTGTTGGCCGCCCAAGCCGGAGACACACAGGCTCAGGGGACAGACCGGGGACACACACGGGGGGGAGGAAGGGAGGCGAAAGGATAGGATGGGTTGATGTTGATGAGTATTCTCTCTGTAATCCACATTTGGTGCTCTGGTAAATTTTCAGGGCAGCGGGATGATGATGAGTGGACTGAAATAGACTGCGAGCACAGTGCTGTTCGCAATTAGAACTGTTTGGGGATGTTCTTTTGATGGAATACATCCATCCATTACATATCCTGCTCGTCTGCATCCAGCCACATCGAGACGAACCATTCACACCCACAACTCACCCATCAGCCTAATGTGCTCGTCTTTGTTCAGTGGGAGTAAGCCAGAGCACCAGCAGTGAACCCTCACTCGCATGCAGACTGATTCCAGGCTGAGGGTTCGCACCCACAAACCGGTACGCACACTGTGCCGTCCTGTGCAAATGTCGCTGTTATCCTATGCTACACGTAATGATCAAAGCAATGCGTTGCAGCAGAACGTTGTGTCTCTGATCGTGCAGTGCAATGAGCACTTATGGAGACCGCTTCATGCTTCTGTGTGAACTCAGCAGAACCAAAAGATCCTGGTCTGCTTTTAGCGGAGGAAAAAAAACTCCACGATGATTTCCCACCCGTCTTATTTACATTTAACCAAAGGAGCAGGTGATGTGAGCCTCGGTCCCAGTGGTGTATTTCGTCCGCCTGCTGTCCGCCTGCTGTCCACCTCAGTCACCTCCTGGTGTCCCTGCTGCTGCATGCACACTGATGTCGCACCTCATTTGGTCCGAAACAGGAGAAAAAAAAAAAAAAAAAAAGAAAAGAAAAAAAGAACAACCTTTTCCAGCCTGCAATTATGTTTTCTAGGGCACCGTTGGGCGCTCTCTCTCTTTGAGGTGGGAGATCATACAACTGATGCCGACGCGTGACGTGAAGCCACCCTGGGAGAGAGATAACCAGCAACAAAATGATCTTACTAACAAGTACGTGTGAGTGCGTCCACAGTCTGATGTGTCCATTAAAGCCATGTGTGTGTTTACGCTCATGTGAGTGTGTATTGGCGTGCAGCCTGACAGCAAGCAGCTCCACTATAGCAAATTATACAATTAAAGAAAAGAGAACCAAACTTTTAACTGTGGCTCGTTCAGCTCACAGCGAGTCCAGAATGTGCGAATGTGCTGAAGCGCAGACTGCCAACAAATACAGCATGTGCAAATCTGATTTGCCTCGGCGGTACAAATACATTTCCACTAATTAGAACCACGTGTCCCCTGCCCGTGGTTAAAGATGAAATCTTTAACTTTCTGCGCGTCGCGAAGCTGCGGCGGGGTTTGACAAAGGCCCGCTGTTTGTCTGAGTCAGACGAACGGGCACCTGTGTGCGAGGTGTGAGGCTCGTGACGCTGATGAACACACACCACGTTAAAACCTCCAGCGTGCTCTGTTCAGAGCAGATTTCACCAGGACAGGTGCCAGCACACATGCTGATCGACATTTCTCAGCAGCGCTTCCAGCCCAACTAAATGTGACAGTTCTTGTGCTTTGAAAAACAGATGATGTGTTAATTAAAAACATCGCAGCTTTACCAGCTTTTAAGTGTCCAGGAGGGAAAGTTGTGGGCACTGAGAATTAAAATTACAGCGCCGTGCCGAGCGAGTAGCGCCACATAACGAACTGGGATCCCAAAATGGAAGAGGTTAATTATTCAAAAAGGCATTTAATTGAAATGGTAAACATAATTGCGGCTTTCACATGGAGTGGCTCTCCAGGAAAAAATGGCTGACAGCTTGCTTGTCAAAGGAGGTGCGCTTTTTTTTTTTTTTTTTTTTTTTTTTTTTCTGCCTCCGGTCTCCAGAGCTTGAGCTCCTCGAATATCTCTCCAAATGGATTTCAGAAGATGAAAGCAGCAGGTGTCAGAGACGGCGGGGGCATCACTGCAGTTGCCCAAACAGAGGCCTCTGCAGCACAACACGAAGCGCCGCTCAGGTATGTGCTCACCTGAAAGAAGCCGCGTAAAAAGAGCGTTTCGTTTCACCGTCAATTTGCTTGTTAATGAACTTGATGGACGGATTTTGTTTCCTTGTGACACTAAATAAAATAACACACGGAAACGAAGTCCACCCAGCCAGCACACGACGGTTCCTCCTGACTGAGATAGATATAAGAGGCGCCAGTCTGCCTTTAGGGCTCTAAAGCTCCCACAAATCTTTCGCTTCTCTGCCTTTGAAAGAAGACACCTTCCCTCCTCTGACTGCGGACCACCAGCTAACACGTCGAGATGTCAGGGACCCACGCCAGCCGAGGGAAGGGGCCCCACACCTCTGAGGCATATCATGGGGGTAGCATGTTGTTGGCAATATTGACCAAAGGAAAATGTTTACACACACATATTATTGGGGCTAGATCGCTAGATATCATTGTCCACAATGAAACAACTAGTATGAAGTGGCCTGATGACAATGGTGGATATTAAATATAGCTGCTGGTGCCCAGGATACAACTGCTGGTCCCTTGAGATACTATTTTTGTTGCAGGATCAGGTGAGGCACTGACAGGTGTGTGTGTGTGTGTGTGTGTGTGTGTGTGCACTTTCACAGACGTACACATATACAGCGTACACACTCCGAAGCAGCCGCTTGTCTTCACCGGTGGTAATCTCAGCTGTCGTGTTGTGTCTTATTGTATTTTGAGAGTGGACTGCAATAAATCAGCATTTTCTATTTTAATTCAACCGGGTTAGACTGAAAATAGAAGTGCTGAACTTTAAATAGAGAATTCAGAACTTCAGCTACCTTCCCGTTTTGACGTGTTTTAACGAGATGTGTGCTCTTTGTTTTACTTAATGCATTCGGTTTTAAGGTAAAAATGTCAATCAACTTTAAAAAAGAAGAAGAAGAAAAAAAAAATGACCTGGTTTCAAGTTTATTCAGCAAAGTTTGAAGGCCTCAGTCATTCCCAATATAAAAATGGGGAATTATTATTTATTTTGTGTAGTTAACGGTCTTACATTAGAAATATGTCATTTGGTGCTCACCAGCTTTTTTAAGCTACTGGTGAAAAGCAACAGACCACAAAGATATTTTCTTTTTCTTTTAGAGAAAAACAGTTGGCAGTCTCAAAACAGTTATTTGTCACTTATTTCTAACCAGTGGCAGAATATTATTTGCTAAATGCTGAGATAATCTGCTCCATCACATTTTTCGGCAGAATCATAACTTCATCTATAGCTTGGCCTGAATGATGGAGTCTCCCAGAAAAACAAATACTGTTTTCTCCCCCCCAAGAAAAGGAAAATAGCACATTTCTCTAATGGGACTTCAGCGTCACCTACAGAATGGAAGCTGCTCTTCAAAGATCCTTCAGAACTGATTGAGGATCCTTGGGGATCTTCCTTCTCGTGCTCTCCCATGAACAGCTTGGCTCTGCAGTGAACCTTTGAACAAACCCTCAAGCCCTAAGAAGTGATCATCGCATCCTCAAGGATAAACTCGAGGAGGGGGAGCAATTCCACCAATTCCAACTCCTCGAAGGGAAAAATCAATTCTCAGCCTCCTGCTCCATCATGAGCAGGAGACTTTTTTTTTTTTTTTTTTTTTTTTTTTTCTTTTTTTTTTGTAATTCAGCAACAATAACACAAGCCTCAGAGTTTGGGAAGGTGTAACAGTGATAATCAATTTAGGTTTCGCGCTGCAGATTCATCTGCAGCAGCACGGGGCTCACTTTTATTAATACTCCAGTGTCTCCAGCCTCTGAGGACACAACAGTGCATCAGCTGTTACAATCAGAAATCACTCCCCGCTTTGCTTTCTGGTTCCATGTTTCAGTCTCTCTTTCACCCTTTGCTGCTGTTGGCTGTGAGCCCGAAACCTGCAGAATATCAGGTTTTGACAGGAAATGATAGAAGGTATTTAAAAAGAAGGACGCTGTAACAGACTCAGTCAAGAGAAGAGTTGTTACGACACAAATGAAATCATCGCCCAGTTTTGTAAGACAATGAGCAATTTATTTGACATTTTGTTGTGTTGGGTCTTTTGGGTCTTTTTTTGTGTGTTTTTTTTTTTTTTTTTTATGTCACATCATCAAATACATTTTCTTTCCTCTCTCTCCTCATGTTTTTTCATCTCATCTCCCCAATGTTATGTCTTCCTCTAATTTCCTTCGCCTTTATCGTTCCTCTTTATTTATCCGCTTGGCTCTCTCCCCGCCTTGAACATTTCGAGCCTTGTACTATTTTGGTCTCTCTTTTCTGTATGTAAATCAATAGATGCAAAGAGCGCAGCGGAGCGTCCTCATTATGGCAGCAGCATTGGGAGAATTCAGGCTCGGACCCAGCGCCTGTGATCGCCGGGCAAACAGTAAAGCTGACATGGTGGTAGTGTCTGTGATGATTTCGCACCATCTTCACACCAGCTTCCCACCATCTTAGCAAGTTATTGTGGCCAAAAAAACTCTCAGAGGAGTTTAGAAATGGGCGAGCGGAGTGTGAAAGGCTGCTGTCAGTCACGCAAACAAGGTCCCATATCAGCCTTTGTTTAACTTAACCATTTTGTTCCAGATGACCTCGGTTTAAGAACAGCATGTGCAGGTGTGTCTGAATAAATGCCTCCCCATTGTTGCCTATTATAAATGTTGCGGTTGGTTACACTATAAACCAAGCATCTCTGGTTTTTATTATCCGGTTAGTTGGTTTTCGCCTCAGGGTGAAATGTGTACATCAGATGCTTTTTAATCTCCTCTCATTAGCTTTCTTGTATTTCCCGATTCAAGATATCTTACACTTTTAATTTCCTCCCTTCCATCTTATGTTCGCTCCTTTCTCCTCTCGCTTTTCTTCCTCACGTGCATTTTTATGGTTTCTTTCAGCCCTTGTTCCCGCTTTCCTTCATCTTCCTTCAACTCTCGGCTTCCTCCTCTCACTCCTCATTTTCTTTGCCTCTTTTCCACTCCCTCTCTCTGCTCCTCTTGTTCTTTCACCTTTAAATGTCTCATTTAAAATGCTCCAGCTCTCCCTTTCCCGGAGCGTTCATTATCATGGCAGTTGCAAATCCTATGCTCCTGCAATCAATCTAAATTAACAATTTTGAAGTCGACCCAAAATAGAAGGAGTTGGGCACTGGACGGGTGTGGAGGGATTTTAGTTCCTCAGTGGATTTCAGGGGAGAAACACTGGTTGTGTTTTCATTTCTTGTTGTTGTTTTCATCCCTCTGTTTCATGGCGTGTTGAAAAGAAAGCTACCATAATTGAAATTAACATCAATGTTTGCATCAGAGGTGTGTGTGTGTGAGTGTGTGCGTGCGTATATCTAGCGGGAGAAATGTGCACGGAAACGTTTGCAAATACATCGAAAATCATGCTTTTATATGCATTAGTGGATACACACTGTGAGTGCAGTGGTGCGCACACACGGAGACACACACACACAGTGGACTCCTGCTCTGACAGTGATGAAGTGGAGAGTGTGTTGGAGCTTGGCAGAGAGGAGTGATGAACACGGCTGCTGAGACACTAGGAAACCACCTGGGGGAAGTGTGTGTGTGTGTGTGTGTGTGTGTGTGTGTGTGTGTGTGTGCGTGCAGAGAGAGAGAGAGGGAGAGGCAGCATATCCATGCAGTTTTATTTTAAATAATTCAGAAAATTGTCTGTTTATTTATCATGAATATTAAAACGAGGGAAGAATCTAATTTAAAACAAGCAAACAGCCATGAAATATACAACAAAATTTTCATTTGAAACTTTCTGGCCCATAAACAACCGACTTCATCTGCTCTCTATCGATCTCTACTTCCTGAATCATGAGAGCACGTGAGTCTCTACCGTGAAGTGAGGTTTGCAGCTTCTTGAAGCAAATTATTCACATTTTTGTGGCAAGATCAAAAAAAGTATGTGTGTCCGTGTGTGCGTGTGCGCGTGTGTACAGAAGAGTGAGACAGACCAGCCAAAGAGGCAGGTGAATGCATTATACTTAAATGAAATGTGTGTGCACGTGTGTGTGCAAATCCTTCCAGGAAAAGGCCGACTGAATGCAGTATGTACTTTGTGTGTGTGTGTGTGTGTGTGTGTGTGTGTGTGTGTTCCTGCAGACAGATAATGTATTTGAGAAGCCCAGTCGTCTTTCTGACTGGCTGCAGCTCTGAGCGTGGAGCCAACTGATGGAGCAAGCACCAGCAGCTCACTATGTCTACTCTTGTTTGTTGTGCAGGAGTTGTATTGAAAGTTTAAACACTCTGGGATCTTTAGCTATTGAATATCTCGGTCTGCCTTCATGTGTAGCTTCACGTAATGGGATGTCTTCGACTGATCCGAATGTGAACGGATATTTGTCTTTGGACCGACATCACCGGAGACATTCAGCCTATTGATATGTCATAAAATCATGCATAGTTTAATGCTTTCTACTCTTTTTGCTACACTACTTTCTTTTTGCACTAGAGCAGCAAGTAGTCTGGAATTCACGGGGAATTAGTATTCTGTCAATCCGGCAGATTTTGGATTTGACAGAGAGGATCAGGTCATTGGTGGGAACTGCACCTGAAACAAGAGAGACAATAGCGGCTGAAGAGAAGTCTGTTGGAGAGGAAATGTGCACCACCTCATTACAGAAGTAAGTGAGACAACGAGCCCTCACAGTGTCAGGCAGTATTCTTCCCATTAAAAGCTGGTTATTGAAGGGTCGCATGTTGAACCGTCGGGCGCCAGAACACCGGCTTTGTCCTCCACAACAATCCTCCTCATCTGCCTGGAGTGCCCGCGGCACTTGGCCAGCATTAATTGCATTTGGAGTCGAGTCAGAGCATCGTCTCCAACCTAAAGAGCAGCTCAGCAGTCTGCCTTGCAGCACCCAGACTCCTCTTTCTCTCTGTTTCTTTTTGTCTCTCTTATGTAATTAAGCAAATGTGGTTACCGTGAAATGACTCCCTGAGCTCCCAAAATAGGAAGGAGGTGTTAATCGAGGAAATGTACATAAGCTGCCTGTAAAGAAAGCAATGCTGAGAAGAGGATTAACACATCAAACCAGCATTGTCGAGGCCATAACACCTCATCTCCAGATGTTTCTTTCTGCACAGGATGGAGAAAGCAAATGCCATCTGACTCCCTTTTTTCTCTCGCTGACATCCATGTAGTTGACGTGTTTGACACCGCACAATGAAGTTTAAAGGAAATTTAAGACTGTGCCGGCTCAAGGACAAAGAAAGTGCCGACACAGCACTTGCGTGGTCTCAGATCCATCAATGCCTGAAGCGATGACGCAACTGGCTTTAAATGCCATACTTCAGGGCGCCTCGGTCGAGGAGGCAAAGCAACAAGAGCTTATGGAAAATGCAATTAGCACAAATTCAGTAGAGATGACAGTCCTCCACCATCAAAGAGTGACAACAGCACAATGCAGCATTCCCCTCTCATGATGAACGGTTTATTCGGATGCAGATTTTGCTCGGTGGTGAATGGGTGAGAGAGAAAAATGTGTTGCTCTGAGTTGGGAAACTACGTCCTCGTGTGTCCTCTTGCTAATCCGTTTTTCTGCGGGGAGACACAGACTACGCTTTATTTGCATTTCTACAACATCATTCTCATTTCACGCATTTCCAGCCGTGTCAGGATTGATTGTAAAAAAGAAAAAAGAAAAAAATAAATAAATAAACCAAAAAAACAGAAAACAAACTGGAAATCCAGACAATTATTGAGCCTCTACTCATATATGTGTGGAGGAAAGCGTTGTGATGTACTCAGTGGAAATGATAACATCAACATCTGACTGCAATTGTTGGCCATCAAAATCTGTCAGCTCGCTTGCTCGCTTGACTTCAAGTACACCTTTAACTTCTCTCTGTGTGGCCCCTGCGCCACTGGATATGGAATTTAAGTGGAGACAGCGTGTCCTCCTTCCTCTTCGCTGTTTTCGAACACATTAATAGACATTTGTTTACGATACGAAGCGCATGCCGGTTGAGTGCAGTAACCCTTCAGGACTTCAGGTCCCGAAAGTAGAAACTCAACTCAAGACAGGACATTAAAGTGAGCACTCTTCTTAGATAAAAACTTCCTGAGAAGGAGAAAAGGGAACAGAAGCAGAAGGACTCTGACAAGTACAAACAGGACCGAGAACACATCCCCCTCAGCAGGTAATATCAGCATGGCTGACAATAGCTCACACACACAGAGGCTGTGAAACACAGACACTAATTTAACAATCAACACGCAGCACAGTGAGGAGTTATTATATTTTGGCGCTTTGAATCAGGTCTTGAAAAGGAAGGAGGAAGAAGATTTCTCATGAGGAACGTGGAGAGGCATGCACACACACACACGTGTATGTAACACCAGGCAATGTTTATGTAATCGGCAACTCAGGGAACACAGCATGACTAACATGAATGCATTCTATCAATTAATAGAAATACATCACTCGACTTTCCATGATACAGTGCTCAGCGCCGACATGCTCTTGAATATGCAGTTTACTGGCGACTTTCTGCGCTAACCTGATTTCACGAAAGTTGGATAAAGAAGAAATACAGTTTTGGCAACCAGGAAGGAGTCACATGTCCTAGTGAGGCCCGAGTTTTATCCCTGTGTGTCTGTATAGCCATGATAATAAGACTCTTAATTTCTGCCAATCCTCGTGGACGATTTTCAGAGTAAAGCGAATAACACACACACACACACACACACAACTCTGTAACTCTGAATGCTCGCATATCTGCAGTTCCCTGCAGTTCCTTAAAAGGCATTGTGATTGTAGTGTGGAGCTGGATATGAAGTGAAGCTCACTCTTTTTTTCTGCACCATATTAAATTCTCCCCCTACTATGCATCGTTGGAGAGAAACATATCCCATGTGTCCTTCGCAGCTCTCAGCCTCATTCTTTTCATTTCCATTTTCATGCATCCTGTTGGCCTCCGGGAAGGACCTTGTTATCTGACGGGCCGGTGTACAGCGGGGGGGGGGGCACAGACCCGCGTGCAGAATGGGCCGGAAGACGATTCACCTGCTGTATTTGATCGGTTTTATTACAGTCGAATCATTACAGCACATTTTGGGCTTCACCCTCCAGGACGCCTGACATTTCCAGACTACAGCTGAACTCTTGATCTTCACATGGACCTATTTTATGCAGATCACCACAGTGTTCCTGCAGTGGTTCACACAGTGTTTGTGTTGCGTTGAGTTAATTATGATGTGTGTTTTTGATCGTGGCGGTGATGCGGCAGTATGTGAAATGTATCTAAGTTCTGGTTTCTCTCATCATGTGACTTCATCTCACTTTAACGTGCAGTCTTCTGGACAACACCCTGGACAGGCCACCAGTCCATCACAGGGCCAACACACAGAGACGGACAGAGACCAACAACCACTCACACTCACGCTCAGACCTACAGTTTGCACTTTGGAGTACCCAGAGGAAAGCCACAGGCACAGAGAGAACATGCAAACTCCGGACAGAAAAGCCCCCGGGCCCGGGAACCGAATTGGCGACCAACGCAAATCATGATACCGCCGTGCTGCCTGTAAAGCTTGATTGCAGTTTTGAATGACACGCTCTTTCTCCTATTAATTCAACTAGTACAGTTGGACATATAAATGCTACAGACCATCAGCAGCCAAAGCTAAAGTAGAGACGAACGGAGGGATTTCAGGACAGAATGATGAAGTCAACGTGATTAGAAGTCGAGTTTGTGCATTCAATCAGATCCATTTGTGGAGGTTGTGGTGGTGGGGGTTAGCTTAGTGCAGCCAAGCTCAGTACAGATCGATGTGTGCTGGAGCATCTGAAAGCAGAGGGGACCTTTTTGTTTGCTGAAAAGGCTTCTCACTCTCTCTCAGCCTTTCATCTTTTATTTGGGGCTCGAGGCATTGATTGAGGGAGTGGGGAGCCATTGACATCAAGCCTAGACACTGTCTTTTATTAACCCCCCCTCCCACCCCCCCGGTTACACTGAAGCAAGGATTTATAGGTACTGAAGTTGTTGGGTTGCCAAGCTACAATACAGGATTTACTTCAAAACGGTAGGATTATCCATCATATAAGGCAGAGAGAAAATGTCCTTCAGCTAATGTGGAAGGAAGATGTATAGCTGCAAAAATCAATGGGCAATTTTTAAGAATAAAATTCAAAGAGCCAGTGCAGACAAAAGCTGCAAGTTCAAATCCTAAACGACAAACCCTTTTCACGGACTTTTCATCTGATTGTGAAAATACCAGAAGTCTACCTTGAATATCAATTGATATCAGTATTAATCAAAACATTCTTATCTCCCTAACCAACGGCTTTTATATTTCCCCTTTCTGTTGTGGTCTGACTGTAGACCGGGGGGGCACCAACTCCGGGCCAAGAGGGCTACTGTCCTGCATACTTTAAATGTTTCCCTGCTCCATCACACCTCATTCATCATCATTGTCATCAAGTCCTGCTGAGGTCTGATAAGGAGCCACTTATCTGAGCTCCAGGAACGGACTTGGAGAGTCCTGCTATAGAAGGGGAGATCTTAACCAACAAAACATCTGATGGATTTCAGGATTCGAACAAAGACAAACTATCGCAATATACAATTTACTGTAGAATAATCAAAGAAATGGATAAGCTGAGAAAAAGCTAATGCGAGCTCTTGTTTTTCGACTGATTCTAAATCCACCACAGAGTGGGTGCTTTGTGGTAGCTTATATATATATTAGATGACGAGTTACTTCACCTAAACAAATCAACTTAATTTAAACATAAGTGCATTCAAGGTCTTTAGGAACAAACATGTTGTCAAAAATCCCTCTCCAGATGTTTGCTTTGACACACTATCAACTTGATGAATTTCTTTGCATGAACATCTTCATTAGGCTCTGGGGTTAAACCACAACCAATCAAAATTGCTCCCTTAATTGTGAACCTTATTGGAGAATTGATTATAATTAGACTTGCTTGATGGGAAGTTAATATCTGTCAATTATGTAGGAGGCAATGGAATAACAAAGATGGAACACAGCTCATCTCTATTCCCCTGCCGGTGATTTGTTGGGAGTGGAGGATGACAGAGACTCCAGGCCGGCCTCAATCTGTCTTCAAGAAGAAATAGATTTGAATATTAAATACTCAAAACAACAACAAAAAAAAAATCTCTCTAGGGAGGGTTGTCTTAACAATGTGTGCTCTTTTAAAGCATTCACGTCTTCTTCTTTTTTTTTCAGAGCACTTCACTTTTTAACATTTAATGTTGTAGCTTTTTGGTAAAAATACTTAAATTTATGTTCAGACCCTTAAACTCTGTACTTATCTGAAGTACCTTTGGGAGTGATTACAGCCTCCAGTCTTTAGCTCTGCACGTCTGAAGTTTCTGCCCTTCGTCTCTCCAGGCTCTGTCAGGCCCTGGCAGGTTGGATAGATATCATTGGTGAGATGAGATTTGAACTATTCAGTTTTGGTTTAATCAAATCAGAGAATTGAATTTCTCTAAAATCCTTAGGTGCAAGTTTTTGGAAGCTGGGAGATAGAGCTCATCATGTAGTCCTGCAGCGATGGTGGCCCTCCTGTCACTCAGGTTTACCACAAGATTTCATCAGCACTGTCAGCCATTTTTACATCGACAATATCTGGCATTTTGTGTGATTTTTTTGATTTTCACAATGCAACGCGCAAGATGTGAAGAAAGCAAGAAGGCCCCGAACACTGAACTTTTGTGTCAATATTTATTTAGGGAAAAAAAAAAACTCTACAGTTTCAATATTTCTGTTTTTCTATTGAAGAAGATGATTTAGGATATTTATAATTTCACAGTGGAAAACCTTGAAGATTTTTGTAGCACATATCCAGCAGAGTTGCAGAGGAATAATAATAATAATAATAATATTAAAAGATAATTCACATACTGATTTGCAGAAATCATGGACAAGTGTAATTTTTTTATGGAAGGAATTTATTTTGACAAGCGCTTCCATTGTGTGAGCAGCTGTATTAGCATGACAAAACAAGTAATCTGAGTTTCAACTCAATCGTCAAAGTTTTCATTTTCTCCATTCACACGACAATTTGACAGTTGAATTAAGTTGTCAGACATTTGCTAAACATGAATGCAAAAGATATGAATAAGAAACTTGCAAAAAATGTCAACATTAAGAGATGAGCCTCCTTGAAATGTTGCCAGACATGAGTGTTGAGAGTAAATGAAAACTTCAGATGAAAGTTTTTACAAAATAAACCAAGCCCTGTTTTCTCAGTGTTACTGTTTTGCTTTAAAACAGAAGGGGGGAAAGTTCAAAATCAATTTCCACAAGCCACAGTGTGAAAACGCCTGCGGTCGACTTAATACACTGCAAAATATGGTGATAAGCATGGGGCATTCACAGCAAGCCAGTGGGTCGGGCTGATTACACCCTGCAGACCACAAGACAACAACACCAGGAGATTATCCCTGCGCCATAGTGTGCAGCTGCAGACACACTTTGCATGTCTCCACGGCTGGGTTCAGGATATTGTTTTGGTAATTGCTTTTCAATCATTTTCTTTTCCAGAGCTTCTTGATGAGCACTGATGCTGTATGTTCCTTTACGTTGAAAATTCTTTTGTGTTCGGGTGAAACTCATCAGGGAGGTCAGAGGTCGTTTTTATCAGTGTGGTGATACATGGTGAGGGGAGAGGGGAAAACACACACACACACACACACACCTCAGTCTGTTTGCACACACTTTGTGGTAGTTGTGTGTGTGTGTGTGTGTGTGTGTGTCTTCGGTCACAAGTATAGCTGTGGGATTCTTTCCCTCTGTTAAACCCATGAGTTAAGATAAAATCGCTTGACTAGGACAAAAAATGAGTGTGTGTTTGTGTATACACTGTGCAGTGTTTGCTCATTCAAAGAATTCTTTGAGGGGTTAAGATTTGGCTCCACGGTTATTGGTAGGATTAGTTTTAGTCCAGGGTTTCTGCTCATTTGGATTGGTGAAGGTTAGGATCAGCTTCAGCATTAACACTTGGGGAATATATTCTGTCAAGCGTGGTCCTCACAAGAATTGTTAAAGGTTTATAGATTGAGAGTCGTTGAAGACTTTCTCTAAATGTTGGAATAAACGGAGAAAGCCAGTTTGTTTGATGTTCTTCTACACTATAAATATAAATCATCTGAAAACGTAAACGAGCCTCCTCTCTTAGTTATATGACTTTGTGTAATCACTCCCCTGTTTAAATCCTTTTTAATTCATGGTAATTGTCTTGCCTCTGTGTTTTGTTTTGTGGAGTGCCTTTTTAGGGAATTTGTTACCATTTAATGTTGCTTGCTGGTTGCATATTGTTGTTGCTTTTTGTAATGCCTTGTGTATGTGGTATGGGCTGTGGACTGCTTTTCTGTTTTGCCAGATCTTTTTTTTATTATTTATTTATTTATTTTTAAAGAAAAGTGTTGTAAATGAGTTTCCTTTGAAATGAATCTTCTCCCATTTGGAAGACTGGCTCCTGCTCAAAGAAATGCTGGATAAAACAACATAAGAATAAATTATACTAACAGAAACAAGGTTGGTGGGAAACAAGCCTTCAGATGACAAAGCGGCAACATGTGAACAGCCTCAATATTGCTACTCGTACCCTGTGCACTGAAATAAGCAGGTTACAACGGCTTTGATTTTTGAGTTGCTTCTCTAAAACTGAAGATAACAAAACTATCTGGTTATAAAATTTAGACTCATTTCACTTCAGCGGACGACCTGGCCATGGGTTTTCTCTTTGAGGCTGCAAGTCCAATAAGTGCTGCCCCCCTCCTTCCAGCCTCCAGCTGTCAGTCATACTGAGCTGTCATTTGTAAACTGCTTCAGGTAACTGGTGTCCTTAAAGCCTCTAAATTTAATCTGACGCTGGTGATCACTTTGTTTCTCAACATTAAGCCGCTTTGTTTTCTTCGCCCTTTGCCTCTAGGCTGCTGTTGGCAAGCCCTTGGTGCTGGTTTACACCAAAAACATCAGCGTATGACTGGAAAGCTAAATTCAAATGCATCTTTTATGATTATAAAAGATGCATTTTGCAGCTTTAGGTGCAGTCATGTTTTATTCCACTGAAAATTGATATATGGATTTCCACATTTGGCATCTGCACTTATATTTCCCTGATTCCAACAGGCTTCAACCTTGAGCTGCAGCCAGAAGCCAGACAGGCGCCACACACCAACACACACACTCAACACCGCTGGTCTGAGGCCAGCTTCCAGCACTCCCTGTTTGTGCCAACGCTGTCATCGCCGCTCCAAACACGCTGCTTGATAACGCCAGAGAGAGAGAGAGAGAGACAGAGAGAGCTCCTGCCAACACAGTATCTGATCTAACTATGGCTTCATGCTATTAAAACACAGTGATCGTCTTATGCAGAAACTGGGCATGGGTGCTGCAGGGAAAGTGGGGGAGGGCATGTAAGACATTGGGTTATTTGATTAGGCCCCGCCAATCACAGATACTTCATTGATTTAGGCCTGCTGCACCTCCAGAAGGCTCAGCAGCGATTTTTATTATTCCAGTTAATAATCTGTGACATTTTTATGCAAGCTTCCCTTATAAGCACTGGAAAATTTTGGATAAAGGCTGTGAGAAAAACGCATTCAGGTCTTAATGGTTTTTCACAGACATTAATACTTGATTTTGTTCAATTAAGGAAGGATATAATATCTGTATTCAGACTATTGAGCTTTAAATTAAGACTGACAACATGTTGAAAACATGTTGGTTCTGTAATTTGGTATGGCTTGCTTGAAAAATGTGTGTGTGTGGAGCCTATAATGCAGAAAGAAATGGTTCATCGATATTAGGGAGAAGTGTTCAGTGGAATTGTGAAAATTCAGTGCTGGGACAGTATCTCAGACATGCTAAACTTCAAAGTTCCAGTGAACAACCAACAAAACTCTGAATGCGTTTTTTTTGGTCAATTAACCATTAAATTATGGTTTAATTGAGTTTTATCTCCCTACATGATCATAAAGATGCTGCCAGTACATTATTATAGCGGAATATCTTTGAATTACTTTAAAAAGAAAAAAGAAAAAATCCTTTCAGAATCAGCTTCAAAAACTACCAAGTCCACAATAAAATGCTCAGAATCCTGAGAAACAATAACAAAGACATGACCTTGATGTCTTCACAAGTATAGGCACATTGGTTTTGCTTTATAGGTTTAAGAAACCATTCGAGCCGCGATGCTTTCAGGGAGGTAAAAACAATTTGATTTCAACATAAAGATACATTTATTTACATAATATTGCACAATATTGATAATCTGTATATTTGTGGTTTTTGAAGCTAATCATCTCTTGAAGTAATTCCATTATGTTTGTTTCATTGTACTTAATATCATACATACATCATCATATCAAGATCTTTGCTTGGTGGGAGAGCACTTTCCTTATCTGAATATTTTTCAGACTATTCTCGGTGTTGACGTCTTATCGTGTCGATCAGCATCAAACCTTAATTTTTTGTTGTACTCATTTCCCTGCTGCAACTTCCCCAGGCGTCATTAAAGTTTCATCTCATCGATATTTGCACATTCTTGAATGTTTAACGAGGGAGATGCAGATGTTTTGCTGCTGATATCGAACTGTATGTTCAGTTCAAGTGCACACGCGAATGCAGAGAATATGATTTGGTTGACTCGAATTCCAGGTTCTGATTTTTGAACACAATGTACCCTGTTAAAGATTAAGTGACACTAATCATATGATCTGTGTCCATCTATCTATCTATCGTTGAAAAAATAGTGGGTTCATATTAGGTGAGAGGACACATACATGCCCAAGCACATACTTGCAGAGGTTGAAGCAGAGTGAGACTGACAGCTTTGCAGCCTCGCTTGTGCACAAACAGCATCCCTAAAAGCACCAGTGACCTCGAGAGTTCTGCTTCGTTTTTAGATATTGTCTTTATTACTGCTGTTTCCTCTTCACAGAGATGCCTCATTCCCCATCACCCCCCACTAATGTGGGCGAAATGAGGATCATTACAACAATCATACATCATGTGAATAACCGAAATGCAACGCTGACACACTCCAGACATTTTCAAGCATTGAAATTATGTACTTGCTGATGTTTCACTTGAGGTTTTCCCCTATGTGTTGCCAGATTCTGAGCGTCGTTACACGCCACCCGTTGCTGCCTTATGAAAGAAAAGGTTCGATGCGTTTCTCTTAATAGAATCCACACAGCAACGTAAATTGTACGATTTTCTTTCTTGAGTCACAGAGGCTAATTACACCCATCAGCATGGAGGGTTTGGACACTTGGACCAAACATTACTTGACCTCGTGACCTCTACGTGTTCACTTTCTCAAGGTCTGGCCTGTGTCATGCTGAACCAATTACCACACTTTAAACTCTGTGACAGATTCTGCCCTGAAAGCCTGTGCGAGAGATTGGGGGGATTGGCCTGTGGTGAGGTAATGTACCTGATGAATGCAATTGGCTCCTCCTCCTCCTCCTCCTTATTGTCCAGGCAGCTGGCCAGGCAGCATGAGCTCATATGTCCTTGGGACAAAAAAAGGGTGAGGGGCATCTTTCATTCTTAAGTAGCCTCTTGACAAATGCCACTGAGCGACTCTTTTTTCAGAACACTTCAGAGAATGAGAGTAGCATTAGTTTTGACAGCATTCCCTCGGTGAATTAAAGTCTCTCAACAAAAGCATGAGTGGGAATATCTGTTATTTATTCCCCAACATCATTGACGAGCAATTATGAATTAAGTAAGACGTGTTGCAGCAAAAACAGAACTGAGAAATCACAATCACCTGTTGCACTTCTCTTTCTTTTTTTTTCGTTTGTTTACAAGATCTTGTTTGAGCAGTCGAACAAAATTATACAATCTAAAATCATGCTCATGCTCACAATGGCCAAATTAGATTTGACTGATATTAATTTCAAGAAAAATATGTTCAGGAATTTAATTTAGTAGATCCATTTTATGCTTATTTATACATTCTGCCAACTTTGATACTGCAGTGAGCTATTGACTGCACGTAGGATATTATTTCCTCCAGTCTGATCAATGCTTGTGAATATATTTCCCAGAAGCAATACTGGCAATTGTTTCTTAATGTCAGTACTTTTAATTTTCCAATCTCAAAGAGCATGGTCAAAGATTGAAGTGCAATATTCTATTAAACACTGACATCTTGTGGCTGCTATTGAGACTTGAAGAAAACATCAAGCATGGCAAGAGTTACTGCTTATTTCAGCTCTGACAGTCATATATGTTGTTTATCGTTGATTGTTGTTTAGGATCCCCATCAGATACAGCATGGCTGCAGCTATTCTTCCTGAGGTCCATCCACATTTTAAAATAGTAAAGTTCTTAAGATGACATAATGAGAATAAAAATATTCATATAAAAATAAAAAAATCAGCAAATAAAAACCTTCACTAAACAAGGCCATAATAAGAAAAAAAAAAAAAAAACAACAAAAATATCGCATAAAACAAAAATTAATCAAGAATTTGCGACAGGAGTCTGTCTGAGATTTTCAAATCTCCCCCAAAAAATCTGAAAGACAATCCTCAGTCCATTTCATTTGTTGTCACAAGCTTCAGGAGCAATCAACTTTAATACAAATAGAAATACATTCAACTTGTATGTTTCAGTTCTCAGCACATCACACACATCAACGTCAGCGAGCTGCTTATTTAAATAATTTTATTTTATTTTCTAAAATTATCATTCATTCTTATTTAAAAGATGTTGCTTAACTAATAGTTTGAATGCTTTTTTGCTATTTGTCACACAGAAAAAAATGAATATATTCTTCTCGAGCGGGAACAGTTTTTTTCCATGTTTCATATGACGGGAAAAAAACTATGAAGTCCGACACTGACATCTAGTGGTTGAAAACACGACATACAGTTAACAAAATCAGTTAAACTAACTTCCCCCCGCCCCCAAAAAAAAACAACAAACACACACAAAAAAAAAAAAACAACTTAAAAATATAGAAAAGTGCCACAAAACAGTGAAGAAACACAAAATAATGCCACGACCTTTGAACTTTCGAGACATTAATAACGGGTTTGCTGCTGAAGCAGCAGCACATGTCCGCCATCCTTCTTTATATATCAATGTATTTATCCATATATACACTTTTTTGTCCGCCGTCACCTCTTTTCATTTCGTCATTCATTGCCTGACCAATCAGAGGGAAGCATCTTACGTCACATAAAAGCAGCGGACACAGGTGTGCTCCTGCCGACAATTAGCAACTCTGACAGTAACCATGTAATTATTATTATTATTATTATTATCATTATTATTATTCTTCACATTTTACCCAAGTAAAAGTCTGAATCTTCGTTGAGACTTGGTGAGTCTTTTTCCTGTGACTGTTTTTTTTTTTTTTTGTTTCCCTTCATAGAAACATTAATTTTGTTCGTTTACGCTCACGGAAAGTTTGGACTTCCCAGCAAAAGCTATTTAGCGATGCGCCAAACGCAGTTATTAGCCTTAGCCTCAGCCTTAGCCTCAGCATTGCCTCTGTATGCCTGAACTTCCATTTTTGCCGGCTACTTTGCTGTCCTGTTTTATTGTTATTGGAAAGATAAAGTAGCCGGATAGGTCGGGCTTACAGCTGCGTCTCGGTATGTGTTGCTGTAGCCGTTCAAAATAAACACGTAGTAAACAGTTAGCTTACTGTCAATTAGACACCGTTAAGAAAGTTTATGTGCTCACACTGGAAAAAAACAAAAAAGTCATTCTCACTTGTCATAGTCCGAAATAGCTTCGTGTAGCTCTGCATATTTAATAGGTTGTGTTCAAGAATAAAAATGCATCCCCCTTTTTGCATTTGTCTTTTCTTTTCTCAGACATGGCTCCCTGACCCTGACAGATAAAGCAGTATAGATAACGAATGCCAGGACATGGAGGACTGGATGAAATAGAGCACACTCCAGGTCAAATAGCTGTGTATATATAATGTAATGGAAAATTACACTCACCCATAAGGCCAGAATGTAACTAATCTCCAGAATATATGATATGATACCATATACTCCAGAATATATGATATGTACAGCCAAAGTTAATAAATTCTTGGCATGAGAGCTTATTTTTTCTAATCACTTTATAACTTCTGCTGAAACTTACTCAGTCATTTAATCTCACTGTTTGATATTCTACAGCACCCCCCCCCCCCCCTTGGCAATCACATTTTACAGTGGTTTGATATTTGATCTTGATAACTGAAGACTTAGTGGATATATCTTGTGTAAAACGCATGATAAGGCCAGTGATGGATGGGACATAAAAGAAATTGATTGAGCGCCTGATCTGGAGGTTGTCTGTTTTAAGTATCTCTTTCTTTGTCTTTTTTCAGGTGAACAACGGCGGTGAAAATGAGCTCCGATGTGCTGCCGTCTCACTCTGGTGCACAAACCATTTTTAACTCCACAGAGTAACCCTGGACAGGTAAACTACAGTGCTTCTGACAGGTTATTGAGCAATTTGTGTCTGTGCTGACAAAATCAAAAGATAATGACATTATCAAAACGTATTTTCAGTTCAAATAATGACACCCAAGAATTATTCAATTTTTTTCTGTCGGTTATTTATATACTTAACTGCACTTATTCCGGCGGCATTCGTTTGCTTTACTGCTGATTTGTATTGGCAGCATGGCGGCAGAGTGGTTAGGGCTGTCACCCCACAATAAGAAGATTGCAGGTTCAATCCTGGGCTAGGGCCTTTCTGTTTCCTCCCACCATCCAAAGACATGCATGTCTGGATTAACTGGTGACTGGTCAATGCAAGTGTGAGTCGTTTGTTTCTGTGTTTTGGCCCTATGATGGACTGGCAACCTGTCCAGGGTGTACCCCTCCCCTTGTCTGGATTGGCCCTAGCACCCCCTGCGACCCAGAAATGGAAAAGCAGTAGAAGTTGGATCCTTTCCTATTTTCTTCATATGATTAACTGTAACATAGCTAAGCTAAAGTACTGGACCAAAAGTGAACAGGAGATCGGAGTTTTGAA
Organism: Echeneis naucrates; assembly: GCF_900963305.1. Classification (NCBI taxonomy): domain Eukaryota; kingdom Metazoa; phylum Chordata; class Actinopteri; order Carangiformes; family Echeneidae; genus Echeneis; species Echeneis naucrates. The sequence goes on along the minus strand of NC_042512.1, from coordinate 11,549,690 downwards.
AACTGAATAGAATTTGAAGTTTTAAGAGGTGTAGTGCAATATGAAAGGAATTTTCTATTCTTTCTAGAACAGATTTTACAGCCAGATGTAAAATTAACATTCAGTTCTTCAGTGTTAGCCTGAGGACTGGTTCTTTTAAATTCATCAGAAATGAGATGTTCTTATGTTAACACGATTATTGAACTACGCAGGTGTTGCCCTATTCTTTTTGCTGTTAAAAGCAATTAAATTCAGTAAGTGGAAGAGAGCAAAGTGAAAAAGATACAAACTAAACTGAAAAAATGCCAAAAGCAATATATTGTCCATGTATTTTCACTCTTTACTAAACTGAACTCTGGATTTTACTTGAAATCAGATATTGATACTGGGATATCCCACATTGCTCAAATTTATTTCTAGAGAACAACAATGTCTTAATCACGAGGCACATATTAAAGTCTTCTCTTTGCTACTCAATAATGTTGATACAATATGTATCTGTTTAAGGGGGAAGCCAAGACTAAGTGAGATGTCCGATTTGAGCGCCACATTATAAGTGTAATAACAGTTTAAGGATACAATCCATCACTGCTGTCTTGTGTCACATCAGCCAGCAGAGGAAGAAAAAAGAAGTTGATCCGTCTCCTTGGGTCATCGTTTTTCAGCTTATTAGATGACAAATAATTGGTCATTCATCAATAACAATAGATGAAAGCTGGAATGATTTATTGCCTTTATAACAAAAAAATGGGCTGGCCCTGTGATGATGATGGAGCTCTGTGGTCAGTCAAGCAGAAAGAAGACAGGGAATGTGAAGAGGTAGAAAATGAAGGGAAAGGGGGAAAAAGAGGCACAGACAGAAAAGGGAAGGGGAGGGAGGCAAGACAGAGAATTAAAGATGGAGAATGAAAAATAATGGGAGGGGGGAAAGACAAGAAGAACGGTGAAAAGGCAAGGAGGAATGAAAAAGGGCAAAGAAAATTGAGAGAGGGAGTGAATATGATCGCAGACAGAAAGGTGATATTGGGAATTTTTGTCTGAAATCTGAGTGACTGTCTAATTTATTATTTTAGTGATAGTGCTATTGGTCAAACTGATAGTGAATTTGAAGAACCCCTTCAACTGGCTCATGAGGAAAACCACTTAACAGTCTTTTTTGCTGAGTAAATGTAAATTTGAATTTGAACAGATTGTTAGTTCGGTTGTTGTTATTTTTTTTATTATTATTATTCTTAATTCTGTGTCTACTTCTTAAAAACAATTATCTAAGCCAAAGGCATTCACTGTGAACAGGTGAGCCACCAGGGTGTCTGCACCCTGTCTTTCAAACAGACAGACAACACACACGTTTCTTCAAAAGCATCAAGAGTTGAAAAATCAGGTAGTTAAAAGCTACATCATATCTCCACTTCCACTTATTTAGTTCCGGCTGCTTTGCCATTGACCACCTATCAAGTCATGATAGATTGCTCTAACCTGATAATCCTGTGCAGTTGCAAGATGTGAACACAGTGCAATCCTTTCATTGATTGCTTCAGTGAAGCACAGATCCCTGCCTGATTACCACCTTGCTGTGATACTGACAAAAGCCTCTCCATCTTCTGCTATCAGAATGTGTCTTCTTGGACTGCACTGGTTGTGGTTTGGCATTAAACATGGCGATAAACTGAAAAAAATTTACGGTATTAATAGTCACCAGCTAAATTAATTTTGCGCTTTGTAGTATGATCTTTTGCTTCTCCTGAGTTATTGAGGAACGGCCCTTTAGCATCCAAATGTCCTGTGCTGAAGATGCTTATCAAAGCTTGACTCATCAAACAGAAAGGAGGAATCATCAATCTGCAAAATATTGTCCCAGTTCCGTTGAAAGGGTCCCTATCTAGGCTTTACAGCTTGGGGAAGAAAGGTTAAGTCCATGAAAACAGGCTTGGTGCAGTTTAGTGAACCCTGGGCTGCTTGTTACTGGCCACCCAAGGTCCTCTGTCATTTATTGTGCCTCCAGCGATATCAGAGGAAACCCACAGCTATGTCTGAAGAATGCACCTGTGTGTTTCCTCCCACAAGATTTAATACAGTAGCTGGGGCCCTGTAAACCTAGTCCTCATACTGACCTTTTACCTTGTCTTGGCTATAAGAGGATAATTGCAGTACACTGGTGACCAATGTGTCACTGAAAAATGCTCATATATGCTTAAATGACATTTTTAATGATTGTATATTAAACTGGCCAGAGTCACATAGTGATAGTATTGCACTTTTCATACAGTCATCTTCAAACTATGTGCAGGTAACCTCATGGTGCCTTTACCATTAACAAGACTTTACAGTATAAAACTCTGAATGTATTATCCTGTGTATTTTGATCCAGATGATTCGGGGATGAACTTCTGCTGATGGACAGGCCTGAGTGCACCGACAGTGATGATCAAGTTCTCACCTGCAAGTACTGTAAGTTGCACAGCAGTTTTACTAATCATAAGCAAAAACGTCTTATCTGAATAAGAGTACACAATTGAATTTGACTGGTAGCTGTCCTTCTGTATAGTGCTGGCTCCTACCCTATGAAATCATACTGGAAGCAACTTTTCTGAGACTTTGACAAAACACCATTGATGATTGTTTTCCATTCCAACATGGCAAATATTGTTAAAAAAAAAAAAAAAAACCCCAACAACTTTGGCCTTGAGTTTGGTGTTAAATGTGATGCATGTCAGCCATCACAGGCAACAGACTTCTTCCTGGAAACGTTTGGTTTGGCTGTTCATTTGTAAAGTAATAATGTTAAGTAAAATAGTGAAAGTTCCTGAGTTGATCTCGGAGCTTCTCATCGTCACCATCATGGCAGCTACTTCATCTGAGCTGAGCACTGAACCAGCTCGTGTGTTGTAGTTATCAGAAGTCATAATCTCTGGTAGCAATGCTGGCAGGTCTTCAGTCCCCCCCTCCAAAAAAACTGGACTTGCTACCTGCCAAAGCATCTTCCAAATCAATCTTATCACCTCGGTAGGAACTGTGGCTTTGGCCAGTCTCTTGTTGCATTCTGGGGAAGCTGACAGACATGAAGAACTCTGTGGTGCAGGGTTGTTGGATGTCTCTCTGGGTCAAATCGTGAGCATGAGTAATGGAGGATTATTTTATGGCCATAGCAAAAGGCAGCTAGTAAAATAGTTCAGCCTGTGGTGTTTTGCTTGTATCTGCCCTAAACCTGCATAATCTTTTAGCTGTATATCTACATTGCTGCTTCAGGGGTAGTTTTCACAGGAGCATCCTTCTTGGTTTGAAGTATTAAGTATTCCTTGATTCGTCACTTGTTTGTTCTTTTTCAAATTTTTCCATCATGTTTCGTTGATCTTTCATCAAACTTGATTTATGATTTGGATAGATTTTTTTTCCTATTTACATATACATGTATACGATATATATGTGTGCAGACTCTTACACACACATGCACCACAAATACAAATGCTTTAGTATTGACATGATTCTTTTTTTGTTTGTTTACTTAACTGAATATTTGGTAGCACATCCTTGAACTGAATGAAGAACTAAAATGCTTAAATTGCTTCCTGGAACCTTAAATTAGTTTTTCCCACTTGATTTTTTGAGTACTCTTCTGTACTAGCTCAGAGATTCAGGTCTGGATTCATAGCTGGCCACTTCAGGACTCTCCAGGGTTTTGGCTTCAACCATTACTGAGTACTTTTTGGTGGAATGCACATTGTAAACAATGCAAAGCAAACAAAAGAGAAAACATGGAATAAACACGTAAATACCAAAGCACTTTAAATGCAATGATTTTCTGGGAGAAGTGATGCATTATCAGACCAAAGTGTGAAGATGCCGCTATTTTCGGCCATTACTGTATGTGTGTGTGCGTGTGTGTGTGTGTGTGTATGTCTGTACAACACACAATATATAAGCACATATATAAACAAATCATTGATGTTCATACTTAATTGGGGAACAGGAGAGTTTTTGTGTAAGCGGAGTCATTTCCACCTATCTTCTCTCCTTCCGTCATTGCTCCCTCATTCCTCTCCACCTCCGCCCTTGCGTCTCCTGCCCACGGTGTCATCTGGACTTCACGGCCTCCTCTCTTCTGCTTCTCTGACTTCTGCAATTCTGTTCACTCTCCCCTTCCTGAGTAATTGAAGTAATTTCCCACCTTGGCTATGATGAATGTGTCCCACGCTCCCGCCGTGCCCTTCTACTTTAGCCGGCCTAATTAAAGAAAACATTCCATGATTGCCTATTTTTCCTCGAGCGTGACAACCTATTATTCTCCCCAGCACCTGATTAGAGAGTTATTATGCTTAGATTTAGATTGATTTAACCGGGCAGTCTAATAAAAGACTACTTGGGTTTTGATTTAAAGTGGGGGAATAGCAGGTTTTGGAGCCAGTCATGGTGTGTAATTGTTATTACTGGTTCATGATATGAGCAGAGTGGCGGAGAGGGGAGTTCTTGAAATTGAATTAGAAAATTAGAAGGTCACTCTGTGAACAACAGGTGACATTTTGGGACATTCTCGCCACGATAGAGCTGTCAGGAGGAGGGACGTTCAGGCACAGATTTGTCCAGAATGATAAATCACATCCATCATGGGCTGCAGAATCTGACATATTTCTATCAAAACAAGATTAATCTTTCCATCAACTGCAGCATTGTGGCTCATAATCATCTGTAGAAATTGTTTGCAAAATGGGAAAATTGACTGGTGTTTGTGTTGTGGTGCTCTGGCCTGTCTCAATACAAGTCACATGAGGGAAGTACAGACACATCACCCTATTGCTTTAGAAATAATTATAGTTCTGTTTGAAAATTGGATCAGTGGAAAGGTTTTAAAACGAACCAGTGTTGTAACCCAGATGGCTCAAGCCATTATTCCTAAGTCTGAGGTTGTGATTGCACTGTTGCTCACTATGTCAGAAAAGTAACAGTAGATAAAAGTAAATATACACTAATGAAATCATATCTATCTTGATATAAATGAATTTGGTGGTTTATTTTGCTCAAGAGGGCATTTTGGACCTGTGAGATAAAGTAGGTGTTTCTTGACACATGGAGTTATGCTTTAGAAGCGTTCCATTCCCTGCAAACGCAACTGCTGTCCATAAAATCAGATGTTATTAAAGATTTTTTTTATTTTTTACTTTATATGAAAGATGAGCATAATAAGACATGTAATCTGTGCTTTTAATAAGTATTTGCTCTCTTTGTGATTTTTATTACATTATTAATAATAGAACATTACATTCATTTTGTTACTATGATCCAAAATATTTGTTGTTCCATTACGGGCTCTTACCAAGAGTCAGGTCAGGGTCAACTACACATCAGCAACTCTTCGTTTTTTTGCCAATGCAGATGTTGAAAGCATGACCTTGCAGTTGAAGGCATTTTACCCAATATTCTGTCATATCAAACACTGCACTGCAGTCTGCTTTTATTCAGTAACTGCAGAAAATTTTCAAAAGTAACTTGGCAGTGAAAGAATTAATTGTCCTCTTTTACTAACATATTATTTTGGCCACCCCAAAGCTGAATGATTGCTGATCCTCTCTGTGGCCTTGCTCAGATCTAGTTAGTATAACTGCACTTACTGATGGGGCTGAACAGCATTTTGATAAATGGCATGATTAGAAGTAAAATGAGCAATTTGACTAGGGCCATGCCATGAAAGCACAGAGGCTTTACACTCACTGTCAGAGTGGCGAATCAAGTCCATCTTTCATGTCTGAAATCCAGCAGTGTCAGTGAGCTCGCTGTAAGTTGTCTTTGACATGTATTCACTGTTGGGATTATTGGCAGTCACTTTTTCAATGTCGCTGTGAGTAATGGCTGCATACTGTAGTCCAGTTTACGACTGCATACATAGATTGATAGATGAAGAGAATGATAGCTTAAGTCATACATTTTGAATGTGGATGAATAGATTATGTAATATTGTTAGTATGTTTGAAATGGATTGAGTTTTTGGACTAACATGCATGCAAACTAATATTTGATATTTAGTCATCTTGCTAATTAACAACAGAAAATAAACCTTGGTTTAATATTTAAGAAGAGTCAAGAAAGGTTTTATGACTGTGCAAAATTTGTTGATTAGAACAGAATGAAATTAGATACGTGTAAGAATCAGCTTAGGTCTGTTTAATTTAGTCACTTTTTTCATCCTTTGAGAAACTTTCAGTGAGATTTTGTCTTAGCCACAGTTCAAATACATCTAATGGTATTAAAAACAGTATTAAAGTCCATAAATTGCAAATGCCTGGAAAGTTATGTATATAAAATAATTAAATTAATGTTTAATGAAGTGAACTGTGTTCCACTGTTATGCATTACATCAGAAAACAGCTTTTCATGCCAAAACACATGCCATTAATTTGCTTGGAATCAGTAATTCGGACAACAAAAGGTCCTAAAATGCTAATGATATGATAAATTAATATACCCAGCTTTAAAATTTTGGCACCCTTCTTTCTTTTATTCTTGTGTGTTTGTAGCTCTGTGCTTGCATGTGTGTTGTCAGCAGTTATGTTGGAAAACCTGGTCGTTTTCCCCTACAGTTTATTTGTTACATTGGTTATTAAAGCCAGCTGCCATCTGGCAACAGAATGAATGGGAAGAGGCATTGGCCAGTAAATTGTGCAGAAATACATCCTCTATTTGTCCAGTCAAGCAGCAAATATAGACCTGAAGTGGCTCAGCATGAGTGGAGTGAGATATGGAGGGAAGGAGAGCGAATGGTTGAAAACAGGAAAGTGGGGATGTAAAAGTAGAAAAAGAAAAGGATCTGAAAAAAGGGAGAGTAAATTAAACAAAAAAAAAAACAAAGCAGAGGGTGAATGAGTCATTATGTTAATAGGTAATAAAGTCTTTTTAAAATCTTGTTATATGCTGAACATTATTATTAAGTTGAAAAAGGATTACAAATAATACCATCCTGAACATGCATATGGTTTACCATACTCATTAGAATTTAAAAATGTATTTATACAAAATAGTGTTACAGTCTATAATTAAAACATAACACATTTTTCACACTTTTCTTTGTCAGACTTCATACAAACTTTATAATGCACTTGTTAGCTGTGAAATGTATTGGTTTAGTAAGAGAAATAAGCTGATAGTCAGTCAGTTAGTGAGTGGGTGGGGTTGCAATATCAGGCTGACAGGGTTTGTTTTTCAAGCAGTAACATCTTGATTTTCATCATTTTAAACATGAAAGAATTAACCCCAGTAAAGCAACGGTTAATAAATAAAAGTGTGTCATATGAGTATTTTACAGTCTAACAATAAATTTGCTCATGTGGTTATTCAGTCATGCTGATGTTAACAAGCAAATCATTGGCATTCACAAAGGCCTTATTACCTGATGCTTATTGCTCGCACCTTAATGTAAAGTTTTAATGGTTGAGTAATGAATTAATGTTACGTTTTGAATTTTATCTTTCACTCTGGGTGCAATTTTACACAGCAAAAAAAAGGAAGGTGCAGAAATGAAGCAGCAGAGAATGGCACATAGAAATGAAGGAGGAAGTGGAAAAGTCAGATTGTGCTGGAAAGCAGAAAAACACATGCACGAAAATTAAGGCAGCAGAGGGATAAAGAGTAACGAGAGAGAGATGAAAATTAAATGGCCTAGAGAGTAATCGACAGTGGACTGAAAAAGAGAGAGAGAGAGAAATCATATATGCATGATGTTTATTAAGTCCAGGATAAATGAGATGTTGCAGCAACAGCAGCCTGGACAATAAAGCTCAACATTAAAAATAAAGAGATGATTTCTTTAAAGGATTAATAGCACTCTGAAGTCATTGATGATCATTCACTGAAGACTTCATTATTCCAATTAATGGGTCCCTCCACTACTTGACCTGACCGTCAAAATTAGTGGCAAGGAACCTTTAAGTCAGATGGATGAACTGCCAGAGTCTCGCCGCCTAATTGGCAGCCACAATCAAGAGTGAATATGTATCAGGAGAAGAAGAAGAGGCTGAATATATTAGCAGAATAAGAATAAGAAAAACGAGGCTGTAAGCAAAATGGCAGCACCAACTGTCTGGATGTCAGCAGTGGAAAAATGGTCATGGCAAGGAGAGATGGAAAGGGACAAATTGTTAAGAAATCAGAGAGAATATTTTTGCACAGTGGATCTGAGTACTTTTACATTTTACAGAGGCTTTAAAACTAACCTTGTCCAGTTGGCTGTGGATGACTGTGGATGAGATTTTTATATATTTTTTTGCAACTAATTATATTGGTGTTTCCTTCATACTACATGGAATGTGAATAAGATTATGTTGGATTTTTGATTGATTGATTTGATGGCAGTCAAATATCTATATGCTGTGTTACAGTCTATACTACTACTACAATCTGTACTTATTCACTGGGTGTTGATGAGCAAGTTATTTCAAAACTCTTTATGCGTATCGTACCAAGTGAAAAAGCACGAATGTTTTGACATTGGGATGTCTATTATATTGGAGTTTTTATGGCCTTACTGACAATTATATTGCTCTGAAAAATTCAAGACAAACTTTTTGTTATACAGTTTAAAGGCAATAGCTAAGATGAAATACCATACGGTAAAATAACAAAAAGAAATGGGGTTGAATGAAGCTGGTCATAATTTAAATGTACTGAATAATGGCTATGGCTAGTTCACAGCTACTGCTGAGTGTTGGTATTTATCAGTTCCTACTACGTACATTTGGATGCAGAGGCCCCTGAATGTCAGAGCCTTTGCTCATTTCAGTATATACAAATGTAGACAAACCACAGTTCTGCAGTGACAGTTAGGTCCCTGCTCTGTCTGCAGTGATGTGTATGCGTAAAGTCGATACAACCAGTGTGGGTGGTGCATTCAGGGTCCTCAGGGGCTCCACAGAGCAAAGATGAACAGGGCCCAGGTGACTCGTGCTTGTTTCTAACAGATGCAGACATAACCAATGGCCTCCTTGCGTCCACCCATTGATTTCCTCTCTCAGGAGAGAGGAGTGAAGAAAGGGGATAAAAAATGGCAGCGCGCTCTCCCTCTCATGCATCAAGCAAGTCGGGCATAAAATAGTCCGTTTGGATGGGTGATCATGAACTGGCAGCAACGGGGAGGTTTACCAGAACTAAATGGATGCCCAGACACCACTTTTTATCTGCCTCCTACCTCACGTTACAGCTGTAATTTATGGTAATAATGTCCATTGAAATGGTAGCGGGAAAAGAATCAGATGAGAAATGAGCATGCTCGCAGCTTGTTTACATTGCCTATATGATTGTGGGAAACAGGAGTTTGAGCATGAAGGGGAGTGGGTCTGTTTCTCCTCAGGCTGATTGGAAAAGGTGATTCATATGAGGTTTTTCACAGTTTCAGTGAGCTTTAGCTTTCATTAGAGCCATTGCTCATGTAAATTCAAATGCTCACAGGCCGCTGTTGCCGTCCTCTCATTCTTCTCAGCATGGGTTGTCTTGTACACCATGTTGTTACTGTTGCTTACTCCATTGATATGCTGGTAGTGTCCCAGTTTATTTGTGCATCTGTAGAACATTTTTAAAGCCTCTACAATGTGTTTTTACAAGTTTCTTGCCTTCTGTTTAGCTCAAGTTGTATGTATGCATACAGGGTTGTTAAAAGTGCAGTCAATAATGATGGACATTTTCATCTATTTTCAAACTGGTTGAGACTCACATGAGCCATTGGGTGATTAAAAAATGTAGGTTTCTCTAATTGTGAGCAGCCCACCTGAATGCACACTCCTCTCCTGTCTGATTGTGAATACCTTTTCTGGAACAGCTGATCCTGACCATAGAATCTTTTCAAAGTGTCTCCCTTTTATCTCTAGTTTTCTCCTTCACTCTTCGTCACTTTACAAAAACAGAGAGAAAATTAAGAACATGCACACATTAAGGCACACGCCTTTTCTGTCCTTTTCTTTGGGGTTGAACTCCAGGGTTGTTGATGCTTTTTCTGGTGTAAGGAATTAATGACAAGTTGACATTTGATTTTAACCAAACCACTGTGCAGATTGATTTGTAATGTGGTGTTAAGGTGTGGCTGAAGTTGGTGCCTTATTCCAATTAACCCTTGAACTGAGCAAATTCATCCTCTGATGGACACCTGGCAAACTGAGTTTCCTCTTTCTCCTTCTCATCATGACCCTACAGAGCATGACAGCAGATAGAGTGCCACTTAGGATCATTTACATCCTGGTCTGAGTTTGAGATGGCTCATTAACTGCTAGCGTGTAGATAAAGCTCTGAATTGACAAGTGCAAAGAATGGGCTGCTTTTTCAATTTGGGAGAACTGTAGGAGGAGGAGCTCAAATCCAGGAGATTGATGGTCCCACATTCACTTGGCTCTACTTTTGAACTCCCAGAAGTCCATGGGGCTCGGCCTAGTTGTTGCTTGGCCAGGCAGTTGCTTGCGCAGACAGACCGCCACGGTCCACATGACTGCTTACAGACGGCTATGTGTGCTCACTGTAATGGCTCCATTACCATGGTGATTAATGAGCTTGTCAAAGGCAACGCCACACTGGTGCCCCTCCTCCTTATATTTTTATTTTTATTTAACCCATACCCAGTTTCTTAAAAACCTTTTCCAAAATGTTGCATCAAAGTAATTTATTCTAATTATGCACACTGCCTACTTCTGTGCAGTGTTCCCTAACACCCAGCTCCCCCCACCCCGCTCTCCTTAAACCTTTTGGTGCAGATTAACGAAACAAAAAGTCTATTAATTAATGTTTTGTGGCTTTTAATTTCTGGCAAGGATGCCGTCTTGATGCAGCTGCCTGTTGAGGCCCATCACCGTTGAACCCGTGCCAGGGAAGTGCAGATGTAATTCTGTTATATCTTGCTTAGTCGTTTACGCAAATTAATTTGAACAATTAGCCCTCTACCGGCCTTTCATGAATCATGCAAGAGGAGCTGCCAAAAAATTAATTCTCAAAGATTTCCATTTCAAAATGAGAGAGCTTCTAATTTTTGACAAAAACATTACACCTGTACTCCTGCAAAATTATATAAATAAAAAAATGCATGGTTACTGTAGGGCTTAGCAAATGACTGGCTTTAGATTGATGAGTCTTGGTTAATTCTTTATGTCGTCTTGAAAAAGGTTTATCACATGGTACTTTGAAGATAGTAAAGCAGATAAGTAAAAAAAACAAAAAAACAATTAGCAGCAGGACACAATGTGCCCCAGAGTTTCCATTATACTAATTAAAATAGCTGATAACCTGTAAGGGTTTTCATTAGTCTGGGTTTTAGTGGAGATGTTTACTGTCCCACAGTGTCGCACAATCAGACTTTTCCACTCTGAAAAAAAAAAAAAAGGGGGGGGGGGGCTGGAATTTGGATTGCTCTATTGTATGTACATACACACAAAAATAATACACTTAAAAGCAAAGTACTTTCCCACAAGGACAATCCTTGTAACACATGTAGGGAAAGAAATAGATCCAGATGGGTGTCATCATTTCGTGAGTGACTGCTCACAGCCAATGGCCTCGCATTTTTTGATTGATTTGATTTCCAAATTGCACTGAAAAATACACTGCAAAGATGCCTCATGGTGATTCAGACAGGCGTGAGTTTAGACGAAATTGTTATTTTTCCTGTGAGGGCCAGCAGGGGGCGTTTTATCCCTACTTCTGATCTACACTCATCTTTACACAAGGCAGGTCTTTTCTTGGACATAGAGCTACAGTGTGTGTGTGTGTGTGTCTGTCTGTGTATGTTCATTAATGGCTGCCTTTCAAGCTGTCAGCCATAACAAGTTGATTGCAAATGGAAATTGAAGTTTGAAATGTAACTGAATCGGCAGCCTTACTTTCACTGAAATGAGAAACGAGTGAGAGGACACGAAGTTGGGCAAGACAACACCCCTCATCCTCCTCATCTTTAAGTACCACACTAACCATGATTTTAATTTTTAATATATTTATTGTTTTGTTTTTTTTTTGAAAAGGCCATTAAGCACCAATAAGTAGAATCCATACTATCTGCTCACTAAGGCTGTCTGTAATTTTGTGAGAGTTGTATGTTCTTACGCAAATGTATGGGGCAAGGTTTCTCCCCTGTAAGTGCCTGTTAACTCAATTTTGCTTGTGCATTTCTTCCCTCTGTCTTAAATGTCCATTAAGACTTAACAGACGGTGACTGAGGAATGCAATGGTGTCCTGTAACACTGCATAAGCCTCTATTTTCATTTATTTATTTTTTTGTCTCAGATTTTTAAAAGGGCTGCTTACTGTGAAACCTTGACTATTTAATTGTATCATCAATTACAGAACTTTTCAGGGTTATTCAATTCATAATTAAGTGGATTTTGTTCCAAAAAGCCAAGCTAATTGTTGAGGTAGAATTGATAACTTCACTACAATGCCCTTTAAAATGCCCAAACAAATGACCTGTATCTTGCACAGTTTAATTAATATAGCCTCAAATGTTTACACGAGTATTTTATTAAATAGAAGCTTGGTGCTAATAAATTTTTGTGACATAAATGTGATTGGTTTCATTGCAAAGTTTTACATAAAATGAAAAGGATTAATTTATTCCCAAAAAATGTCTGCGTTGTCTAGATAGGCGGAATGAAAAAGAATTCTGAAGTCCCTGTGCAGTGACTTTAGTATCAAACCACTACAGAAAGATTTACAGTTTAATGTTTGGTATGAAGAATACTTTCTAGCCTTGGTTTCTGATCGTGAGATTGTTCTAACAAAACAAACCAAACAAACTATTTTGGCAAAACAATTTTATATGAAGGACTATGGCTCAAATACTAGAAGAGGTGAGTAGAAAGTTTTAACAGGCAGCCTGAAGTCATTCAGTGACAGTTCAATTTTTCCATCCAAATTGGGTGCTGAAAAACCTGAAGCTCCTTCTCCCCTTGTCCCATTACAGTGCTCGGCATTCGAAGACACAAGAAGGGGTCTGTTCTCTTGATGATAACACAGTTACTCAGTTTAATGTTTTGTCTTTGCAGACTATTTCATGTTGGTTATGGCACGAGGCACACCACAAAAGTCACAGATGGGAAAGTCTTTTTAGTGGACAGATGTTTACAGTTGCGATAATATGTGAATTTATTGTGAATGCTGGATGTTAACCTTGCAATTAATTTACTCTTTGTTACATTATTTCATTTTTAAAATTGAGGATTAGATGTAAGTAGAAATTTATGGAATGTGAAAGGGGAAGAATTTTTGAATGACAAAAACCTTCTGAGAATGAAGGCTGTGGCTTCAAGACAAGGTTTTCAGTGTATCATGAGTATAGGTTTTTTTTTTTTTCCTTCAGTGTTGGTGATCCCTTTGGGATTTCAGCCCATAAGCCAGACAGTGTTAGTTCTTAGCTCTGTTCAGAAAGTTCCACAGGGAATTCAACCACTGAGCTTCGACTAATACAGCGAAGCTGATATCAACCTTTTATACAATATCAGATATGATCAGTTTCATCCACCTCTGACTTGATGCTGCATCATCAGGATGCATTCACGAAAGCAAGGAGCTAAATGGTTAAATTCTAGGCAATTAATCATTAATATAATGGAACAAAACATGCTGTAATGTACAAGATCATTTCTTTGAGCATGCCAGGTTCTGTTCTTTTGTAAATGTGGTGAACAGATACGACTAATCTATATTTTATTTAGTTTTTCTGTTAATTGGAAACTCCAACTATCCCATCAAAATGCTGATTGACAACCAACCTGATAAGAATGCTCAGCAGGAAACTGTTGTCAACAACCTAAAAGCACTGTAAAGTATATTTATTTCCATGAAAAAGACATACATATATATGTGTGCAAGAATAATTCCCTCTCTAAATCCAAATAAATTGCATTTCTTAGAATCAGCCCCTGCTCTCACCGAGCTGTACACCACCTCACCAGTAAGCATCAGTCCAGGTAGATCGGCTGTTACCATATCATCATCGAATCATTAACAAACACAACACGGCTCAGACTGTTCCCATTGACTGTAATCACCTTAATGCGAAAAGCTGATGAAGTTGCCAAGGCGCGGAGTGCTCTGTCTCAGACCTTTTCTCTTTTTTTGTGTGTGTTTTTGTAATGGCGCTGTCATAACTGCTCTACTCCGTCTGGGCTTAAGTGAATCTGAGGCGCCATCTTTTAAACGAGGCTAACAAATGAACACGTTTTCCCCCCATCAAACGGCTCATGACAGTGATGCATGGGCTTCCAGATGAGCTCTGAAAAACTGATGGATCTGCGACGGTACAAGCGCTTAGATAAACTAATGCATGTAATTACGTTTTCCATTCCCACTCCATTGCGAGGCATCTTATTACAATATCATTAGTTGATATGGTCTACAAAAAAATGATATAGTTTGCAATTTTTTTTCTTTCTTGCTCTTTTTTTCTTTTTGCGTTGTTTTGCTGTGGTGGGGTAATTACTGGTAGTTGATTTCTTTGGAATAAAAGTGAATTCAATTTGTTTGCTTCTTGGGAAGACATTATCGGGCATCTCTGTGTAAGTGTTAGTAATTGTTGGAAGTCTTACTCACTGCTGTTAGGGATGAAGAGACCATTGAGATGGTTAGCGATGCCCTGTGAACCACATACAAGATATACATTTGCTCAGTATGTAATTTGGACTTATCAGGCCTGATTCTTATCCCCTGGTTTTCAGTGGTTCCAGTTCTTGCCATATATGATCTTTGAATCTCGTTACATGACACAATTGTGACATCAAGCCAGTTGTGTGTCAGAAAATTTAATGCACAAGACCTGTGTAATTGATAACATTGCATTGTTGATTCAAATGTGGCAAATCAATTAATAGTTTCATCTGATCATGAAAGATGTTCAAATGTCTTTTTAGTAACGCATCTGACCTGAAGCTTGAACTGCCCAATAAACACTAATCTCATTATCTAAACCTCAATTGGTCTATTTTTTATATAGTGATTTCAGGTCTGTTATTGTGAATTAAAATTAATGCAGTCCAATTTGGTTTAGTTTATTTTCAATATCTACATAAATCTATCTTTATCAATTCATCTATGCCCATCTAACTAGATAGAATGGCATAGATAGGTGTGTGTGTGTACACGTACATACATATGTATATAAGCCTGTTCAAGTCTGCTCTGCTCATGATTGCATGTATGCAGCCGGGTTTATACACATTTTTATCTCGTGCACTCAGGGGTGTGTAATGTTCTTTCAGTTCATCATAGCCCATGCTACAGCTGAGACAAGACTGTGTATATGCTACTCAGTGTGGTTATGCATGCATATTGGATCTCTCACTCGCTGTCTCACTCTAATAAATACTCTCTCGCCTTGTTGGAGTGGGCTATTCAACAGCTATGAGTTCTGTTTGACTGGGACTATTTTGGCTTCCACATACATACGAATTGTTAGTGTACTTGTTAGGCCTGGCCTGTGTCTGTACCTTTAAACATGCATGTTGCTCTACTCACAGAGTGTGTCATGTTCTTGGTCCATCCTGCAGCAAAGCACTGTGTTTATACAGCATGTGCGTACTGCTCTCTCACTTGCTCTGTCGGTGAGTGTGTGATGTTGTGGAGGAGATAGGGCTCATGTTGGGAGCAGCAGTGGAGCTCATTAGGGGGGTGCCAGGGGAACAGGGCCGCTGCAGCCCTCATCTCCCAGTGCTCCTCCCCGGCCGGTGTACCGCCTGGCGGGGCCCTCAGCTGCAGCCCTTCATCTGTGCACATCACACTCAGGGCTTCTGCACAGCGCAGTGGCAATATGCTGTCATATGCCGGGGTGACGGCTGTGCTTCACACCAGCATCGGCTTTTGTTGTCGTGCTGATTGTGGCAGTTTCAGAGTAAAAATGGAAAATTGGAGTAATGAGCAAGGTGTTTTTACAAATTGAATCTCTCTGTCTTAGCATGGCAATAATTTTTTGCTTATTAATTTATTTGTTAAAAAAAAAAAAAAAGTTTCCCAGAGCATAGTGAATTTCTAAAATTGTTTTTGTACAACAAACAGTACAAAAACCACAAATCACAATAGTTTTTGGTGATGGAGTCAACTAAAGCATTAAGTAATTTGAATTGTTAAGAGATTGGGCCCAGGGAAGGTTGCATTTTCAGACAACCACTTTTCCCTCGACAAAGAAATTAACTTATTTTGGATTTTAACTTTTCTCTTATGTCCTCAAAATCAAGAGGTAGTATTGTTTCTGTTGTAACCTCACTAAATTCTGCTTCATTCAACATTTGGTGGAACTGATGTTTCTCAATAGACACTGGATTAAATTTTTTTTACTTGATGTTCAAAATTTCAAGACCACAGTTAATTCACATGATAATATTTTAGAGTAGTGAAGCACAGCATGAAATAAAACAAAACAAAACAAAATAAAACAAAACTGGATACCATTATCTGAGGACTGCCTCTCCTTCATTTTCTCATCCATCTCATGAGCCAGTGCCCGATACAGATTGTCATTGTCATTTTGCGATACCATTTGCAGTGTGGTAACATTGGCTCTGATGTGTGATGACACCAAGCTACGTTTGTATATTCATGGGCTCAACCAAGACTTGCAGATAGCTTAGTCAATGTCTTCATTCCCACTTTACATCACTTGCGATGTAAACATTTATATCATTATAGAATGTTTGAGGCTGAAATCATGCTTATTGTCACAAATATTCATAATTCTTGTCATAGTCACTGAAATGGCTTATGCTCTATGAAATAAGGCAATAGCCTCTTAACTTGCATGCAGGCATATCAAAGTTTCTTACAAGACACACTGAATCATACAGGATACACTAATTGAGTAATCACTGTATACAGTATGCTGCTACATGAATGGATCCAGTCATTTAACAGGAGGCAGAGGTGAAAAACAATTAGTCTTGAAATGTTAAAATTACACGTTAATTGACTAAATAAAGTGTTTTCAGACTTGAGAAATTAACTTTTTATGATAATGTCAGCATTTGCTGGTTTAAAAAAAAATAAAATCAGTTTCATGAAGAATTACAAAATATATTAAGAACTCATGTTCACAGACCTCCTGCACTGCTATTGGAAAAATACAAAACAAAAACAAAATGAAGCAACTGTAATGTTAGGAGCTGAACTGGAAGCTCTGCCTCTCTCTCTGGTTGACAAATGAGACTTTCATTGGACAATTATCGTTTTCGGGATCGCAAACGTGTGAACAGAATTTGTCACTGTCACTTTGTGCGTTTAAGGGCATATTAATCAAGTGATTAATTACCAGATATTACCCACTGAACACGGCCTGTGTTCCCATTCAAGTGCTACTTTGCCTTTGAGCTTGATTGGTTAATGATTACGTTTTGGGTTTTGTTTGCAGAAGGCTGAACAGATTTATTTAATATTTTACTGGCAGGACTGAGGGCAGTTTAGCACACAATGACAATTTTTGATATTAAAGAAGACAAATGGAGGATGTTTCAATTTCCGTGACTAAAGATCAAGAGTGGCCTTGGTATGATTGATCCCCAAGATTTAGGTGTTACTTAAAGTTGTTGTAGTTCATGCAGTTTGATTTTGTGTTACCTATATCGATGAGGATCAACAACTGATAGTTAATATTTCCTTTCAATCATGATACTGAAAATTTCCCTTTAAGATAGATAGCTACGCACTTTTTCTTACACCTCAAGAAAAAGTGAACATCCGAGCCAAAGTCTGAGCATCAAAGGGTTTTAATTTTAGTAGCAAATGACAGAAAGCTATATGTTGCCATCATCATTTCAGATTGTACAGTGCATCGCAGCTTCACATGCCAGTCTGATGACATTTCATTTTGCATAAGGGCCAAAACACTGCTTCGGGGCTTCATGTTACTCAGGCATAATTTGTGCATTTTTTAAAAATAGCTCTGAGACACTGGGATTAACCATCCATTACATATTTAAAATTGAATAGAATTGAAGAGGTTTCAAATTTCAGCAGCCTTTTTCACAATTTGGCCAGCAAAGGCTCATGGCCATGCAAAATACAAACATTAAAAATAAATCTCAATTTTAAGTAATAAAATGAATCGCAATTTTAGCCATAAATGATGGGGAAAAATTACTCTCTTACTTTCATTATTTCAGAAACAGCAAAAATAATAGCATGCAATAATTTTAAGGCAATAAAAATCTTGCTAACATTGGAAGTCAGGATCTTTTCTCAGTTACATTAGCTCATCTTAACTGCAAAAGCTGCTTATTTCAGAAATGATTTGTCATCATAAATCCTTCTTAAACCCTACAACATAGTCACATTTGATTAATTTGATAGTGCACAGGAAAATATGTTGTGACGTCAAAAACCTCCATTAACTTGCACATATTTAATGTGTTATTTCATGTTATTTTGGTGCATTTTGAAATTTGATCAATCCTCTAATTACACACTAGAGGGAGCTGAGCTAATGTGTGATGTGAACATTTGCAGCAAAAGCTTCTTGAACAAAGTCTCTCCATTGGTTTCTCTCCCTTTTGCACACATACGTCAACTCGCTTTGTTTTTTTTTTTCTCCTCCAGTTCAAAAACAATTCTAATTGGGCCTTTTTGCTCTTGTCCAACTCCACGAAAGACATGTACGTTTTCTCTCAACCTCGACTCATAGATGCACAATTTAGTTTTTACAAATGTGATGTTTCAGTTAAATTGTTAATGGTGCTACAGGACTCTGCAAGCTAGACATCAAAGGGCATACATTAATACATACCGTGCATGTTATTTCTTGTTCTGTTTAGTCTCCTGGGGAGAGGAGTACTCCATGTGAGAGAGTCTGAGATCCTCCTGTTTTATTTTTTTCTTCTTGCTGTTAATAAACCCTGATGTTTCTTTTCCTAAAGGTAAAGCACCTCTGCACGCAAATGAGGAGTTGAAATGGGGGGGGGGGTGGATCTGAAAACGACAGGGCTGAGCCAGATGATCTGCCAACGTTAAGAGGCACGCTTTGAAGAGAATTCCATCAAAGGAAAAACAATAAGTAGAGCAGTGTGTGTGTGTGGAAAACTGGTGTTAAATACCTAGTGTTGTTCAGAAATGCTTAAAATCTCAATTGGCTCTGTTAACTGGCATCTGGAGAACAATGAGTTGAATCTGTGAGGGGTTTACAAAGGGCTTTTGCGTTTCTGTCTCTTTCCATATGCTGTTGCATGATTGCTTTGCATCTTTGTATTAGGCTGCACACCTTGTTTCCTCCTGCCGTGGCTGGATAATGAATAAGGGAATAATAAGGGAAATATGTTTGCGTATGGTTTCCATTGTTTGAATAGTGCAAGGCTTGATTTATGGTGGGACTGACTGCTTCAAGAGAGGATGTACAACTTAAAAGATGGGAATTAAGTGCTTCTCACGTTTACTATCAAGACAAATTCCTGCATATTTATTTTAATTCAGTTACAAATAGAGAAACCACAGATACTAATACTTTTGAGTCTGTAAGTGACATTGGACTGTACACATTTACATTTTTGAAACACATAACAATGCCTTCGCAGTGAGAAAAAGGCAGTTTTAAAAGGATATGTATAACATGAACACCCTCTTCGGCTGGCAAAGTAACCTTAAGGTGAAACATCCTGAGAAAATGTGGCCTCTTCTAATGCCATCTATTTTCATGATTCTAGTCATCAACACTGTGAAAAGAAAAGCTTGCTGGCTCTTGTTCAGCAGATGTGTGGAGTAGCTGAAGACATGTTCATTTCTGACATTTTCCCCAACCTGCTGTGACACAAATAGACTCGCTGTCACATGATGTATAGTCAATGATACATCAGGGACCAGAGAAAACCAGGGAAAATGGTTGTCAAATAAGAAGAGCAGTAGACTTTCATCAGGCTATGTGAGAAATTTATAGGTGTGTTAAAATATTATGTGGCAACAAAACTCTCTTTAAAAAGCCAGATGAATACATTTTTCTTTGGTTTGTCTGTTGTACAGTGTAGGTGACCCACTATGGGGCTTTAAACTGAAGAAATTAATATAGTCATTGTTTTTCTCTGGTTGTGATGTCGGATTAGTATTTATTTTAGATATGGTATTTGTAATTTAAGAAACCAAATATCTTTTTCCCCAGATTGTTTGCTCATGGCTGCTAGATAACCCTAATAGTAAAAAGGCTCAGTCTTGTCTGTCTCATGCTCATTTTGTGAGGTCAGCAACAACCTTGAGGCTTTATCACCTCCTCCACTCACCGTTGTGGTTACAAAGGTCTGGCCTACAAGCTCGCCGACTGTCTTAATCGTCTCTTAACCAGGTGAGACATGGATGACCTCCCCTTGCAACCTCTCCACCCTCTTTGTGACAGGAAAAGGGCTTTGTGTGCTTACTTAGATCGTGTTTGGCATTTCAGCTGTGAAATCTGGGACCTCAATGTGGTGCCATGGGCTGTTACCTGTCACTTCTGAGACTATGTCAACAGTGATGAGAGCAAAGAGGGGCCAGGTAGAGGTGGATCTGTCAGCACTGATTTGTCAGGCCTTCACTCACCACCTATTTGGCGCCAACAGAGGTATAGCTGCAGTTTTGTTGAAGTCTGCAGTTGGTCATACTCGCATTGATGGTCATTTGTCTCCTTTGTGCTGTCTAAACAATAGAATCATAAAAACGTAAGTTATTGCTGTCAAGGTGGATAACCTTCAGAGGAAAAATAGCACAAGATGGTATGATGGAACAGTAGTGCTACAGTGGCTACAATATTGTGTGGAGGAGTATGTGATGAATTAATTCAGCTGTACATTGTTTAATTGTTTTTGGCTCCTGCAATATCATATGCACCCTCTTAAAGACACAAATTTCTTTACATTGCTGCTGGTGTGATGCCATTTTTAACTCTTAGCAAAATGCACTTCTTAAATGACAAGCAGAAAACCAGTAAGGACTTCCCAAATAACTTCTGTGGAAGCATTTGGCTTCTACACTTGTGGAAAAATGACACTCTCCCACAGCTGCTGTAATACTGCCAAGACTTAGTCATCAGTAGCTCATATCCATTACAAGTCCACCAGTGTTGTGGACTGTAAAGCTATGTTCGGCAGCTATGTGTGTCGGTGAACCCACACAGCAGCAAGAGGTCTCTGAAAACACAATCTTGTAGAGTTTCTCACAGGATTGTTGCTGTTCCAAACACAATTGCACAGAAAAAAGAATAGGGAGAGGAGAAACTTGAATATGAATGGAGGTGACACTTGTTGCTGTTTAAATTGTGCTCTTTAAATAGTGATTTGTGTCCAAAAAATGATTTCTTGTGTGAACTACTTGCAGCAGCAGCTTGATTGTAAAATAGTTAAGTCTTTGTGATCAAATAAGGTCATTGGATGAGTTCAGGAACCTAACACTAGTTTAGATAAAGCCGACAAATAAAAACAAAGAGTTAAATATCTGACATCTTGGGAAACAAATGTCTAAGCAGGCATGAATCTGCTTTTTTTTCCTGTTGTGGTCTGTTTAAACTACTCTGGGATCCGTGCTGTAACCTTTTTTAGCCATTCGGCCCTTCCCTCCCACTCTTGCCTCTTGATTTCCCCAAAGTGCTGTGTTTTATGTGTGCTTTTCTTTGGAATCGGGGAGCTGGCAGGGTCGGGAGGAGCAGAGACGACCGTCCGAGACGTGGGAGAATGAAATGAGGTGGCTGTTTATTCTCCCCGCCAAAGCCACATACCTTTTTAGAGTGGCTTTGGAGTGCGGCCTAAAACAACACCAGAGGCCATGTACACAAATTGCACTCCTAACACTGAGATGAAGGCTAGATGATAGAATGGGAGGACAGACGAGTCTGGTTCCCAGCAAAAAATAATGGTGGTCAGATATGCATTTTTAATATGTAGATGTTGAGAGTGGCTGTAAGATCCATAACTGCTTGGAAAGATTATGAAACAAATGCGCAAAACGAGCCTTTTTTTTTTTTTTCTTTCATCCATTTTTTTAAATTTTTTTTTATTATCTTCAGGCAGGGTTCATGCGGAGGCCGCAAAAGATTATACAGCATCAAGTTAAGAGCTCATGTTTCGTTGCACAGAGGAAACGAATGGTGACTATGATAGATTACAGCTAAGAAGAATTGTCCTAATTGAAATGAATATCATAATTTTTGTCTCACTGTATTTTTCTTGCCTGCCCTCAAAACCAGACAAATACGACTTGACCTGATTGTGTTCACACTGCATTAATAATATGTGTATTAGTATTAAAAGCCAGATTGGTTTTGTGGTTTTGAGATCTTTGGGGAAAAATATCAGCCCGCATCAAATGGTGGCAGGGATAACTGATCCAAGAGAAATATTTAACATGAGTTAGATTTAAATCTTTTAACATGTTCTGGATGCTTTTCTATAATGTAACATAAACTTTATTTGAGTTTAAGTACATACATCAGCTATACCTTTGCACTGCTGACTTTTGAAGTCTGAACAGAAATTTTGTTAGAATTCTTCCCACTGCACTTTTTCCTCCATCATGAATATTCAGCTTGCACTACACAGCTTGTGGGGTTTTTGTTTGGGAACTCCTCATAAACGTCTTTCTTTGTTTGCTTATGTCAAGGAAATGCAAAGACATCCTGTAGTGTTTACCTACCCTAAGCTGCGTACAAGGTTGTCCCTTTTCTTCTGTAACCCTGTTATTAATTTGTGTCTGGCTTATTTATTATTAGGCTTGTCTAAGCACTTTATCTCTGCTGTGAAACTGCTGTACCAATAAAAGTGTATTATTATTGTGATTATTCTTGTTTATTTTGCGCTTAAGTAACCTCAGGAAAAGTGACAATTCCTGCAGTGTTAACCCGCATTAATCTGCTGCACTCTGCAGTGTGCCCCCCCTCCCACCAAAAAAAACAAAAAACAAAAAACGCTCCAGCCCCCATGTGACTGAATGCCTGGACCCGTCCCGGGGCTGATGGGGGCAGGAAGGGGTCAGTGTGAAGCAGGAAATGGAGGTTCCAAGGCGCCAAGCTGATGATGACCAGCGGCCTGGAAAGCGTATGCCCATCCATCATGACAGTCCCTATCTTCCAAGCCGCGGCAACCCGGCGCACTGTGTGAATCGATGTCCACAGTGTGTGAGCAGAAGTATAGTTTGTGTTGGGGTGTTGTGAAGTCAACATTGCTGATTACTGTAATTATAGCCTTTGCTATTCCAGTTCAGAGAGAAAGAGGAGAAGAGATTCCTTTGCTGGTTGGTAATTGTGTGTGAAAAGGTTGAAAAGTTCGGTCTGTGATATCACCCTGCCCTGGCGAGATGAGACTCAATATCCCCTCTGTGTTAGTGTGTGTGTGTGTGTGCGTGTGTGTGTGTGTAGGCAGAGTATTGTTTGGCAGTCAAACATTACATTAGTTGTGCTATGGGCTTTGACACACCCCAGCTGTACTTTGTGTGAGAACGCAGGTTTCTGACTATTTTGGATTTTCCATGCAGTCTGTGGTTCACTGAGATGTAATCACATAGCCATAGCAGAGCCCTGGTTATTTATTCTTTTCACCGACAAATACACACAATCGAGCACGCGCACACACAGAAACGCTGGAAAGTTTCACAAAGAAGGGGAAACATGGAGCTTCAGGAACAGCAAGGGAAAAGAAAGCCCTAACCCATGCACACTTGCCCATGGGTCGTGCAGAGACGGCCTCAGCTGCTGGCTGGTTGAGCAGGCTGGATGTTCTCTGCGGCTATGCAGATGTTGGGTCCCTGCAGCTATATGAACGCACCTCTTAACCCAGACCCCAACCCCATTCAGCTCCCATCTTGCTCTGCCACACGTACAAACTTGTTTCAAAAAAGGGCTAAATCTATTGTGGGTTGAGAGGGTGAGGTACATGTTGTACTGTTCTCTGCAAAGCATAATTTTACTGAATGTCTGAAGCTACAATCGCCCTGAAGCAAGTTATTACTCTATTACTCTTATGCGAGTTGAGTTCTGTGGGAGTTTGGCTTTACATCATGAAGGAATAGTCGACTGTTTTAACGGTGTTTCATGGTGAAGTCTATTCCTTAATGATGCCTGACGAAATGTCCTGCATTTGTCGTTTTGTCTGTGGAGCGGTCCACATGCACAAAGCTTGCAAACTGTAGTTCTCAAGTCAACAATGTGAACATTGTAGATATAACTCAGGGGGAAAGGGAAATATTTTCAAACTGGCAATTTCAGTAGGGGGTTTGACTTAAGGTTAATGTGTCTTCTATATCATCTGCTGTCGTTGTGTCTTTTAACTGGCAGAGGATGCGCATTAGAGTCGATCATGCTGGAAATCAACACAGGCACAGAGAAATACTACAAAAGTAAAGCCTTTCTGGTGCAGCTATATGGTTTATATTAATATCATTATTTGCATTCTTTACTGATACACAGAGGTCAGATGTATGCAGGCAGAGAAATATGTATGACTTTGTGAATCAAACGAAGGCAACTCAGATGATGCGGAAAAAAATATGGCTGCCCAAACAGGGCTGAGGCAGAGGAAAAGCACCAGGACGGGCAAACAGCCATGAAATCCCTGATGCTTC
Source organism: Echeneis naucrates (assembly GCF_900963305.1). Lineage (NCBI taxonomy): Eukaryota > Metazoa > Chordata > Actinopteri > Carangiformes > Echeneidae > Echeneis > Echeneis naucrates. The sequence goes on along the minus strand of NC_042512.1, from coordinate 11,525,216 downwards.
CTGCCAGTGTGGAGATAGGCCCCGCCAACTGTCCAAATCCAGAGCAAGTCCTCATTCCTCCGAAGTGGGAAGCGCCACTAAAGCCTCTCCCAATGTCAAGTGGCATTTATTAAATACACGGAGAGAAGAATGTTTTCATGTGAGTGTCCCCGATGATCTGTGTGGTCCAAACAGGAGTGCCAGACCGGGGGCTGCTGTCTTTCTCCCCCGTCTTAGTCGTTTCTTTTTGCCAGTTTTGACGCTGGTCCAGATTTCTGGTAATCCCTCGCAGGCTCGCAGGATCTCAGGTACACCTTGCGAACAAAACGCCTGATAACGCATATGCCTGACGGCATTGATAAATAAGCCATTAGAAGACACAATACCTCTGGGAGATCCATTCAACTCTTCCAATGAGACATTTCATGCCACACTCTGAGGACTTGAGAGGATTTGGGTGCAAATCACATTTTGTCATTTCTCTCTCCTCCTTTGTGCGCTGTAATGTTTTGGCGAGGAGGGTAGAGTAGGGTGGCATCTTACATACCCGCCCAGTGGAATCATGGGTGGTAAATCTCTCCCGCTAGAAATGCAGCAGTTAAACACGAGTGGAGAGGTCGCCTCAGGGGCCCGAAGATTAGTTCTATTTTTTACATGTTGTGACGGTCCTGAGAAAAGTCATTGGCTCTTTTTTCTTTTATTCTTTGAATTTTTTGTTGTACCACAATCTGCTTGTGCAGATGATACTGCCTACAGACGCCAAATCAGCCGCTTATTGTTCAGTTTTGATACAGCTGTCCAGCAATCCCAAGAACATGGGAGCTCATATCCAAGGATAATCTTTTTTTTTTTTTTATATTGTTTATTTATTTTATTATTTTTTTTTTCCGTTTTCTGGCAGTGTTTAATGCCTTGTCTCGGGTGTATCCTAGCTTTAGGTCAAAGAATAGAACTGGTGAAAGAAGAAGGGAGGGTTACAGAGAGAGAAGAGAGAGTGAGTTTAGGACTACAGCAGCCCCTAATCCTTGGGTGACCACTGGTGAGGCCCAGATGAGCGCTTACATTAAGGCGACCGGAATAGTTTTCAAAACTACTGGGGCCACCCTTTTGTCTTTCCAATACGCCGAAGCACATTAACCAGAGAGTTGGAGACGAGGCGGGGCGACATGAGAAGCTACATTTATCAGTTCACAGTTTCAGAGGATATTGCAAATCAATTTATTAGATTACGAGGCCTGCTTTGAGCTCTGCTTTTTCTCCCCCTTCTCTCCTCTGCCTTCAAACGTAATATTTTAAAGGAAACTCTATTTCCAGATTATAGAGCACTTTATCGTAGAACAAGGAAGTATAAATTCTGGCCCAGACATCCTAAATCCTATTTTCTCTCTCTTTCCCTTACAGTTATGTGTCTTCATCTTCTCAAGGACATTGACATAATGGAGTTTGTTATGCTTTGTTCTGTATTGCCCAATTTAACCTCTGAGATGTGGATTCCTGTAAAAACACAAATTAAGCGCCAGAACAAATGTCAACTTCTGAAAAGGGAAAAACAAGAAGTTATACCACTTGGTACAATTTATCTGACCAACTTTTGAACATTCAACTTGCGCTGTGTGAAATCAACACGATGTTAACTACTCTGATGGAAAAAATAGAACTGGCTAGTGCTCTTCCACTGATGACGGTTTGTGTAGCAGTCCAGTCCCCATGAAGTATAAAGTGTAATAACACGCAGCCGCAATTAATCTTCCAGCAAGTGATCCAATTATCCAATTGAAGCTGCAATTTATGAACGCTCGGCTGGTTATGTGCTAAGATAAAGCTTGGACTCCAAGACCAATGAGACGATTTCTTAAATGGTATTATCCATGTTTGGAGACTCTTTCTTACTGGGGATTTTTCTCACTGTGCGTTTCAAAGCCGCTCACGCATCCCTGCTATGAAATAGATAATTCACAATGGTAATCAGTGTTCCTTAATTCCATGCCTCTCGTGTTGGGCTGACTTAGGATAAGACCCTTGAGGAGAAGCCCGTCTCTCGACTGAAGGATGTCCTTTTTTTTTTTTTTTTTTTTAAGATTCATCTAATACTGAGAGTTAATGGGACTGATGCCTCAAAACCAGTTGATAGTCATAGCTGTCATATCAAGTGCCAGGCTGTTTTAAAAGTTAATGTACATTATTTCGAAGAAGTGGAAAATGTGGGTTTTCAGGTATGTTATGTTATCTTACTATCTTTGCATCAAAGAACTTCTGCAAATTTTTTTTATTAGTTAACCTTAAAATATAATATCTTTTTCTGGATCTTCAAATGCTTTTGTGACAGCCTAACCCAATGCATTTCCAAGCATTTCATATCCATTTTTCTGTATGTGAGAAATACAAGGAAAAAAAAATAAAGATAAAAAGAAAAGGTGAGCAGTGGGGGAAAGAGGGATCTCGAGGGAAGTACAATACAAGGATGATAATTGAGCTGATTTAATAAACTTATTTTGTTTAGAAATTTTTATTGTATTGTTTTGAATTAGGCTGACAATTTTATTGTCATCTGACAATAGTAACTGGTTACCCCGTACATGTGTGCCTTTCAATTATAGAGGCAGTAACAAAAGAGATACTGGCTTTTGATGTTTAATTTTAATTTAAATTTATTATAAATTAAATACAAATCCAACCTTCTCTGCAAAATGATCATAATATTCATAAAATATACAGCCAATAATAAATCATCTTTCACAGATTCAACATTTTTTAGTACACAACCATGACACCCTAATAAATACTGCAGATTTTCAGGCTGAGACGATAATCTTGCTCTCAAATTGTCTGTTGAGGATTCGTACTGTTCATACCACGCTTTTGGATCCTTAGCCTCATTGATCAGTGGCTGGTTTGTGTGTACCTGTCACATTTTGCCTTATTAAAACCAAAAGAACTGCAGAAGAAAGACGGTTCCTGTCTGCAAAAAGCTGTCCCCTGCTGCTTCTGTTTATCCAAAACACTGGTATTTTACTTTTGCTAATGGACTGGGACTCAAATCAAGTCTGACCCCTAAAATGAAAGCAAGCATTACCAAAAACAATATGATAATTCATTTTTTTTCCCTCTTGCTAAATTGCAGCACAAAGCCAGATTGCATTTGATAAAATATTTTTATTCAAGAACAAAGGATTAGGATATTCACAACAGGATATTCAAATGATTTCACCCTATTAAACCGAGTGTGGAACCAGCGACACAGTCGCACAACGGCATTTCAAATTACCGTACATTCACGAGTGTTTGCGCTATCAGCGAAATGCCAGTGGTTTCTGAAAACTGCGAAGCTGCGCTTCACAGCCAATATCGGGTCATTACATTCCACATGTGCTGTTGCCGGAAATCTGCGAATCTGCTATGTCCTATGTTGTTGACCGTTAATACATTCTTTCTATATACTGTAAACTGCCGGATATTGAAGGTTCTAATTGTTTCTCACTTTCTCACTTTCTCGTCTGTGTCCAGGTGGACAATAGGAATCTTAGGTGTCACAAGGTTAAGGTGGATCATTTTGATAGGAAGATTTGGTTACCTGGAGCTTGTTTTTCAATCATAGGATCTATCATGCCTCTAGATATTTATTTGTTAACAGTGTTACATAAAAAAAAAAAAAAAATCTATACAGCTTCCCCATTTAGCCTTCAGTCTTCATGTGGATGTATATTTACATGTTCTGACAAAGGTAGGGTTTTGTGATGTCCTTTGTTTTTAAAAGTCTTCTTTCTCTTTCATTTAAGTTGAGAAAGAAGGAAGGAAACAATCCTTAAATATTACCAGAAATAATAGATAATGACAAAAAAACAAAAAAAACAAAACTGTCTCCTCAGCACACTGACAATTGGAGAGGTAAAGAGTAATCTGCAGGTAGAACAAGCAACCCACAAAGAGCGGCTGGTTATTGCTCTCGGCTGGAAGCTGGAAGCTTATGGAGACAAACTGAGAGGCAATATTGATGAGCTCATCCATCTCCAGCACAACTCACCTCAGAAAACCAAACCATCATCGTGTGTTACAGATCTTGAGCACTGCATCTTTAAAATTAATCAAAATGGAAACACAGCGGTGTTGAACGGTACCTGGATAGATGCAGTACGACTAGCAGCTGATGATGATGTCATTTTTAGTTAAAATGTTGTTAATATGTTAAGTAAGTATAAAAATGTGACAGTTAACTATATTAGACTCTCTGTCGCAGTCTTTTACATAAACTATTCAGAGACTAAATTTTTCTGCTTGTGCAAAGAACCGGCACATTTCCTCTCCCCTGTATTTTAAAAAAGTAGCAAGAGCATGAAGATGAGAAGAGATTCAACAATTTTTTAAATAAATAACTCAATAAAACTCAGTGAAACTCCATATATCTCATTTCAGCAATTTATTTTAGTGTAAAGTAAAATAACTGTTGTTCAGTAATTGTGTTGTTAGAAGTGTCTTGAAAAAAGTATAGTTTTCTTTGCTTTACAATACCATCATCACTGCATCTTTATGATCCCTCATTAAGTAAAACATTAGTGTAGGTGTTAAATTCATATTCGTATTAATTAGTCTCTATCTCCAATAGATATTGATTTGACTGTTTTTGTTACCTCCGGCTGGAATCACTAGTCACACTTTATGCTTTATTTAAATCTTACTCATGCTTAAACATGGTTCATATAACTCGGCTATCACAAAATCCAACACATCCCTGAAACTGTGCTCTCAACTGTCCTCCTTATGGGGAAGTGTGGGAGAGGAAAAAAAAAACAGGAGAAGAAGGGGTGAAAGGCAGAGCAGGGTAAAAAAAATATATAAAAAAACAAAAAAGAAAGCAAAGCTGATGAAAAGGACGTTATTAGCTTGGTCGCGGTCGGAGCCCATTTGTGTCCATTTGCATCTGGGCTGAAACCTGCAGCTGAGAGCATCTCGGCGATGTATAATGACCGGTTGTCACAACAACACGGGAGGTGGCCCCGCCGGCAAAATGACGGCCCTGTCACTCCTCCGCAAAGACGAAACACTGGCAACCTGTAATTCCCCTCCCAGCGCTGCTTCCTTCCTGCCTGCCGCCTGGTTAAATGGCACTTTTGAAGGAAGTAAATCTACAAAGTTGTGTTTAATAACATTGCCAGCGCCAAATGTTTGACGGGGTGAGGTATGTTTGTGGGGGGGCGTAGAGTGAGAGGCTCACAGGGTTAAGAGGAATTTGTCATTTGTTTCTGCTCGCAGGCCCTAATCTGTTCATTGAAACGGCCCATCTTTTCAGCTAGCCACGCTCAAAGTAAATGAAAAACAATTATACAGTGCGCAAAGAGGAAGCAAGGCAAGGTGGGATGCCACTGGGTCGATGTGGAGGGGGTATCAGTGTTGATTCCCCTCTGGTAGTGTTCATCTATCCTTAATGTGCTTTTTCAACTTTTTTTTTTTTAACCACTCAGGCTTTTAAAATGTGAGCTTAGGGTACCAGTGCACGCTGATGTACTGTATGTGTGTTAGAAGTGCCAGACAAAGGGAATTAACTGTTATTTCTTATATTATAGCTAAATATATTGCAGATTTACATGTAAATCTGCAGTTACCCTATACTCTATCACACATGTTCTTCAAGTGAAACATCTCACCCCCCTGTCCGTCCATCTGTCTGCTTCAAAGTCACTTTGACAATTCTCGAAAAGAAAAGTAAAACTCCAGAATAGATTTTGCATCGTCTGTAATGAGTCAAACACCAGAGTTGACTCGCTTGGGTTGCAGCCTCCTGTCTCTGCAGATGTGAAGTGAAGTGACACATTGATATGCAGGGAGAATCCCCCCCCTCAACTAAACACTAAAACTCACAACCAAAGGCCTCCCCAAAAGGCAAACACATAACTAAACCTGTGCGAAGAAACAGCAGCGGGGAAATTAGCGACAAAGCATTATAATTTGTCACTGATGCATAAATCTTGCTGACGTGCTCAGTCACTTTAATGGTGCCGCGGCTGCTCGGTGGAAGGCTGTGCAAACTTGCGCAGTTGCAGAAAAACAGAAAAACTATATGTTCGAACATCACCTTATTTGCATAATTTACCAAAAGCCAATGAGGCAGCTCAAGGAGTGCGGGTGATAGTAATAAGTGTTTGGGAAAGGCAGAAAGATCACTAATGGTTTGCCTATGGGGATTTCTCCACGCCATGGGGGAGGAAAATGAGAAATATTTTTCAAACAGCGGGGGTAAAGGTTTTAAAACTAGGAGCACATGGGGAGATAAAGATGTTCCTGCCACGGGGTGCTACGCGGGAAAAATGCAATGGCGAGGATGACAAAAAGAATGCCCCCGTAATTTCGGCATTAAGAGGTAATAATCATGTTTCACCGATGATATTAAAAACGGTAACCCGCAAAGCCGGGGTAAAAAAGATAAATATATAAATAAAAGTGGAGAGGGAAAGAGGGGGAGGAAAGAGGAGTGGGCCCATCAGGTAGAGGAGGTAATGAGGTGGTGGTGGGTGGATAGGTGGGGGGAGGAGGAGGAGCGGCTGGGCTCTCATCACTAACTCTGTGTGAGAGTAAACAAAGAGTGAGGCGAAGGCGGGTACAAAGATCACGACTGAGCTGTAGATCTGTGGCTCCCTGCCGGGCCACGTTTTAGAGAAAGGTCTTGTCTGGCTGAAGTGTGCGTGTCGTGTACATCCAGACCTGTAGAGAAGACTTGTATGTATTGTATTAGATGTGTATAAAGGCTTTCCATAATGATCGGTTGGCTTGATTTCAGGCAGTTTCAGGGGCTGTGCGATCATGTTGGATGTATGACGCATGGGGAATATAGCCACATGCTCGCCCCACTTTAGTGTGGACATGTTTATAGGATATTAAAACAGTTGCCAGTGGCTTTAAAGACAAAATTATTCTCTCATATAAATGCATAAATGGCTGCTTGTAACAAATTAGTCTAAGGTAGGTACTCAATATGTCTGCAAATATTATAATTCACATTGTTTATGTTTTTATTGCCTTTGATTAGGAGTAAATACTATATTGACTTGAAAGTCCATTGTTGAAGAAATCCATTATGTAGTATAGATTTGTTTTAGTCAAGATTTATCTGACATTTTTAAATGGGCCACCTGGAATTTCTCAGCTATTATGTACAATGTTGAATAGTTGTAATGTCTCTATTACATGCTTTATTGGATTTCTATAGTAAAACTAATGCTGACATTATATTGAAAACTGAAAAGCTTCAGAGTTCAAAGCTTCTTGCAGTGAAAGCTTCATCAGCTCTATGCGCAGGAACCCAAAGTCAACCTTTTGTTTGAAAAGCAGCATTTTCAAAAATCGTTTAAGAAGAACCAAGCTGTAGGATTTTCTTCTGTCACTGCTTGGAATTTAAATTTAAATTTATATTAATTTTAATTTACAACCACGGTGTGCAGACGAAACATAGCACAACGTGTTTAGGAAGCTTTCCGACACGGAGCTGTGTCGTCTCATACTGTCATATCGACACCTTGTTCTGTGCAAAACAAACCTCAAACACAAACAGAGAAGCAGTAAAGTCAGAACGAGAGAACTGACTTATAAAAAACATTTGGTTTGTTTGTCTGACATACTGAGGACAAGAGCTGCAGTGAGAGCTCAGCGAATGTCAGCGGACGCCTGCCTTCAACTTCCCATGAAGAAAATGATAAGCAGGGAGCTGGTTGAGACAGTCGGTCGGCACAGTACATTGTGATAATGACATTTGGGGAGGGATAGTGTTGCAAAGCTGTTAAGCTCTTTCATTGCACCAAGAAGATTAGTCGACGAGATGGGGCTGAATGACAGTGAAGGTAGCGTCCCCAGCCTCGCCTGCCGAGGACTTGGCATGCAGAGGTCCGTTAAAAGCCAAGCGCTCACTTTACACTGAGGACCAATTGTCCTTCACTCACAAAGTATTGCAAACCCCCACAAAGCAAGGGCATTCTGTTGTTTGTGTCTCTTTCATGTAGCTATTGACGCACTTGTATTTACCAGTGAGTTCTACTTTTGTGGTTGGTTTTTACCTTTTTCTCTTACTTTATTCTTCCTCTTTTGTAGACAACTTTAGTTGAATTATCTGAGTTTGTTGCTTTTGTAAAGATTATGTTTTCCCATCATGCCTGTGTGCAGAGGTTTATATACAGCTGGTGTCTGGTGAGGCCTGGCTGGTTAGGCTTTATTTTGTTTATCGACTCACCCAACCCTCTCTCAAACCCCAGTTGGTTGCAGAGTTACCACATTAGGCCTTGTTTGACCGCACCAGAGCAAGATGCAGCAGCTCTGGACAGCTTGTCCTATTATCTGGGACAGTAGCCTGCTGTGCCTTTAACTCTTTGTCACATTGCCTATTCCCATTATAAGCCTTTGGGGAACAGGGGCTGCCCGTCTGCATCCGAAGTGTATGTGTGTATATACGTCGACGTGTGTGTTGGTCTGTGGTTTTAACCCAAGTTTCCCTACAGGCTTCTGGAAGTACTTTGTCCGTATCTTGATGTAGTGTGTCTCGGTCCTTCTCCCTCCGCCCACGCCGGAGTCATTTTTATTTATTATCTCGTCTGACAGCAGAGGGAATGATGGGGAGTCAGTGAAAGCGTTTTGTCAGTTCTTAAGTGTCTGACAATCCGAATGAAGTTTAGCATGTGAAGAACAAGAGGACGTCCCATTTTTTATTTATTTTCCCGCTGATAGAAAGACGGAAAGGGCCACAGAGAGATGAGAAAGCGAGAGAGGGAGGGAGAGATGGAGAGACATGGAAATGACAGAAGGACTGACTGTCGCTAAACCCACCAGTGTATTATGGAGGCCTCCTCTCTGTCATTGAGGAAGCCCGGTGCTGTGGTGATAGGCGGAGAGGTTAGAGAGGGACAGGAGGACCACTCAGTGACCTCCAGCACGTGCCCAGTCCCCTGGTGGCAGCAGCCGCGGGAAAACACCAGGCGCAGAGTGATGAAACAAAGTGACAGGAAAGTCATCTCAAGAGGGGATCAGTCTCAAACATGGCAACTCCTGGCCTGTCAGCTACCGCTTCGACAGCCTCCTCCCATCTCTGTTCCCTCATCTTGTCATCAATTTTGTAAAATGTGGGTGTACAGTAGGACCTCTTCAGTGAGAACTGGAGGACAGGGTCGAGCTGCCCTGCCTGGAGTCAGTGTGCTGCGCCCAAACAATTAATTGATTGAATAACTGGCATTGATGATTCAACTCAGAATTTCAATTTAAATGTATCTGTCAACTGAAAATGGCAAATATTTGTCACTGTCATCTTATCAAGTGTATTGCAGCTTTTCTTTTTGCCCATTTCTATCATTGTACATTGATTATTTCCAGTTTTTAGAAGATGTCACCTTGGACCTTGTGTTTGAAATTTACCAAACAGTGTAATAAAGTCTTTGTTTGACAGTCATGGAAGGTTTTAAGTATGTGAATGTGGCTGTACCTTGTTTCCCAAAGCGCACCAGTCTGTGGATTGATGTGTTTATTTATTTATTTGGCCCAAGGCTAGTCTCTGAGGAGTCCAAGACTCTTATAGGTGGTGGTGTTTGTTTGTGTTGAGGACTCACTTGACCGTGGGGACACATCTGTGTAGGCTGATGTTTAGTCACAGTCTCTATCTGAATTCCCAGGTGTGAGCTCACACTGAGGCTGAGGCCTGAGTGTCCTGACACTGCAGTGTACAACTGCTGTTTTTTTTTTTTTTGTTTTTTTTTTCTCTTCACTTTGGAAGGTACAGGGGAGAGATCGGGGTGTTATGTGATGGAAGTTGTGATTGCAAAAATGCTCGTTGAGACTGAGCTGTGAAGGATTTCTTGCTCCACTTTTGTGTTTAAAACATGCCCTTGATGTTTATGGTTTGTCACCACATAACTGTTTTCCTTTGCTCCTGGAAGGCTGATTTTCTGTGGAGTCACTGCACGCAAAACTGCAGAGACATACTCCTGCATTCAAGTATACTGTCAAGTGAAGAAAATTTATAGAAATTATAGAATTGAACTTTTGACATCATCGCAATTATATGTGAGCACGCATATGTAAACCCATGCAGTATATCTTCACAAAGACAGGCATCCACAAACAGTCATTCAAGTAGACTTGGCTTTACTTGCCTCAGCCGTTACATAAATGCAGTCTTCTCTGTTGTAATTTGTGGCCTCAGTGGGTTTGTGCAGTGTTTTTTTTATTTTTTATTTTTTTTAATGTGATGTTTATCCCTGCAAACGCAGCAAACAGATTCTGTGAGAGCAACGACAGCCGTGAAAAGCATCGGCGAGCACAGCAGGTACTCCTGAGCTCCGCTGTAACAAATACCTCTTAAAGACTCTTATTTAAATGCCCCATCTGCTTTGACAGGTGCTGTTTGAAATCTAACCCCACGGGGGACAACCTTGTAACTTTTTACACGCCTCTTTGTAACCGCACGAGGGAAAACAACGGGGAGCGATCTCTTTTGTCAACCCGTCCCACTTTGAAAAAAACTATACTGTAGAAAAGGAGTGTGTGTGTGTGTGTGTGTGTGTGTGTGTGGTGAGGGGCGTGATGCTGATGTCTTCGAAAACTTTAACTCAAAGATTTCTCCCCATGTGGTGACTTTCCACTCTCTCCATCACAACACACACACACACACACACACACACACACAAGTGCGCACTCTTTCTCTCTCTCCCAATGTGAGTGTAACAGTGAAGATCAATTCTTTCTGTTAGTGTTTTTATGTTTGTCATTTCTCCTGTAAAACCCTGATTTAATCAACATGGCTTGCCCATTGGATTATGACTATTAAACGGGTCCTACCTGCTTTCCTCTGCTTACTCCATGAAGATGAATTACCCATTTAATAAATAATGACATGCAGTGCGCAATGACAATTACCTGACTTATTTTTCATTTGGGAAGGGGGTTGTAGGGGATGGATGGAAGACACCTTATGCTGTCACGGATGGCAGAGCGTAAACTGCACGGTTTAAGCTTTAATTACCTTGTTGTTTTTGTCCCTCCGTCACACTGGCCCCTGCACTCAATCATACTTCTGCCAAAGCCACGACTCCACTCCAGAGACCCCTCGCACCTCCCCTTCCCCCTCAGTCCACTGCAACACATTAAGAAGAGATTAATAAACAGCATTAATATCTTTTTTTCCCCCGTCTGTCCCTCTCTCATCCTGATTTTTTTTCCACCCTTTGTTCTTCAAAATTATGCCTTTTCTTTTATTAAATCTCCTTGTCGTCAGGCTTTGTTCGCCGTTAAAGGTTCACCAAAAAGCATTGCATTTAATTGCCTGCCACCCTTGATTGGAAGCTTGTCTGTGTGTGTGCGTGCAAGAGAGGCCGCTGCCATTAGAGCCTCCTGAAGGATAATTGCTATCAGTGTAATGATCACAGTGCTTTCATGTATCGGGCTCTTCCATCTCCCAGATATGTGCCATTAAGAGCAAGGTTGTCTTTGTTGCAGCTCAAGCTTGGACATAGGCCAACCTCCCCCAACCACCACACACACACACACACACACACACACACTCTTGAAGCTTACACATATTTCTAATATGTCAAAATATTCTCCTTGTGGGGGGGGGGGGGTTCTGTTTTATTTCACCAGCAAAACAGGCCTGCATCATCAAGGTAACAAATAATTTTAGCATTGTTGCCGAGACATTATGCGTAGCTGAAAACCTGTCACGGTAGAGATTTTAAAATCATTTCAGTGATGGCACAGAAAAGTAACTCCTTAGCCAGGTAGGAGTGACTGTACATAGATAGTGGTGCTGCAACTTGGCAGTGACAGCAAAGAAGTGACAGCGCTGAACTTCAGATGAGAGAGGGAAGTCTTAATTGTATTATTTCCCAACATTAAGAATGCACGAGCTCTCAGAGAAAACAAAAGCAAGCAAGGAATAGAAAAAAAAAAAAAACACTAGCCAGACATCTTGGCATCTGTTACCATTAATTTACTGCTCACTGCTTTCAATGTGATTTCCTCCCATATGTTTCAGATGTGTCTTTGCCTTCACCCCCTGAAAACAAACGGCTTTTTCTCTGAATTATTCACTCCAGCTACCCCCCACCCAACACACACATACAGATTCATGCACAAAGACACTTGGAATTACACACTTGTAAAAGCATCACAAACAATTCATCCCCGACTTTATCATTAAAGGATGTCACACTTAGTTTTTGTGAGGGATACTCTTAGATTTTGGTCCACATGTTGGGTTCAGTCATGTAAAGACAAAAAAATCGGCCCATGCACACAATGACATACAACCACACATAATGGCACCAGGGAAAAAAAAAAACAAACCAATAGTCCTAAATTTAAAGCTTGTGTTATAATTTAAAAAATCTGATACATATGAAGGCACTTCACCACTGAAATTTTGAGCCAACACATAAAATCAAGTTGGGACAGCACATAAGAGCGAAACACTGACTCAAGAATGCGCATAAAACACCATCTTCAAATGTAACAGGATGCATTTTCATGTGTATTGTTGCTGTTTCCATTTCCCATCAGATAAGCCTCAGGTGTGTCTTCTTACGCCCTAATATGTTGAGTCTGACCTCACCCCTGAAAACAATTTGCTCCAATGGCTCACAATGAAGCAGGAACCGTCCCTGGTAGCCTTTGGCTGATAACAGGCTCCACTGTAATGGTTCTCCATTGTTGGGAAAACACAATGCCCTGTTGGCCGTGCCACTCTGACAGCGTTGCAGGCTGAGTCTGACCTGGCTTTGAAGTTTTCTTTCGGTCTCAGATACCCTGACGTGTCACCAGCTCTGACTGAATGACTGATGACGCAGGCGAGGAGAGGTCATGGATAGATTTAGGAGACTAAATAAAAGGCAGGACGGGGTACTGACAGACCCGGTGCAAAAGATTATTGTTTTTCACTAGTTTTGAGATCAGTCATCTCCTTTAAACTTTTGTGTATTGTTATACTTTCACTCAGATTTTTTTGTTAGAGCAAACAGACATTAGTGCCTTGGTAATTTCCAAATTTTCTCTCCTTTCACTGTTAACACTTCAAAAGCATTATGAGCTGTATTGCGCTGTATTTTGTGATTTGTTGGTATTTCGGGGGCATGTCACAAAATCTGTAAATTTGTCTTAATGTTTTGAAGCATATTCCAATCAGATTTTGCCTGTTTGCCTGATTAGTGTTCTGTATTTGATTTATTAATTCAAGGGATAACAATGCACCAGTGTAGTGTTTATCTTTTTTCCAATTTTTGATTCAAATCACACAAGTCAGGAAGCCAATCACACAGTCAGGAGCGGCACTGTGCCCCCACTGTGTGATTGGCTACAGGTTTCCTCATAGTCATATACCCCTGCTGTTTTCAAAAATACTTTAGAAAGAGCTCACAGACAGACTTACAGTCTGACTGCTAATGAGCTCGACCATCATAACATGTCTCTGCTTGTGCGGCCGCACTGTCTCTCCATTTTAGCTCACTTCAACTTTTTGCAACTTGATGTAATTGCACAGAATATACAGCTTTCAGTCTTCAGAAATCATGATGTTGGATGCTTTACATCCAACACATGTGAGCGGTTAATGAACAGCAAGAGATGCATTTCCCTGAGAGAAAAGTGAAATGATGAATCTCCAAATTGCAGCAAATATTCCGATGCGGGATGTTGACCAAACATATAATCTAAAACATTTATGTTTCGTTTTTCTTTGGCTTTGCTGAAGAAATTAGTCCTTATACTTCAGTTAACCGAGCTCTTCATACAATTTGGACACACACACATGTAGGTTTCCCAAACTTTCCAGAATGAATAATGGGATGTGAATGATACACACAAGGGCTGTTGTTGGTGAAGTGGGGCTTTCCAAGTCTACTGTCTTAGCGTGTGGTTGGTCATGGGAATGGTTTAATCAGCGATGGGGGGAAAAAAAAAAAAAAAAAGTGAGAAGAGGGAAGGGCACAAGAAAGATACAGTTTGTTATGTTTAACTTTGGTTTGTTACCACAAAGAAACGTGGGTAATTTGAGAAACAAGCAAAAAAAAAAAAAAAAAAAGTAAACAAAACAAAACTCAGCAAATAATTATGATCGAGGTGATACACAACATAAAAAAAAAAGATTGTTGGCCAAACATTATGATACCGTGGGAAGAATTTCTTGAATCTGGTGTCGAATAAACCAGACAGAAAACAATGACATTTCAGTAGTGAACAGAAGTTTTGCACATGGATTATTATTGCTGTCACTCCTTATTTATAGTCACTTTCTCTTTGTGGAAATGGGAAGCAAGTGCTATTCATTGAATTCATTTCATATTTATATTTTTCTTTGTCAATCTGGATTACTCAAATCTCAAATTATGCAAAAATAACTTTCAGTAACTGTCAAAGTTGAGTGTAAATTGCAATTTATTTTATGTAATGACTTGATTGAACTAATTATTTTGAATCCAGCCTGGTGTAACTATAATAGGTGTTATTGTCAGGTTTATTTCAATGAAGGTAATTTTTCTCCCCTCCATTGTCATTTTATCATTCTCTAACTGTAGATGAAACAGTGTGTGTTTGTTTGGACTGTGCACTTTCTGAGTTTGCAGGCAGACAAAACATCTAGACAGCCCTAATGGGCAAAAAGAAAAAAACAAAACAAAACATTTCTCTTTTTTATATTTTTTTCTCCCTCTTTTTTTTTTTGCCACCGATGTGATAGGCAGAGGGATGTCTTGGGGGCAGATGATGTCATTTATTGATAAACTGACAGCCTGTCCGCCAAGAAGGACCATGTTACTGTTTTTGCCTCAACTTAACCACCCATTTACCGTCACTGCTCACAGCGTTATCAAACAAATGGAGACGTAAAAAGAAATGAACAGAGTACAGATCTGATTTTCTTCGATTGGAAACAGAGCGTTTTGGTTGCAGTGAGTCATCGCACACAGCCCACTTCCTTTTGATGTGCGGCACAGAAATGATACAAATTGCATTTTGCCCCGGTGAAATACAATAAGCGGTTTGCATGATGGAGAACATATTCATTTATTAGCATGGTGCTTTAAGCGAAGGGCTCCCATTCTTATCTGAAGGGACTCATCATCTTCCTTTTTGATAAAAACCAAAAAGGGGTGAAGCAGTGGCAGCGAAGGCAATCCCGCTGCAACTCAGACTCAAAGTGGTCTCATTTACAGACTTGCTGATTCCACCAAAATGTAGTTAAGCTCCCAAAATATACAATTTGAGGATAAAGAATAATAATAATAATATATACACTCACACACACACACACACACAAAAACAAGCATTACCTATCGCTATGATTGAGCTGAACTGATTTCATTGCTCATTTCAATCAGTTTGTCTAAAGTTTGTTTAGTTTTTAAGAACTTAGGCACCATGATGTCAGACAACTGCTTACTTTTATTTCATGAACACTTGAAAGCACATGTAAAACACAAATAAACTTCATAATACTCTATTATGGCTAAAGGCCTTTTATTTTAAAGCAGGAGAGGATAGTAATGCTACTGCACCCCAACTTTTGCACACATTCTTTTTGAACTTTGTTGTCTTCTCCCGTTTTCTAATCATAGATGCATTTAAAGATGCCGTCAATTATTTCCCCTACTTTTTATCGCTTTGTTTGTTTCAGATCATTAATTGCAAACAAATCAGAGGGGCACTGAGAGAAAGCTCCTCATTGACCTGACACAGCTCTCCATTCCCTGCTTTGGTCAGTGAACAGTGTTTGAAACAGAGGATTTGGCCCTAAACTTGTGACCCCCATGACTGCAATTTGATCTGGAATCTGAATTTCAACCACTGAGGACCAAAGGCCACGGCAGTTTACTAAAGGATGTGACCCTTGAACAACCTCTGGCATCCAGACGGAGTGTTAATGAGGGTTTATTGGGAATTGGGATGAATGAGAACGTGCTTTGACTCCCGAGAGAGAAGTTGTCATTCAAAAAATTGCTGCTTTAAACAATAATATCTCCTATTCGCATGCAGCGTAATGGTATGCATCATTACATTATTATATTAACATTAGAATAGTTTTTGTTACTCTCCCACTTACAGCGAGACTGTTAGAATTGATACAGACCTTGAAACATGATATTTTGGCTGCCTGTTTTAGGTTTTATATGACCACATGCATATAGCAACAAAAAGAACAAAAACTACCAAAACACAAAATCAATACAGGGTTTTTGCTTTGGTTTCCTTCTTGTCAGGGTTGTCTCTAAACTGAGGCCTACATTAAGAATCTGACATTGACTTAGGCATCGCTAAACAATGCTGCCACCTCAAATCCTTTCTGCATTGCAAACCGAGGGTCAGTTTTGGCTCACATCACCCATTTCCTCAGCCCTGTCTGTTGCGAATGGCATTAATACTACCATTTGATTCCTGCTGAGGCACAAGATTTCTGAAATCAGATTTTCTTTTACTTTAGCCGTTGGGAAATAGGTATGTGTCCTAATCAGGAACCAGAGTGCTTTCAAAACAGACACTGTTGAAGAATGACCTCATCCACTCTGAGAAGATACCGGATAGATGGATGTATCAAAAGAAGTGGTTCCACATTGACCCTCGGTAAATATAATGCGACAGGGCAAGATTTCCCCTGGAGCTTTTGCAATTGTGTTTTCACATTGGCACATCAAAGTTTGAGCAGATGACAAAACTCAGTCTTACAGTGTTGCACAGAGTTTTTCTTTTTGTCTCTGGAGATTGGCATGACCCTTCCCCCTATCACCTTCTTAGCATCCCTGCTTTTCATGGCACAGCGGTGTTTCAACAAACTGCTCAACCTGGGGCCCGGGAAATATCTGTGTGCGCTGCTCCTGCTTTTGTTTTTTCGTTGAGGCACTCATGAGGAAATTGGTGCAAAGTGAATTTTACTCTGTGTGCCACTGTGCATGTGGTCAGGCAGTAGCCAAGACACATGGTACACAGCCTTGAGGGCAGCATTAGAACAATGCAGGATCAGCATTGTTCGAAATTGTGATTTATACCCTTTTAATTTAATAATTTCAGATGCCATTGATATGCCAGATTGCATTTATAAAGAAGATGTACGAGGCATTCATGAACACTTAAGATGCCTTGTTTCAGAATCTAAGATAAGAGGGCAGGGGAGTCTACACAACTGCTTTTTATAGCATCAATGCAGTCTATTTATCAAGTAGAAGTACAAGATTAACCTATATTTTTGCAAATAGGAACACTTATGAATAAATCTATCACTGGCTGAGGTTTTACTGACAGGCCACCTGACACTGCAAGAAGCAAATACTTCAGTGCACATGTGTCCCATTAAAAAAAGGAAACAACAAATCTCACTGGCTATTATAGAAAAAAAAAAAAAACAACTACATAACAATATATAAGGCTGTGTGAAGAAGAAGAGATAATAACTACTGAAAAAGTGGTTCAGCGCACTGAAGACAGAATATATTTTCATTTTGAATGGAGATCTGTCGATTCTATATTCACAACATGAGTGTGTGTGTGTGTTTGTGTGTGTGTGTTGTGTGCAGTTCATTTGACAAGAAGCTACAGCTTGGAGGCTAATACAGTGACAGATGTTGGGTGTTTTACCGCCGTTATATTCTCAACTTACTTGATCTCTTTTCCATTTAGGAAGTGGTCTGAGGGGAATCCATTTTGACAGAAAACCCTGTAATTAAGTGTATTGGTTTGCCCTCTCGCTAAGCTAATGGCTTTATTTTGACAGTGTTAATTGTCATAATTGTCAGAATGGTACCTCTGACACTGCTCGGAGATGTCGGCAAGGAATTGTTGCGCGTTGATGAAAGCGTTGTCATACATACTTCATCTCAACGAGCTAATGCGGCCTGCGTCTTGCCTCTCCCCGTCGAGCCTTATGGGACGCTACAGCGTCGGCTTTCTAATTGCCTCTAATGAAACGCCAGCAAGGGAGGTGATCCACTCCTATTTAGATCTTGGTCTTTAAAGAGAGACAGAGAGACAGATGGAAACGAATGGATGGAGAGAAAAGAGATGGAAGGAGCGAGAACAAGTGTGGAGTACACCCTGATGTTGAGGCGGAGGGGGAAAATGGACAGAGAATAAAGTGGGGGAAAAAAATGGAGGAGGAAGGGGCTGAAAGAAAATGAGGGGTATCAAGGGGGAATGAGGCCTTTTTAGATACAACTTCATAATGAATGCATGCTAATTAAAGTTTTGCCCCCCTCACAAAGCACTGTTGTGAAACTTGACACAGTGATATGATTTCACAGTAAAGTGCTGCAGGGCTGCCTGGCTGTTTGTGCTTGCTGTGAGATTTGGAAGTGGGTTACTATTGTAATGTAGATGCTTGAACAGCAGATGGTGCTGGTGATGGCCTTGTCTGGCCTGAACATTATGCATCACAGTGCACCCCAGCTTCAGCTTATTCTTGCTAAAATGCTTTAGCCAGTGTCAGACACCTGCCCTTAAAAATACTGCTCAAATAATTCAAACCGACAAGAAATTTTGAGGATAGAAACCAGAGAAACAGAAATGCAGAATTTGTTGAATTTAATGTAATAACCAATCCTTAGATCTTGATAAATGAGCTTTTGATCTTTCTCTCTATGATCCTGGTTCAGAAAAACAAAGAAGATTTAGCCCCGTCTTGAACAACAATAAAGTTAAAGTGGCTACACCACAAATGTCAGCTGTGATCAACAAAGCAACATTTTCCCCCTTGGTGTTCGTTCTGGTCAGTTGTGTTGATATTTTTTCCTCCTTATGTATTAGTCTGAAATCAGGATTTCATATAGACTTCAGTATGTCCTTATTTCCTTGCCTGGCAATTATCTTGCATCCTCCAGGTAGGGAAGTTTTGCAATAGGCACATTTAATAATGAACTTGAAGTTATGACCTCTGTCTTAATACAACTTGGAGATGGCAGAATGGCTCAGCAAACAACCACAGAGGTGGATACCAAAACCCGGAACCCAGAGGAAGAGTCATCTCTGACTTCATTGCAATAATCCAAATGCAATTATTGCAGCAGCCGCAACAACAACAACAACAACAACAACAACAACAACAACAACAGGGTCACAGAACAGATAATATGCACTGGAAGTTCAAAGGCAACGATTTAGATGAAACTGTGTGCGTGCTGGTAAACAGCACACGGATTATCCGGAGGAGGAAAATGAAAGCAGAGGCGAAACAAGACGTAGATGGAGAGTGGTTCCTGGGAGAGCTCTTCTCTCCTCAGCTCAGGTCCAGATAAGAGAATTATGGTATGACAAGGAGAGTTGACAGAGCTCGCTAAAGTCTGTTTATTAGCAAGCACACTTCATTAGAAACCAAGATCAGGTTGATAACCATTCCCTCTCCCTCCTCCTGTGAGGGAGTAAATAAGCATCAGGCCTCCATCATGGCTTTACTTTTGGTTTTGGAAAGCAACCTGATATTCCTAATCGCTCTTTAAATGGCGGCATAATGTCAAGACGGCAAGAGAGGCTAAAAGGAACAAAAAAGAACCAGTAAGGTTTTTTTTTTTTTTTTTTTTTTTTTGAAAGATTGATAAATATGGTGGAATCTCAATTAGGCGTCGGGCACGAATGCAGATATTAAAAATTTGGTCAAGAATCTAATTAGCTGGAGGTAATTAAACAGTCTCACACAGGGTCATTAATCTTTCCCATGGACCTTTGATGTTTTGCATACTGTCTTGCAAGTCATTAATAAAATTCATAACGCTTTTCTTTGTGGTGTTTTATCATGGCCGTTCCCTCCCCCCCCCCCCCTTTTTTTTTCCCCTTCCTGGCCCCCCCTTCCCTGCATCTTCCCACCTCCTCCCACTCTACCCTGTATGAGAGCCCAGTGCAAGTGTCAACACATCACAAGGGCCTCTCCTCTTGAGTTAATTTACTTTTTGTGCATATTACATTTTAAAGTTGCACGCACTGCGACCCCTCCCACCCCAGCGTGCCTCAGCCACCCCCCCTCCACCACCACTCTTCTTTTTCTCCCCCCCCCCCCCCTTTTTTTTTTTGAGAGCACAATTACAGCAGCAGATCAAATTAAATTCTTCTGCAAGCACAGCTCATTTGGAGTGTAAAACATTCCTCGGCAGTGTGCAGCCGAGTGTGCGGCGTGTCAGCGCCTCGCAAGAAGGGAAGAGAAGAAAACAGAATTGTGTGGCCATTGTGTCCTCCGTAATTAAATCCCCACAATCAGTCCATCTTAAATCAGTCACGCTGTAAATATGAAAAGGGGCTGGGATGAGCTTGAGTACTTACTTGGCCGTCAACACAGCAGGGTAATATATGTTATGTAAATGTGTCGGAGATTATAACGCCGTCGACTGACACGGCAACATTGCCAATGTAAATATGATGCCTTAAAAAAGTGCGTGTGTCTGAGTAGGTAGTGTGCGCACACACGTGTGTGTGTGTGTGTGTATGTACAGAGAATTTGTGATTGGAAAAACAAATGTGTGTCTGCATGATTTGAATTCATGTAATTGTGTTCTTGCATGTGGATATGATGACCAAGTGTGTGTGGAGCGGGTTTGTGGCTGAGGGTATAAAGTCATCCCTGTGTTTGCCTTGTGAACAGTGTATTTAGTACACATACATGAACCAATATATGTTTGCAAGAAGTGCTTCCCATACCTTTCTGCGTGTTTGCTGTGTGTCCTCTGTGTTTGTATTTGTGCGATGAAATTATTCTGCACTATATTTATCTCTGCATGTTGTACTGCACTATATTTGTGCATGTTGTGTGCGAGTGTGTTTGCGCAGAAGACAGTGAGCAAGTGAGTGACATTAATGCACGACTGTCATCATGGTGTTGCAGTTATCATTGTGCTGCTGAACCCCAGGAGGACACATTTCAAACACTGACAACTGAAAGTCACTCTAAACAAAGCAAAATGCATTAGTTAGTCTGCTGAGATTTAAATACTAGTTTTTACATCTTTTTCTTTTTTTCGTTTTTTTACAAGCTCCCGTTGAAATGGAGTCAGAGTTTATTAGAGAAAGGGCGACAGAGTAGCACAATCATCCAAGTAACTTATTCAAGTAGCCATGCTTGGAATGAAGTAATGCCGGGTATTGGAAATGACTTTGTGATGATAAAGCTTATTGACATTGAAGACAGATAAATCTTACATTTTTTCAACTTATGCTTTAAAATAGTCTCTGTTGATCTCCCACCACACTTGGAAACATTCCTCAAAGCTTTTATTTTAATATAGTCTTGATGTAACTATGTATGTGATAGGCACAAAAATGCAAGTCCCTACTCCCGATGACATTTTCTGTCCCACAACAGTGCTGTTCTTAATCACGTTCACTACTGTCACTGAAACTAAACACTTCCTATGAGTATAATGAATTAAAATCCAGATGGGACAAAAGAGGAGTTAACCCTTGCTAGAAAGCTTTTACTGTGAAATGTCAGACAGGAAGTGTTGAATTACACTAGCAAAAGCAAAATTATGAACTTTTTGGTTTTGAAAGTCAAAATGTATGTAATATGTGTGTAATCTAAAATTGATTTGGATGGTAGGTTTATATTGATGAAGCTATTTGGGCTGTTTTATTGCAGGTGTGTGCGTGTGTGTGTGTGTGTGTGTGTGTGTGTGTGTGTATATGGACATGCTAGATCTTTAACTAGGCAGATTTTCAGTGAAATAGTTGGAAAATCAGGTTTCCATTTAAGTTTAAGTTTAAGTTAATGGCTTTACTTTGCTTTATATTGACTTTTATATCATATATATCAATATTGAGAGATGTTATTAAGGAACTGGAAGAAACTAAGTATTAGTTTGTTGAAAGTTTGGATCCTTATGGTGAGCTCCTGTTAACACGCTGTGAACTAATAGTGGATGTTCACTAGAAGAGGCTTTGACAAGATTTGGCCCCAATTAAGCCTGTGCACAAATTTAGCAGATGGAGGGGGGCAAAACTTTCATATTCATATTATACTTTGGCTCAGAGGTTTCTCTCTCATTGCCCCAGTCAAGAGAAATTTGGATGAGATGGCAAACTGTGT
Organism: Echeneis naucrates; assembly: GCF_900963305.1. NCBI lineage: Eukaryota > Metazoa > Chordata > Actinopteri > Carangiformes > Echeneidae > Echeneis > Echeneis naucrates. The sequence goes on along the minus strand of NC_042512.1, from coordinate 11,503,231 downwards.
GCCTAATTAGCTGAGGAATTCTTCGAAAATATATCTACGTCCATCCCTCACATCCAAATGGAGAAGGGGATTCACAAAATATTTATCAACTTTTACTAAAATGTGAGTGGAAAAGTCAGAAAAAATAAACTTGTATAAATTCTTACGCCTAAAAAAAAAACAGAATTTCTTGAAAGTGCTTTTAAACTTCACTTTGTTTAAATTATATATGTTCAGCTAAATATCCCTCAGGCTAATTTTACTATTCAGCTTATGAATATAAAATAATCTATAGGATTTTGTTTCGGATAGAGTCATAAGTTTAGTTTTTGTTTCATCAGTTACTTACAAAGCAAATTAAGTTGATAAAAATCCAAATAAATATTTATATTGACAACAAAACGGTCACAGTAAATAGTAGCTTCAACATGCATTAGGTCCTTCCAAAATGTTTCAACAATGACTTAGTTTTCAGTCTTTCATCATATGGCGTGAATGATGTATTAGCTTTCGCCAGGTTTAATGTCTCCATAGGATTCGGGGCAAAGCAGTTTTTCTTAAATGACACTCAGGGAAACACATTGCACAAATGGAGTGAACATGAACCCTGCCTGCATTAGGAGCAAAATAAATATATGGGTGATGATGGAGGTGATGGCCAGATAGTCCAATAAAAATCCTAGCATGTATAGTTATTATAGTTATTGCATTGTAATTGGGGTTGGTCCTATTTTCAAAAGGGATGTAGAACAACATAAAACATGCTCATTTCTTTCTTTCCTTCGTTTGTTTAAGATTGAAGAGGTTGTTACCTACTGAGTTTCTTCCAGGATATTTCAGCCGCGGGGGTTAAACTCCCCTTTTACATGCATTGTTAGACTGCATACAATGCATTACATCAGTGATGCTCTCATGTAATCACATCACTTTCAACTGTTACAGGGAAGTAACCACGAAGGCATCACTGTTCTGTATGCTGCAGCTGTAGTACAGTGTGAGGGCTCGTGATGTTTTTTTTTTTTTTAATCCCTTTGTCTTGAACCACCTGTTCGCTGTAGAATCTGGTCTTTAAAGTGTCAGGGAGTCACAACTGAACATGCTGTTGTTACACAAAAACCTGTTATATGAAGCATTCAGATAACCCGCAGAGTCATTTATAAAAACAGACATTTTCTTTTTGCATTTATAGCAGCCATATGCTGCACCTTACCTGGACAATCACTCGCCGCTTGAATGAAAAAATAATATTGAACCCTCTAATGTTAGAGTAGATGGTATGTGTCCCAGCTCCTACTGTCCCTTTTCTGCTCTGTCAAAGATGTCACATTAAGAGCAGCAGGACATGAGAGACGCATTCCTCTATTATGCTATTTCCTAATCTGGGGGAATAAACCAGAAAGGTGCAATTAAAACTTCTTTACACTGAAGGGAACAAAAGAAAATTATGTTGGTGTGAAATGGTATCTCACAGTTGGATTTTCAGTGCAGGGAGATGATCTGGAAAGAGTCCTTTCATCCTATCTTGTACCTTTTTAACCAGCTGATATTTATGTGGAAAAAAAAACATGCCCTTCCCCCCACCCACCCAAGGCCCTCTCTGTCATCCTCCTCCCGTATTAGAGATGGGAAAATGAAGTGTTGTACTGCTAAATATAAACTGGCAAACACAGGGCGGTGGCGGCAGTCCTCAAAGGCGCATTTCATACACACGAGGGGGGGATCTGAGGGAGGTATACGCTTACCTGATAAAACGACGATTGTCTTCCCCTGAGAACGCAGGCAGATAAAATTATTTTGAGTGGGAGCACAATGGCAGAGGTGCTTATGTTAATCCTGACACTTCTTAAAAAAAAAAAAAAAAAAGAAAGAAAAAAAAAAGCGGCAAATAAGATAAGCTCCTGCCTCAAGGTAAAGAGAGAGAGTAGGGAGGAAAGAGGGAGGCCCCTGCTACCATATGAAAAATTCTTCCTTCAGCCAATTCCATCAATGCATCTTTGTCCAAGTTAGTATCATAGGAGCATTTATTTGCATAATTCACACCTACCCCCTGAATTCTGCCATCCTCCAACAACCAATATCCTCCTCTTGGCCTGCACTGTTACAAAGTATTTCTCAGAGGTAAGAATTGCCTCGCCTGGGGGTTAACCTCAGTGGTTGGATCTTGTAAGGCAGTCCTGAAAAATGTCACACTGCAGCCTGGATAAGAAATTCCTGCATGAACTCTTTATTAAAGCTGAGTTTATATAGATGGGGATGTTAAACCCCAAACTCCATGTTCTCAGTCGTTGCTTCAATCCAGAACAGTGTTCCTTTTTTTTTTTCTTTTTTCTTTTTTTTTCTCTCTCTCCTTGTGACAATTTGAGAGTCCAAGGACAGAGACTGCCATATGCTGTACAGATTGTGCTCTGTGATATTGGGCAATATAAATATAATTCGACTTGACTTGTGCTTTGCAGAGTATACTCATGCATATTTGTGCCAGCACAACCGTCAACAGTTTTTTTTTCTCCTGCATTTCTTTCTCTCTGTCTGCTGTCTATATTTTAGTATTTTAGTGTTAGAACTTATCTGGCTCAATCTACCATGTCTGGAACAGATGTTGATCACAACTGATTTTTTTGTCACACAGTGTATAATACAGGTGTCGAAGGCCTTCAGCAGTCGAACTGTTAGCCGTCATGTGATTTGCTCTCTCCTTTGTCACTGATGACAGTGTGAAGCATGAACTTCATATTTCTAAATTTGTCTTTGATGGAAATGCCAGCAAAAACACTTGAAGGACTTTGACATTTGTGTGTTATTCGGCTTACCTTGTTTGTGAGCCTCTTGATGAATAGGTTATGTAACAGTTGGGATATAATTTGTTTTGTGCTTTGAGACTCCTGACGCCTGTGTTTTGTTTCTCTCCTTGCTGTCATGTTTTAGGGAACCCAGGAGAGCTGCTCTCCAGGGATCAACGGTAACTAACTGCGGTGGTGGCAACAGCCCGGCAGGTATTCCACACAGAGAGTGTTTGTTTTGTTCAAATGGACTATTTTTGTCTGCCTATCTTTGTTTCTTTCTTCTTTGATTTCTTTTTCCGTTTTTAATGGCAGCTTTTTTCACTTAGGATTGTTTGTTTGCCTCTGTCCTTTATTCTTTGTGCCATGTTTTCTTTCTTTATTTTTTTTTTTTGCCTCGTCTTTATTGTCCTTCTCTCTTCCTCCTATTTTAATAAGATGGTTTGGAGGGCAATTTTATTATTTTGTTTTTAGCTCTGCCAACGGTCATGTAACTAGAATAATTAAACGTGCTTGTTAACAATGGCAGCTAATGAGGAATACAAGTGTTAACAATAGAAGCTGATTAGACAGAGACAGGCTGATAAAGCTTCACAGATAGCTCACCGTTGAGATTTAGGTACCTGAAGACACCTGTTCTCTCTCTGATATCTTTTGCCAGTTTGGGGAGTAATTTCTATAATTGCATCAAAGTCACCAAATCCTTTATTTCTCAGCGGTAAGAATCACATATAAGTACTTTTTTGCTTTGTAGATTTGTGGCAGTTAAACACAGTTGAATCTAAATTATTTTGATGGGTCTGTGTTCTAATGTAGTACTCGTACCACCCCAATGCTGCTGCATACAGTGATGCAGTAAACCAAGTTTTTGTTCAGCCTCTGACAATAAATCATGTTTGTGTCACAAATCAAGACATGAGCTACTAGAAAAAATGTCAAAGTGGCCGAAGTATTATTTTCTCCATGTCTCATACAGTCTGGACGTATTTCTCTAAAACCGACTCCATCCTATTATTTATATCTTTATTCACCCAGAGAAGGTATCTTTCGCATTCATATTACTTCCGTATTTACACCTGGGATCTGCCCAGTGCAACCACAGCGCTCTGCTGCTGGCCACAGGGAGGGAACTGGAGCAATTTGGGAGCATTCGAGCATTCAACAGCAGGCCTGCAAATGTATTGATATGCTTGACATGGACAACATATTGCCCTGCTACCCCATAAAGACAGACAACAGTAACTGCATGTGAGGGATATTGACGAGCACGTAGGACTAGTGCTTTCATGTTGGTGAATTCTCTGTAGTTTGGCTCTATTGCTGTGTGTATCCCTTATATGGAGTAAAAACACACAGTCCTAGTTGGTGGAAAGAGGTTAGAAATGTCGTGAGGATTGCTGATTTAAGGTTGGGTGTCATGCTGTTTGGCAGTGATGAGTCTGTAGCCAGTTCTTGCTGGGATTTGGAAGCTGAAATCATGGCTTGTTTTTAACAGTATGAGTACCATAATTACTCTGCTATATCTGTATCGGTGTGTGTGAAACTGGCCATTATAAAGCAGGTCTGTATATTAATACTGTGCATTTCTGTATCAAAGGTCTCAGTGCATAGAAAAATGCACACAGCCTATATTCAGAAACCTGCGATGTCAGGACATCTGAAGGCTGATTTGTGGGATTTAGTTTCTGTTGGTTACCTGAGATCCGCTCTGTTTGTGTTTGATCATTCAGAAAACAGTCAGTTCACCAACCAATTGTTTCTGGAGCTCCAGGAAGAAGCCGGAGAGGGGTGATGTAAAAGGTTTTTGCTTCTTAAAACAACAAATATATCTTCTTGTGTATTTCAATCCGTCAGATAAAATACTTGCGATGAGTCAAATGTGGGGCCTTTATCATGCTGTATGTTCAAATATCAACTTTCCCATCCTAAAGCTATATGAAAACTTTGTTGCCACGCCTCTGGTTACATATTGACTAGATGGACAATTTGGCGAAGCTTTCACAAAACTAGTGCAGCAGTGCAAAATACAGTATGCAGAAAAAGTCTGTTTTAATTGGAGTTTTTTTGGTGTTTTAATCTTGCAGCGTATTACCATGGAGTGAGAAAACCACTTAAACTCTGTTATGTTGCAGTTTGTCCCCACTGTGTATGTTAAACTAACAACAACCCCCCCAAAAAAAAAAAAAAAGTACACCATAGAAGTTATTTATACCACATTTTTTCATTCCCTGATATGGAGAGTAGAGACCTTTTGAGTGATACAATGGTGCATTTACACGGAGGAACAGCAACCTGACACACCGTAAAGTACTTCTGAAAAGCCATCAAAATACACGGAGAGTCGGCCGGGAAATGAAGGAGGCTACAGATAAGAGTCGACTTGTAAAACATAATTATATTTCCGTCGCTGGGGTGCACAGGCGTTGAAAGGAATGCATTTAACCTGTGATTCATGCATAGCAAGAAGTTGTCGGGGGGAAAAAAAGAACACCAGTTAAATTGTGGAGGTAAGAAGCCTTGAATAAAGTGTAACTAAGGTCATACCATCTTATGAGAATAATTTGATTCGGTGCTAGTCTCCTCTCCTGCAGGCGTTTTCTGCAGGGAAAAGGATTATATCTCTCTACTTTCTCTGCTCCCAAAGGATGGGGAAAGGTCTAGTGGTATTAAAATCCTGTGAGCAGGTTTGGGACTGAATAACTCCACAAAGTAAAAGGAAAAGGTTGAACTGTCGACTTTGTTTCGTGCCAAAGCTCTCAAAACCTTTTCCTGCTTATCTTTTACCATACACTTGATTGAAACTAGATTCATTCATTCGAAATTGCTCCCCCAAAGAGGTCAATTTCCTGCTGGCTCTTGTTTAAATTAATTCACAAAGGGTTCATTGGACTTGGGAGGAAAGATGATTATCAAAACTTTTGTATTTCAAGGAATATTTAGTTATTTCCCCCCAGAAGCTGAAAACATTTTTTATAGTATAAAAGTAAAAAACAAGTCCAGCATGTTTTATCAGATAAAAAATTGAGTTTGTCATGTACATTTGAATTTTATCTGCTCCTTGCTGTTTATATTGCGTACCTCCTCAGTTTCCGTCCATTTTAGTGCAGCAGTAAACATAAAGTGTTGTTTGGCTGTCCATGAAGGAAGAGTTGAGTTTCCCAGGCACTGACTGATATTCTGCTGGAGTAGGTTCCTCATGTGATGGCAGGATTTCAAAGCAGGAGGGCATTAATATACAATCCTGTTGTTTTTTTTTTTTAATCTTACGTACTTTATTTTTCATTGCTAGATTTTCGATAGATTCACAAACTTTTAGTTCATTTGTTACACTAAAACCATTGATCTCTTTCTCTTTGTTTTCTTTTCATGTTTGTCTAAGTGCCCATCCATTTACTCAAGCAAAATTTTAAATCTTTAATCCTGTGCCGTTTATATAAGATTGCTGATCTTCTTCCTGTTAAATTAACGATTAATTTAAAACAGATCTTAAAAAATTGAGAAACAGTGACCTTTGTGCAAATGTGCCCCCCTACATTTTCTGTTTTTGTCCATTTGAGCAGACAACAGCAGGGGACGTGGAGGGCGAGACAGGGAGCTCGATTTTGAATTTATTTCATTTTGATTTTAAAAGGAATACTTTTTATGGGCAGGTTTCGAGGTTTTTATCAGGTAATGCATCACAGCTGGACTTGATTTCGTCAACCCCTCTTCAACAAATGTCTGTGCCCTTCCAATCAGGCAGATTTACAGTACTTGAAGTGATACTCCATCTGGATCGCCTCCACTAAGCAGGTTGGCATCATTTGAATCAGGGGAGCTGCTACTGTCTGCCAATCTTCATACATTAGCAGAACTTGTTATTCAAATTTATTCAGGACTTATTTTTACTACCTAAAATACAAGTACATCAGAAATAAAGCATATTGTTTAAACTGGGATGGGAAGACATCAAAACAGTGCAGAAGTGAATAGTGGGGGACCTTTGAAGTACATTTTAGATCTGTCATTCTGTCCTGAAGAGATATTATTGGCACTGTCTGGTACAATATCTTTGAGCTAGATGTGAAAGATCAGAGAGATATCTAGCCTTGCGGGATTTTTCAACCCCGTTGGGACTTCAAATCGAGGTTAACCTCTATAGCTGTCACCTTCATCTGTCCCCCCCCCTCCACCTCCTCCTTCCCCTCTTCCCTGCGCTCTGAACTTTTCCTGTCAGAGAGTTTCTGCTTAAATTGCAGAGTGCCACCCAAGTTGGTCAAAGTGCACTCACAGTCGGATCAAAGTCATTTATTCTTTGGCATGGCAGCGTGCGAAAGGTGATAACATTGCTTTGCGAGTCCTCTGGTGCTGTGCTTTGCGGCCTGGGCAGCACTGTTAGCCCCACACCAGCTTCCCTGTCTGGAGATGGAGGAGGCATCCTAAGCCTGAGAGCTGCGTTTCTTTCTCCAAATTGTAATTAAAAGGGAATAATTATTTCTCAGTGGTCACAGTCCAAACAAACAGACTGACAGCTCTTTTTTTTTTTTAACTCGCCGAAGCCCCACAGTTGATATCTCCCTTGTGGATTTTTTTTTCAGTGGCTTTCTGAAGCTGCCACTTCTTGCTTTTATTATCTTTGTTTCCAGCCCTGGCCCCTTGTCCCTGTGCTGGCGCTGTTGGCACTGGCCTTCTCCCTGCCATCTCTCTGTTCAACGCTCAACTTTTTCTCACCACATGAAAGCAGCTGCCCGCCGAGAGACCTGACCACGTGGCCTGGACTGTACCTTTTGCTCCCAAACTTTGCTGACCTAATTAGTGCCGAATTAAATCGGACAGGATGCATTCATTATTAATTTCCTGAGTTGGGGTTTGGGGGTCTTGAAATAGACATTGGACATAGTGTGAGCGATGTGAGGCTGAATCACAGGCTCTCTGGTGACGAGTCTCCCTCCCTGCCTTGGACTTAATTTGAATGCAGTGCGCAGAGTTAGCAAAGCAACAACGAAAGACAATGCAAGTTAATCAACGCTCTTTGCATGCGGGTGTATTCTGTTTCTGTGTCTCTCTCTGCAGCTTTCGGTGGACAGCCTGCCAAAAAGCGTGCTCTCATCTCCATGTGAAGCTGCATGTCTGTCCTTTCCTGCCGTTGTAAACCTAAAGCCTTTTCTTGATGCCATCTATAGTATGTCAGACTTCCAGGGGTGGTTCCAACTTAGTCATGAAAGATATGTAAATAAGAAAATGTTGCTTCTTTTTCCTAGTTGCAAGACATTAATTTTGGTAACATAAATACCTTTTTGACAGATGACAGTGATCGCTAAATACTTTCTGCATAAAAAAACTAGTGTCATCAGAATTCAGGAGTATATTAACAGAGCTGATGACTGTTTGTGTTAAAATGACTGCTGTTACTGACAAGGTAGCAGTTGTTTTAGTTTAACTTCTTTTGCTGTTTTTCTTAAAAGTACAAAATATATTTAAAAGGAGAGCAGCTTTGTTTCAATGCCCCCATGTGGCCAAAAAATCTCTAACTATGGGTTCGTGGAAGTGTCCAAGCAGAGATTTGATGTTAAAAAGAGGAGCTTTTGCAAAGGCAGTGGCCAAGTAGGCACCCAGATTTGCTTTATTTGGAACGATTTGATTTGTTCCTGAAAATTATGTTTCCTCTTCATTTGGTGCTGCCTTTTCTGGCCATAATTTCCCAGCCACAGTTAAGTGCTGCTATGTCTTTGATCAGATTCAAATGGCTAGGGATCTGTTTTCGGTGAGTTTGTGTTTTCGGTTTCGCTGATGAGGACAGAGCAGCAGTGAGGCTGTTGAGCTTTTTGACAGCACTCAAGACTCTGGTGAGCTGCAGGTCCTTTCGTCTGAAGATCAGTGGTGGGCTTGTGAAATGCCGCCAGCGGCTACCTCCTGTGCTCAACATGCAGAGAACTGTTGACTTCCCAAGTGGTGTTTCTCTGTGATCCTTGGGGGTTGAGGGGTTATCTATTGGTATAAATAGTAGAAACAAAGGTGGCATCAAAATTATTAATTCTTTCTTTTAAGTTGGTGCTTTTTAACATTCTTTTTCCATAATTTTTTTTATTTTTATTTTGAGGACTGTGTGAGACTGAATATTTGCATGTAATTGTGTGTGTGTTTTGAGGAACAAAAATACAAACCAGACATCAAGCAGAGGAGGAGAGCGAAGGTCAAGCGAGCGTTGGCAGACTGTAGGCTAAACTAATTAAAAGCTCTGGAATACAAATGTAAATGACTGCACACTGGGGTACATTTAGACTCTGGAGACATGTATAATTGATTGGACTTGACTTTGTCGTGCATGGTGCACCCTATGTCATAATAGACAGAACAGAAATACCTATCAATCAGTCACACCTGACATTTGAAGAAGTACTTTGAGTTTCTTGATTCCCGATCATACAGCTCTGCTTTTACATCAATTATAAGGGCACAATCAAGGATGCTTCTTTATAGCCTGGAACAGTTGTGTGTGAATTCACTCAGGTAACAGGGCAGCAAACCGAACATGCGCTCATCCTAATATTTAACAGATTATTGGGGTGTTATTTTACTTCTTTAGCGCGCTGACATTGACATAATTTCGAGGCATTACATAGAAATTTCTCACTCCCTCAAAAAACAACCAAAAAAATGAAACAAAAAACAAAGCAAAACTCATCATCCAACATTTAACAGATGTCATACTAATACTCTCTGTAACTTATTCTCTAACATTACTTGTGAAATAGAAATATTGAAGTTTTAACCATAATTATGATAATCTAAAGAGGTGCTAATTTCCAGTCTGTTGTGGAAATGAGATGTCTCCAAGGAAGACAAAACTGAAATTTTCCAATTCAACAAAGCTACAGTTGTACAACGGGGTTATGGCAAAACAGACTTCCAGATGGTGTCATCTGCAAATACAATGAATTCTTCTACTCCATTTAGATAATGCTGTTTTGAGGACATGTATGTCTATTATTGTGTTCGGATGTCTTTTTCTGTGACATGTTACGTTAAGTTAATGCAACTAAACAATGCAATGTGTAACACGAATGGTCAGTTGCTGCTTCTCATAAATATATCTGTGTCTGTGATAAAGAAGGGACTTTGACAGGATTCTTTGTTTCCATGTGAGGCATTAGATTTTTTTCTCGTTTCGTCTGTGCTAGTGACCCATATTATCCCCAAAAAGGAGTGATCTAACTACAAAGCACCAAAAATCTGGCACATTCAGATTCATTACTGCAACACAAATTCTGAGTCACATAAATTCCAAACAACGTTGAAATACATTTTTTATATATTGCTAATTTGATTTGACTAGATAATAAATAACAAATTTTACTGTTTTGCAGGAATCATTTAGCCAGGGCTTTTATTGTCTTAAATGCGCTAAGAAGTGTTGTGAAAAACATGGCTGCATGCGCACTTTTGCCAAGTGTAGCGCAAGTTATCTGGAAAAATGGCAAACAGATCAAAGAAGTTGAGGTGTCACACAGGATGAGAGGTAAAAGATTTTTCAAGTTGTCAAATCAGAGTTAGATTCAAACATGGTCCGCACTCCGAGCGGAGAAAAACAGAGAGAAAGAGAGACACAGGGAGCGATATGTAAAAGAGAACAGATCAACCATACAGTCATGTCATAGCCCAAGGCAAAGAGCTGCAGATGTAACAAAGACAGGGCCTGCGATTGTCAAGAGGCATGGATAATGATAGCTTTGCATGTAGGGTACAAGGCAAACATCAAGGCCATGCACATCGCACTGCAGGACTTTAAAGGCTGTGGCGAGGAAAGGGGGCCATGGGAGAGAAGATGGCCCCAATATGGCCCTCAGTGGCTCCCCCTCTGATGGCAGAGGCAGGTAACTGGGAACAAAGTAAATTGGAGTACAGCGTGGTGCCAGTGTTGGGGCTTGCCTTTCTTTTTTTTATTTTTTATTTTGAGGGGTTTTGTGTTGAAAAGTTTTCTCCTTCTCCTCCTCCTCCTCTCTTGTTTGTTTGATCCGCCTTACGTCTTAACATGTATCACACCAACTCCTGTATAGTGGACGAACAAGCACTGCTGTTCGACATGCAACGCTGCAAATGAGTGCGACGATGTAGGAATGTACATGTATTGATTTTTTTCAAGTATTGTGCCTGAGTCCCAGTAAAGCCTCCAAAATAAGAACTACACATCAGAGCATTTTCTTACCTAAATCCCCTGTGTAGGACGGTATTCCAGATAGGTTAAGGCACAAAAAGGACTTAATTGTCATTAAGGTGGAGTTAGGCTCTGCTTTAAAGTTAAAAGGTCATTGTAACTTGCACAGTTTATTCCAAAGAAGAATTAATGGCGTTTCATGATATTTTCTCATTTGTTCCACGTGTACTTAGTCCTTGTCAGGTAAATGTTAATTTGAGCGAACGACCGACAAATCATTTATACATGTTTATCGCTTTTCTTTTGAAAGACAGTCTCCAAGCTGACGTCAAAACATTTTCTGTTTGGTTTCAGCAATAGGAATGGTCTCCAAAGAAAGCTTTTACGCTGAAAAATAAACTTCTCAAACGCATCTGTTATTGATGTGATGAAAAATAGAGTGAGATGTGCAAGAATGCAGTCAAAAATGTATGATTAAAATCAGTAATGACGTTGTAAGAAGAGTGTAAATGTCAAACCATACATTCTGTTCCACATTTTGGTACTTGACACTTCACTAGTTAGTGCTGTGGACACATTTGGGACATTATTCTTTAAAATAATGAGTTACAATATCCAACTGCAAGTACATGAGCCTTTAATTATATTGGTTTTGTTTAACACAGCCTAGAAAATTGATGAGATTATTAAAGTATTGATTTGTTTTTATAAAAAATGGGACCTGCTAAATTTCTAATTTCATAGCTCTCTCTGATATCAGGGACAGTTTTCTGTTGATTTAACTCAATAAATGACACAGAATACAATATGACTAGATTGATTGAAAATAAAATGGTTTTTCATTGCACATTTGGCTCAGGAAATATGTTTGCTCTCTTCACAGTTGGTGCATTGCTAGCTATATCATAGACTTCAGGAGCAATTAATGAAATTATGATAGAGAGCTGGAGTTAGTTCAGGCAAGCATGCAGCATTTCCCCTCTGAGTATTTATGTCTTGAGTTTGTGTGTATTTTGGTAAAGAGTGCAACTTTTCACTTGGCGGGGCTCCTCTTAATGACCGTTGGCTGCCAAATGTTTCTTCAGAAGCCATAAACATCATTTTTTCCAGAGCTTGTTCCTTGAATATGCACAGCAAAAATAACCGTCAAAACTTTATTCTGTGTCCATTCCAATTACCAACACTTTGAAAAGTTCATCAATTATTACCAAACACCGCAGGTTTTAGTCAGGGCTACTGAAGGGCAAGCAACAACAGGTTTCCCAACACCCAGGGAGAAAAATAGCTCAGGGGAGGGGAGGGTCAAGGGATAATACAGGACAATATATCGCTGCTAGCAGTTTGTTTGTATTGTAAATGAATGAATGGACAGGTCACTCGTTGACACTGATCCAGAAGCAGACATCAATCAGACTCTTTTTGGTGGCTGTTGTCCCTTTCCTGCCACACAGGCTTCAGTTTCCATCCCTTGAAATGAGAACAGTAGCCTCATATGTAGTGTTTATATGCACCATGAAAAAATAATTGCTTTAACAGTGACTGATGAAACACATATGTAAGCAGGTGAAAATCAACAAGAGCTCCAGGAAGTGAAAAGTTGCACCCTGGATGTCGAAAATCCCGAGATCCCAAACAACTCTGGCCCGGTCTCAACATAGAAAACCGAATTCTGTTATTTGGATGTACAAACAGCTCAGTCAAAGCTGACTAGGATTTGGGTTTATGCTGCCCTTCAATTGTTTTTGTTTTTCTTCTTACATAAACATCTCACTGCTGCACTTGTGTGTGCAGCTGCAGGACCAGCAAACATCATTTTTAAGATGCATCTAGGTGTTAGAGGTTGTTGCTGGGGGGTGTGTGAAATCCCCTCAGAGACCACAATGGTCATGACAAAGGCGTCTTAGTCCAGTGCCACTGCAAAGCACAGCTCCTTCCCTCCCTCATCAGTAAAGGGACGAAGGCTCCAGCTAGCAGGAGGGGGTCCTGCATGACACCCAGTAGGGGTGCCTGCTCACCCCCAGGCCAGCAGTTGATCTGGCTACTGATGGTTAAAGCTCAAGCAATGACTGAGGCCTTGTCGGGTAGACGGGACCCTGACGAGACAGGGTCGACAGGAATTGGCCTCACACGTCTCGTTCAAAGGTTAAGCATGCTATTATGGGCGTCTCGCTGAATTCAGCGACTGCAAGCCTGGCCGATGGCCTGTGGTGTTTTCTCCATGATTAGGCTGGCCCGTCTGACTGGCCTACTCATGAATCTTTGAGAGCTGAATGCCAACGAGGTTGTTAGTGGAGACTGAATCTGAGTATAGGGCTCAGTCGATGTTTAGCATGTTCAAAAAAGGAAAGAGCCAAGGCTGTCCCGGATTATTTGATATGCAGTAAACGGAATCAACAGCTGATCTAAAGAAGTGGAAAGGATTCTTATGGCTTTCCATAGAAGTTTGTGTTTTAGCGTCACTCTGGGCAATGAAAATGAGAGTAGAAGAAAGTAACCACTGAAAATATTGAATGTTTCAGAGACTCTTTCAGAGGCGCTTTCAGTGTCGAAACTTCTTCTCGGTAACATGTCACTGGTGTTGTGACTCGTAGGGATGAAGAGAAAAATGCACTTTGATCATTAAATGTAATGAAGTAGTTTAAACAGTTGCTTACATGCAGCCCCCAGAAGAACAGTCAGAGCTTTTTGGGCAATTCTTTTGACCAATTAAAACAGGTTTCAGCCCTGAAACTATGAGTGCTAGTAGCATTAATACGGCTGGTTCTGTATTTAGACTTGGCTACTGATTCTGGTGACCTGATGACAAAGTCCGAACCGTTATTTGGAAAAGCATTTTTTTTCTCCCGGCTTTATTGTGGTTGTGATGCACTTTGCTGAAATTTTCAGATTTAATCTGTCTGTAACTTCTGTGTTGGCATCAATCATTGTACCTGATATAAAATTGCGCGAATAGAAAGACTCCCCTTTCTGCTATATCATCACGATTACTGTATCTTCATTTTTTATTTTGTGAACATGGGATATGCAGTTTCACACCACTTAAAATACATCAAATACAATCCTTGGTGGCATAAAGTTGAGTGCAGAACCCATTATAGTCTAGCGCTGCACTCTTCAGACTGTGATGTTGACTCATCCTGGGTTTTCGCCCCTGCGTCCAGATCGGTAGCAGACGGCTGCAGTCATCTCAGCCCTGGGCCAAATTAAAATAGAAACACTTAATTACTCAGAGCGTTTGCTTCAGGCTGTCTGGATACACAAATTTTTTGCATCTCTGACACATTGCTACTCAAGACAGGCAGTCTTAATAAATGTATTTGGAGGCTTTTCAGATTGTGTTTGGAGCCAGGTCTGGCGTACAACTTCTCCCAGCAGTTAAAACTGGCATTGTTTTGTCCATATTCCCATGAGTCACATATTCTTACTGAACTGACAGATGAGCTTTTTCTCATTTACATATCCCAATACCTCATTGTATATATCCTACTTTCAAGGTATAGTCTTCATCTCAAGGATGGGCTTCGATTATTTTCATCTTTTCTTACTAACTCGGTTGTTTGGCTGCCTGCCACAGTTAAACATGGCTGTATTTGACATGTAACTATAATTTTCATTTTTGTCTGTGTAATACTAATTGTCACTGGGCAGCAGTGGACAACCTTCTAAGAACATTATAACTCATAACTTATCTATAAAAATGCACCTCATGACAACCCAAAATTGTTGCTGCCACATCAGTCTATAACCAGGTGCATTTTGACTTGACTACCTTCATATCGGGTCATCAGAGATAAAAAAAATTATTTATTAGTTCCTTGGCAATTCTGAGATTGTGAAATGTGTTTATATATATATATATATATAAATGTTTTATCAATAGAAGTCATTAGATGTGATGCTCTTGACCAGATCTAGAGCCTGTTCAGAGTAGAACAGTAAATTATCTCTTGCAAAATTAATTTATGTTAGACTTCATCCTGGGAGTAACACAATTTATATACTAAGTTTAACTAAGTACATTTTTTTTTATATAATTTCTTGTGTGTGCTATTGCAGCCTCAGGTCCTGCACTTCGTCTGTTTCCAGAACAGACATCATCATGCAGTTTTTAGTCTCTCCGTTTTCATGTTTTTCTTCGCAAAGAGCACTTGTTTTCTACAAGAACCTCAAATCCTTTTTTTTTTTTTCCCCCCCAAATCATCAGCACAGGCATTTAGAAAGGTGATTGGTTGCAGTGAAGGGCTTGCCTGGAGTCAATTAGACTTCTTATTTACTATGATTGTTAGTTGTTGTTTTTTTTTTAAGTCAGAATGCACTGGGATAATGAGCAGCATCAAAACCATGAAAGTTGTGCTGTAGCTAAACGAGAGTTTATGTATGTGGGACTGCTTGGCTGATGAAAGTGAGACGCCTGTACACCCTGAATTTGTGACAGGACGCCTTGAAAGCAGAGCCCTTGTTTATCAATTTGCTTTTAACATCACAAAGACGAGACAACGTGCATTGCGGAGGAGCAGCTTGTTTTATCTCTCTTCAAAGCTCCCCCATCAAAACCCACTACACTTCTTTTTTTCTTGCGCTTCTCCCTCCTCCATTACAAGTGCGAAGTAAAGGTTTGCGTAAACATATGCAGAGCATTGCCCCCTTCCAGAAAGAACAAGTCGTCGGATTCATGTCTGTACGTCTGATTCTTCATCCTGTCTCTCGCCTTTCTTTCCCTCTCTTAAAAGAAACATCCCTGAAGGCATGTGTACACACTGAATAAGCCTGTTTTGACAAAGCAAGGTGGAAAGCAACGTATGTAACAAGCTCTTCTCTCGTTCTCGCTGTCTCTTCTTCTCTCTCAGCAGCTCTGTACTTTTTGAGAGGCCTTTCTTTCTCAGTTTTGACAGGGACAGCTCCCTGCCCATTTGATGTCGGCTTGACGGTCAAGGATAATGGTGCGTCATGGGACCGTTGTCATCCCTGTCAATAGGATGGCCAAGGGGGAGGGGAGGGCCCCTGTGAAGCTACCTTTTTTTTTTTTTTTTTTCTTGTAACTGCGGAAGAATTGCTGCATTGTCTTGTCTGGACAGTTGAGCTGGTCACTTTATTTTGACTTCACGAGTCCTTGCAGTTGTGTCATGCACAAACCTGATTTTATGACGCTCCACCCTTGAATGACTCGTCGTCTTTTGATAATCCGTGCTCTTCTTTTTTTCCACTTTGAGCTTCTCTTCACAACAAACTTCCTCTTTTTCTATCCCCGACACACACACGCACACATATATGCACTTTCTCTTCTTATTTTTACATTCACGTCTTCTCAATGTCAAACAAAGCCTTGAAAACTACTGATCATTTTTTTCTTTTTTGTTTGGATTGAATCTAACAAGGATCCTTTTCTCTTTGATGTAATTAAGCTCCTGAGGCTTGATCTGGGCGTCAGAGTTAATTTTTTCCCGAGCATCGCGGGGAGCTATCAGAAGACTTCAGATGTCAGGCACTCTTTCAAGCTTCACGGCACCTCGTTTTTCCTCCACCTCGCATAAAAGATAGGGGGAGGAAGGGAAGGAGGGAGGGTGGAAAAACAAACGGACTTGTCTGCTGTGGTGAACCCCCCCCCACCCGCTGCCCAACACCTCCATCACCACCCTCCCCTGGTCTAATAGTCCTCCTTATCTCGATGCCAGGATCCCCCGGGCCCTTTCTTGTGCAGCCATAAAAATTGCCCACCTGTAGCCTGAGGACAGGAGGGAGGAGGCGGGGGGGGTCTCAAGGATGGTTTTTACTGTGTTTTCTCTTAATGGGACTTGGTTTCTGTTGAGTGAGCAACCTGTGTCACTTCAGCCTCCCCATCACTAATGACGTGTCAGAGGACACCCACAGTGTGGCACCCTCGTTTTTACATTCCAACAAGACATGGCTGTCTGTTGCCGCCGCTGAAATTATTGACAGCAATTTGTATATATGGTTCGGTAGTCACAGGGAAGGAAGTGGCCTTTGGGGAGGGACAAGGCCCTCGCAGGAGTTGGTAAAAGATGGAGGCGGAGGTCAGTGTTTCCTCGCCTAAAGCTCCCCGCATGTGCGGAAAGAATAATCAGCTGGGGTCAGTTTCACAGGAGCAAAGTAACCATCTGTCTGTTTGAAGGACTGATCTGTATTTTGTACCGTGACTGGCCATTGTCTTCTGGAAATTGAGTCAAAGTTCAGGGGGCTGGATTAGGTTTGTAGCTTGATGGTTGTGAGAAGAAAAAGGAGGCAGGAAAGACAGGAAAAGGCTTAGAGACAACGCTGTAATTTGTCTTTTAGTTTCAGCACTGAAAGTCATATCCCCCTCTCTCTTTCTCTCAACTTAGCTGAGCCCGACCCTTGGCTGACAGACACTCAGCCTGTGTTCAAAGCATAATCTTCAACCTCTAGGTAGCGCCGCTCAAGCTTGAAAAAAAAATCTCCATAAGAGAGAGAAAGGAGGTGGAGGGAAGCAGGAGGAGGGGGGGGGGTGAAATAAAGGCACATTAGACAGACAGTTCGTCTCAATTGCTGAAACAATAAGCCCTATTTATCGCCCATTTGAAAAAGGTTTGACGTGGCGCTGAAACAGAAGGGGCTTTCATCTCACTGGCATATTAAACTGTCACAGTGCTTAACTTTAAATTAAGGTGACACGCCAGTGACTTGGGGATGTCACTAATAGTGCAATGGCGACCTGCTAATAGAACTACAATATGACACGTTTGCTTTAACTAAAACCTCTGCTGTCAGATTATGCCAGTGACATCTTAAACTTTTCATACATTAACGTGACACTTGGAACAAATGCAATTTGGCGTTCAGTGCGGGACAAAAGAAGGCGAGCCTTTCAAATCATCTTGAATGGTATTGTCACAAGGTGTCTTGAGATAAAAGGATGACATTATTTTGTATTAGGTAAATGCCATAAATTGCACATGTGGTAAGCGCCATGTGATAAGAATGTGACCTTGTTGTTTGCAGAATGTCTTAAGAGATTTACAGGAATGCTGGAACTCAATGTCGAGCTACACAAGTGGTGAGATGGACCAATTTCTCTTTGTCATTTCACAGGCACCAAAATATGTGTAAATGCGTAGAGTATTGGATTCATTTTTTCCAGTTGGCTTTGTATGAGAGAATGTATCTCTCCATAGTTTTAAAGTTTTTTTTTTATGTTGGTTCCTCAAGGAAAAAGCAACATTGTACTGACGAGCGATAAGACACTTACGCCAGCTAGATGGTCTAACCTAAGTCTAGTTCACTCACTGAAAAATGTTCCCATTCTTTAATATGTCACATAACATTTTTTATGCATCTTCACATGTTTACCAATATATGCCAGTGCAGTGAGGGCATTGTGAAAGTCATTGACTTTTAACAGGAAAATGTGCAGCAGGACAAGGGATGTCTGTTAGGGGACATGCATGCACCTATGTATGTTAACGGTCAGTTTAAAATCCCAATCTGCTGCGCTACTTAGCGCATTAACAGACATCAGTGTATTAATGCAGAGTTGGCATTCAATTCTCCGTATTTTTTCATGTCATTGCTAAACTTTTGTAATAAATGTTGAAAAAAGTTTTTTTGGCTGTTATTTACATGTTCTGAGCTTTGCGAAAAAAAAAAAAAAGGTTAATTATTCAGTTTATCAGTTAAGTTGTGTTTATTTCAAGAGTCCTGGTTAAGTGGTGCTGGATAAATTAGGACAAAACTCTCTTCTAGTAGAAAATAGGTGGCCGTGAGTTCAACTCTGTGCCTGGCTGACTCTTCTGTTACTCTTCTGTACTGTTAAATACAAATTTCTTGTACTTTTTGTCCATGAGATGTTTTTAGCTGCTGTGGTTTCGTTTGCACAAGAGTGAAAACCATTGCACAGCCATTGAAGTACTCCTGTTTTATTGAGCTGATTTCCAGGAAGCTGAATGTATCTAAAGGGCTTGACTCTATCTGCTGAGCTGACTCGTGTCCTTCAAAACACACTCTGCGCCTTTTAAATGATCTTCACAAACAGTAACGATTTCGGTCGCCTGTGATTTGGATTTACTTCAATAAAGTCTCCTTAGTTTCAGAGACAGGATCCTGATTAGAGCCCTGACGCTGACTCAACAATCTACATTTCCAATTAAGTGAAGGAGGCCTGGGACGACATGGGCCGCTACCCTGTTCCCCACAAACTCTCCGTCTCTCACACACACACACGTACAGATACATGCACCGTTTTCTTCTCACTTAAATGGAGATAAGCCCACATACAAACGCTCTCATTTACACCCACATACATCTGTGTGAGCCAAACAGGAATGCGCACATGTACACGCAGACACACATCACATATCTACCGTCGTCACGAAACTTCAGCCACAATGCCTGGGGTCACTGAAACAATCAGTAGCAAAGATGTCAGAGCAGCTGGTTTACTGCAGACTTTTACAGTTTAGGGCTTTCCATTGACCTAAATAAACAGGAAGCGTCCAGAAATACCAAGAAGTCAAAAATCTGCAAAGATAATCAACTCTGAACGACAATGGAGGCTTTGTGAAATGCACAATTTAATACATAAATATTTGATGCAGGAGAGGGTGTGGGGGTGTTTACGTGTGTGTCTGTGTGTGGAAAACCCTATTTTAAATGACTTCATGTTGTCTATGTTATATGAAACACAAAAGCACTTACAGTAACTGCATGAGCTCATTCAGGTAAAAGCCTGATTTGATTTATGTTTTAGATATGGAGAGCTCTCCAAATAAATGTGTTACTAAATGTTACATTAAAATTATGTAGTAAACACACATTTAATTCATCTTCTTCCGTACAAAATGATTTACCTGGTTACGTTACTACAAATCTCAGCAGACTCATCTTCCCTCTTAGTGTCAAGGCTAATTGGAAAGGGGGGGGGGTCAGAAGATAAAAAAAAAAAAAAAAACACCCCCCCCCACAACCCAAAAAAAGCAAACTGTAAAATCCCCTAATTCCTGGATTATAATTTAAAATATTCCAAAATGCTAATCAGGGAATTGCAACCAACAAAGGGATAATAAGACGGTCATCCAATTACTGGCATTTTCTCCCCCTGTTTGGAGGGGCCTCGCAGACCTGGAGCCCGAACGCGCCTCGGCTTCCTTTTTAACTGAAGACACAGCGACGCTGCTCAAGCTGTGAGCAAACACAGGAGCTGCGGCTAGGCCCTCCCTGCGTCTGCCTGTCTCACAAATATGTTAATTAGGGTCCAGATATTCACACACTTAATTAGCCGGAGCCTAGGTTGTTTCATTTTGATTGGGAGGAAAAAGAGAAAGGAAGAAAGACAGGCCGAAAAAGAAAATAAGAAAGGAGAGAAAGAGGTTTTGCTTTTCAATGGCAAATTTAAATATGGCCTCAAGGTGATGAGGAGGTATTGTTAACTACTGTACTCAAATGAACTTTGAGGGGAAAATCCAGCGTGGCCGAGATTAGGCTGTCATTTACCAGCTAGCGTTTCCATTTGGAACATGAAGTGATTGCTCTAATTGAAGTGGCATTCATTACATTAACATATTATATGTTGAAAATGAAATGAGGCCGGCCCCCTGTACCTCCACACTGCACTGGAGAAGATTCTGTCACCGGGGTTTGGAGATGGAGGAGGAAAAGCGTTGTTCGGCTGGCTTCCACAATAGGCATCATTAGACATGAAATTAGAAATGTTTCAGGATGAACTGTTCACATAAAAGACTGCAGGGATTTCACATATAAGAATTTCCAAATGTCTTCAACCATCTCCTTACCATATGTGCACTCAGGCATAAGGAAACACAATACCAACTTTTGGTCCGTGGTCAGAGGGTAACTGTATGGATGCACCAAAGAAAAAGAACGATTTAAATGCGTCTCATGAGAAAATACGTTTTTCTAAGTGAAAGAAAATAAGAAAGGAAAAGTTAGCTCTGTGAAGGCCCCTCTGTTACCCTGACTTGAAAACGAGATTTTAGGAAAACAAAATTCAATTAGACCAAATACTTAACAGTGAATCTCTGTTCAACCACTCTTAGCTGAAAATTCCAGAGGGGAGAAATACATTTCTATATTTGTGCTTTCAATTTTCTTATCTAACTTCAATAGGGGGCAGTCCATTATTCAAGCCATCTCAAAGGCATTTCTATTCACACTCGGCCTAAATATCACTTACACACAAGAATATTATATTGCTCATGTAAATCTTTCTTTTCTTCCTTAAAAAGAAAAAGAAAAAAAAAAACAAAACAAAACAAAACAGCTTGGCATATTTATTGGTGAGTCGTGCTGAGCCTTCCTACCCCCACCCTCCACCTCCCACCCCAAGATACCCCACCCTCCCATCTCCCACCGCCCCCGAATCCCTCACACAAATACAATGATACAATGACCCAAATAGAGAAGGAGGGGATGCAGGGTCTAGACTTGGTTTTCTAAAGGGGATCCTCTCTGCCCTGTGGCTCAATATCAGCCCCAGGTATTTAACATAAACATATTCCCGTTCGCTCTCAGTCTCAATCTCAAATTCTGCATAAGTATCACTCACGACTGTTCATTGTTCTTAGTCTGGCTTTGTTTATGCAGAACAGTTCAGGCAGCCGTGTAAATTAGATTGTATTTTTTCAGAAAACAGAATCAGAAAACGGATATGGTAACTGTGAAGTCTCATGTGAATTAGTTGGTGAGTTGATGTGAGTGATATGCATTTTTTTTTCTTTTTTCCAAAATTCATGTTTTTGACCTGCAAAGATCCTCTGAAACACCTGCAGTCAGGCAGTTTTACATTTCCAGAGGTATGTAAGATATGAAATATTGCTCAAACACATGTGCAACTTGCAGTACGGCTACTGTACAAACCCTTTTAATGTGCAACCAAACAACAATGCGATATGTGCTGTAATGCTGCTCTCCACTCCAAGCTGTATCTGACCCTGTGGCAGGCATCCACCGCCATCCAAGTAGCAAGGAGCACTCAGAGAATCCCTGAATTTTTGTAGGAATTTGAGATTGGTCCAAAAACCAATCCCCTGGCTTTGAGAGTATGTAAAACATGTTCTTTTTTCCCTCTCTTTTTTTTTTTCCTTTCTTACCTACAGCTGACTGGAGCACCAGCTGGTGGCGAGCAGCCAAGACTGCAAGGCATTTGCTTTTACTTGTAGGCTAACTGCACTGCTGAACTGCTCTGGGATTTACTCTACATTATAGAAATGGACTGCAGTATAGATTATTAACGGGATGAGTGTGTGGGCGCGCAAGCTCTGGCCCCTCTTGGAGTTTGGGTTGTGCTTTTTCTTTTCATCCTTTTCTTCCTCTTTTTGTATTAATTTGTATCTCGTTGGTTATCTGCAGAGTGACAAACATCAAGGATACGTTTAACTGATTTCACCATTAACAGTTGCAAGTTGTGCGAGCAAGATGTTTATCTTACTGAAATATAGTTAGTGTCAGATTGAGTCAACTTTGAAAGTGTGGGGTGTGTTTGGCACCACAGATGAAACAAAAACAAGCAAAAAGACATTACTGTCAAAACATACTCAACCCATATGGGGCTAATGTGGAGTGGAGTTCAATATTTCCTGCTGTCTACTAATTTACACAACACACAGAAGCGAATGCACGGTATTGTTATTGTTAAAATGTGTCACAAAGATGAAATATCCACAACTCAATTGCAGATCCTCTTACACAAACCACATTCAGACAACAACAGCAATTTTTATTAATTTATCTATTCATTTTATGGGGTTTTATGGTTTAGTTTTAAATCGCCAAAAAAAAAAGAAAAAAAAAAAAGTCTGAACTTAAGAGCAAAAGACAATATTTTGAATATTTAATAACACAAGACTGTATGTTAGAGACAGAACTGAAACTCTGATAGCTTTAACATTCACTCAGATCTGTGTTTTGGCACCGTTTAATTGTTACTCTAAACTTTTGAAGTCGGAACCAGGCCATAATAAGGATGGATGCTGGCATCAGTCTGCACTCACCACTGTATCTGTACTGTGAGCTTAAGAGCTCAACTATAATGAATTCAGCAGTTAAAAAAAACCAAAAACACCAGGAAAAACAACACGAGATACAGCAGCTGCTGGATGGCAAGTCAGACGTCAAATATTGTGCAGCAGGGCTTCAGCTGAAAGTCAAAGCAATCAATAGACAGGGAATCTGGATGCATATCGAAAAGGTTTATTCCTTCTTTAATTTGTTAAATGTAGGTCCAGATGTTTCCTCCATCTTTGGAATATGCATGTGATGTCATTGGGTAGGATTTGTATCCATCAGCTCCAGTCAGGAATGAGTGCACTCGTCTTCCCTCATGTCAAATTGCAAGTGTATTTATACTCTGATAGGGCAAAATAGAGCAAGAATGAAGGGAGAAAAAATCTCCTGTCAGCTATTCTTACATACAATATTAGAAATCTCATTGTTATGAAGACTTGTGCTGAGAAAGTCTAAGCCTCTTGACTTATGAATTTTAAAAGTACTCAAAGAACTGAGAGAGGGGAGCCTTTTTTCCCTACTGACCTTAATCTTAAATAGGTCTCAGAGACAGGTAGAGTGATAAATGGACTAAAGTGATTTCAACTGAAAAGAGAAGGAGCTAAGCCCACTTTTTCAGAGGGCTTGCACAGGCTCTTATCGCTGGCGGGCGACAAACAGCTCCAAACTCCAGGTTCCAGAGGCGCGTTTGGGTGCACAGTGCCAGCTGGGCTAATGCATAGATTAGTTTACAAGTTTGGCTCCAATGCCAATTGGATTAAGCCTCATCATGCTGGGGGTATTTCCACATTGTTTGACAGTCTACATACGGTCAGCATCAGGCACAGAGTACGGTTGTGATGGACTTAAACTAAATCCTTTCGTTTTGTGTGTTTATCTAAACACATTGTGACCGACAATGTCAGCAGGGTTGAGCAGTTTTATTCATGACGTGTTGTGCTTATTGTGTTGAGCTTTAGAGTGTCACCTTCAGCTCCCATCGTCAGTGCCAGGAAGTGATTGTAACCTTTTATTACTAAGATAAGGACCATCCTTTGCCCTCAGGCTATGTCTTTAATATCAGGGCTCTTGTCACCCTGATACCCCAGTTCAAAAAAGACCCATGTCAAGATCAAAATATCACTGACAGAGGCCGTATCTAATGCCTCTACACTGAGCTATAATCAGAGTAATCACTTTGAACTAGTTCACAGAAAGGCGCTTTATTTTCCAAAGCAAAATTGGTTTGGTCTCCTTTAAGACTCTGAGGTTTATTTGATTAAGACTGGAGCAGAGCATGAGAAATGGGGGGAGGGGGGGTCCTTCAGTGGCATTCCTCAGTAATATTTATACGAATCCCTTGGCTTGTAAATCATTTATACACTTTCCCACTCACGTTTGACTCCAAACCTCAGAGTCAAGCGTGAATTAGGTCTCGTAATAATAAACTAACCTCCTGCTCGGGCATTGTCTCTTGTCAGATCAGAGGAGGAGGGTCAAGAGCAACTGGACCTCTAGGACACCCCAGGGACTCCCCCAAAACCCCTAACAGCTCTGCATTGGGACCATTGCAGAGGCCTTTAATTGTTATTTCAGCTCCCCCACCCCCCCCAGTCTTCACCCCTCCTCCCTACCGCGGTGTCCGGGCAAACAGAATGGTCCTGATAGCTTTGTAATGAGAGGCAGCGTCCGGAGGGAGCAGGCTAGTGACTTCCAAATACATTGCCCTTGTTAGCAATGTTTGGCGCATTGCTCCGTTGTTACAGATGTCGGTAATAGAGCACTAATAGAGATCCATTACCCCTTAGGTTGGTTGTCTGTCTGTGTTTGTGTGTGTTGGTGTGTGTGTCTGTGTGTGTGTGTGTGTGTGGGAGGAGGGGCAACGAGACTCATAAGATTACTACACTTGTGGCTGACCTCTGCCTCCCTCTAAAACAGATTATTTCATTTGATCAAGCCCAAAGGTGGTGGCGGGTTGGGCACCGGTTTGATGAAGACGGCTATTCCATTATCTTCCGCCGTTGTTTGAGATTCAGGATTATAAGTCAACTGTGTAATGGAAAATATTAGTAGAGAGAAAACAGGGAAGGAGTGTAGAACAATAGAATAACAAATTGCATGTTGCCCCTAGGACAGAAGGTAGACAGAAACATTAAATTAATGAGCCCAGAAGAACTTTGTCACAAATGAATCGTGTAAATACATTGATCTTTTCTCTTCTCTTGTCTATTTTCTTATATTCCTTTGCCCCCCCCCCCCCCCCCTCTTCGCCAGCCTAATGATTTCTTCCCCTTCCATTTTTACATTGCAGAGGAAAGGAAAAAACCTGTTTCTGTTTTTCACCGGCGCTCCTCTCAGTAAACACTCTTCCTTCTTATCTGCACGCTGCCTTCTCCCTAGGCTATGGAGCAGATTTTTCATTTAGCTAAAAGCTCGGTAAGAGGTCTATGAGAATGATAATCCTACCACGGGCCGCAGCTGGCGTTTCCACGGCGCGGATGATTAGTCGGGAACGTTTTGCATTCGACCTGGAGAAATTCTCTCAGTGGGAAGTTAGCATCCGCTTACTGTCTTTTTCAGTGGCGCCCCACTCATGGCCCTTACCCCTCCCTCTCTGTCTGCACATGCACACACACACACACACACCAAAGGAGGCTTTTATAATGGATGATGAGGGAAAATCTAGCATTTACCTCCCACTTTTCCTGTTCTCTAAATACCATCACTCCTGTCACTGTGTATGACACTCAGTGACCTTTGTCAAATATATGTCTAATTGCTTTTGACAGGGAATTGGCTCCCCTCTGGTCTGAAAGGCTCCCTCATGAGTCTCACAGAGTGATGCAGGATATCCCACACTCTGCAGGTACAGAGAGGGATTCCCTCAGACAGAATTAAGGCAGTGAACAGGAGGAACAGGTCATGAATGCACTTATCTCATTTGTCTGACAGGTTTAAACGTTTATTAAAGGCCTGAGCCTTAATTCCCTCAAGCAGGTGTAAGCTTCTGTTGAGGTGTGAATTATATCCAATCGAGCAGATACGCTCATAATATGATGAACGTGAGCCAAGCTTTTCCAGGTGGAAATTGAATAACTCATGGTTTCTGGGCGTAATCCATCCGTGCATTGTCAAAGACAAATAGAAGAAAAGCATTGTGTCTGTTTTTAGCTCTCGTCGCCTCTGTACAAAAACAGTAAACTGTTTTAATGGTGTTGTGTTCCTTTTGAATTATGTCGATACAAGTGCAGGGAATCTGAACTGTGTATTTTTCTGTGTAACATCGTCTCAGAAAGAATTACTTTTTGAAAGCGAACTTCTCTTTGTTCTTTTCAGGAAAAAACAGGACTGTGATTCAGGCTCAAACCAACAAAACACAATCTACACTAGAGCCATTTTAAGATACATAGGAGGAACACGTGGAGCTTTTTGCACTTTTAGTGCCCCAGGTCACATAACAACAAGCCCACAGTGGATGGACAATGTTCACCGATGCAACTAACTCAAATGGGTATTTGCTTTCCTCCAAGCATCATCTGCCACCTGGCTTCAGTTATGAATAGAGCCATAATTATTCCTGAGAGACTTCTGTAGACAAAATGCATAAATCTAATTCTTCTAATAACTCTTAATGTCAATTTTGGTAATACCATTCAAAATTTTGATTGCTAACTTAAAATTTTCTACCAGGCAGCAGTAGACTAGAAGTGAAGCTAGTGCTGTAATAACAAATATTACTCATATTCTGCCACAGTGGCAATGGACAATCAAACCTCTACAGTAAAATGCCTCTGCTGTGTCTGCTTCTGCTGCCTTCTTGAGGTCATATTCTTTACTTGGCTCCGGAAATATATATCATAAAAATAGAGAGAAACAGCTGCATTGAAAAATGTCATCCATCATCCGACGTGACTTTTATGGCACCGTCTTTGGGCTTGCAACAAACATTTCATTGTTTCAAGCTATATGTATAGAGATCATTGTTCGTGCTTGCCTCAAACTGTGCTCTAAGGCTGGCTTTGACTTATAGTCCACACTAATAGAAAAGGATAAAACAGTCGCATTTCTTGGAATAATTAATGGAATAATAGAGCTATATTTGGAAAGAAAATGACACACAAGGCTTAAGTTTTTTTTAAAACCGTAGTTAGTGTCTAAGCTGTTTTAAAAGATCAGAACTGGAAATATTACAGCATCCTGTGTTGCTTCACGTTTTTAAAATTGACCTATAATCACCTTTTTCAACAAGTGATCTGGTTGAAAAATTATGACTGGTGTTTCTCCAGAGCAAGAAAGGGGGGCAGTGTGATGCTACACTGTAAATCCCTGTGTGGAAGAGGTTTGGAGAACGGCTGGGTGTCCAGAGCTTTTGACTTTGACACCAGAAATATGGTACACTGTGTTCTACCAACAATGATTAGAATATATTGTGATATAATGGAATTTAAGCTTCAAATATTCAAAAAAATTATCAAAGATAATCAGCAGGCTGTGTAGAAATGAAGTCGGTGTCATCTATGTGTTAGCTTGCAGAGAAATCTTCTGAAGCTAGCATGCTAACCAGCTAGCCACGTCCTTTGGAACTCAAAGTCAGAGGGATTCGCTCTCGTGTCCAGTCTTGCATAGTTATCGTCCACTACTTTGTCATCATGTTCTGCTCTTTCCTCAAGACTGGTGCTTCTGCTAGAGCTGTTTTCCTTTGTTTGGAGTTCGACAGTTGGCCAGTTCTAACACATGATCCCTTTATGATGGAAATGCTAAATAACTCTGGACAGCTGTGCAGTTGGTGTTGACCTTTTACCCTAAGGTTTAAAGATGCTTCACTGAACGGGAATTAGGCCTCTACCACCATGTATTAATAATCTGTGAATGTATATCTATACATTGTACACTTTATTCTTCCGCTGGGAGTGTGTGACAGCATGCAGATCAGCACATAGTATTTGTATTTTTAAACCAGCACAAGAGGAGATGACCTAGTGTCTGTGTGATATAATTGTAATGACTTGTGACTAAGTAAAAAATGTTTAACTTCAGGGGTAAATTCTGTGGCGTTTCCTCAATACTGTGGCTCCATTGTCATCCTCGGTTAAAAAGAGAGGAAAACATGTTGGATGAATACAATCATGTGACCAGAAGTAATGACAACCGTGACCCATTTGCACGATGATAATTAGCCATCCACAGCCACAGGGTGCTGACCTCCAAGCAGGGATGAAAACAAACCCAGCGATTTAAAGCTCTTTTTGTCAAGCAAGAGAACATACTGACATTTTTACCCTGCTAGGGACCAGCTCAAACTCTGCATTATGTGATGTGTTTAAAAATATTGCATTTATGATACGCAACATGTATTGAGTAGGGCATGAGTGGTTTTCCAATGTCTGAGCTGAAGTGACTCTTTATGCTTCCATGAATTCTGACCTTGAAAAAAATCATTGCACCAATAATTGTCCATAAGCTATAACAAAATCAACCTTAAGGGCACTTTGTGATCAGATTTATCTTTCATCGCACGCTTGACAATAAAACAACATGAGGAGAACATTACTTCTACTTTTTGATTGCGGCATCATTTCTGCTCTCCTCCAGGCAGTATGTGACACACGACACGAGACCTCTGTCTTGCTCTGATTCATTTTTAGCTGTAGTTGTGTAATCTGTTTATTTTCTATCGGATGTAAACGAGTTGGTCCTTATAAAGTCACATGAACTCTGAACTTATCAGATATAAAATCACAGCACCAGCAGTTTCCGCGTTTCTGGTGATGATAGAAACCTCAGCAATCTTGCATCTCCTCCTTTACTCTTATCAAATTTCTAATCATGATATTGAAATTCTCTTCTAACAGAATGAAACGGCAGATTAGAGAAAAGTAATTTAATTTTTTTCTATTTGTGTATCTCTTCAAACCTTAAGGCACCATCTGATATGATATTTAATAATAAAATTTTTTATTTATATGCATTCATGATCAAAGAATTATAATGCAGATCTTTTGCTTTGTCGACTTCTAAATCATTCAAAACCATTTTTTTCTGTTAAAGATTTGCTGCAGAACAGAGCAATTCAAAACAAAATCATGAATTTTTTTAATTGACTTTCATGGCTTATTATTGAAAAAACTTAACATAAAGTCAGACATGTCATGCCTGCATCGTCTTGAACCTTGAGTTGTGACAAAAAAAAAAACCTTGAGTGAGAAGAAGAGAGACAAGATTAGAAACAGAACCTGGCGCTGCGTTGGTGAGCTAAGCACCCAAGCCCGGCTCCCTCCGCCGCTGTCTGCGCTGTAAGTCAGTTGAGTATCACACCTACCAGGCTGATCGAAAATTCAAACACTGAGTGCCAAGATCTTTATGTGGATTCCCTACTTCCAAATAGCTTAGGATTATTCTCTGTCTAAGCTAATACCTGGTGAGGAAGTAAAGCCTGAAGGATGGGATTATTTAATATGGCATTTTTAATGTGTGACACACTAATCACATCTCAGAACAGGAATACTTCAACCATTTAACTTTCGTCAAGGGAGGAGAGACGTTTTTTTTGGGGGGGTGGGGGTAAGCCTTCAAAAGAGACCCCCTTCCCTCCTTCCACCGTACTGCACCTCATACTGCAGGAACCTGCTGCAAAGCCACGGTGACAACGACACATTGTTGTGCCTGCTAGGGGAACAAGGAGGGGAAGATGACAGAGACAGAGTAACCTCGAGTGCATGAGTGAAGGAAGTTTTTTTATTCTCACAGTTGTGGTGAAACAGGGCCGCCATGGCGACACGGGGAGTCTTTCCTAAGCATTACACATCAATCCCCAGGCCTAGACGGCAGACAGAATTACTCCTCTGCATACCGATAATGATTTCACAATCCTCACATACCGGTGTCTGAATCTCCCATGGATTTGGGGATAAAGCTGAGTTTTCTCCGGATTCCAAAGTTTAACAAGGTGAAGTAGACAAGCTCTGATTTGACCACTCTGAGCCGGTAGGGAAAGTTGATGGGCGCTCAAACACTGCTGCACGCTTGACAGGCGACTTCAGAAACAGGAGTCGAAGAAGAGTGATTTGACAAGGAGGGAAAGGGTGAGGAGGGTTCAGACGTGCTCGTCTCTTTGTCTCCATCATATGTCTGTGATCATTAATGGTTAAACATCTGAAGCGTTGCTATTATATCAGCATGGAAAGTTATTAAATACACACACACACACACACACACACGTGCCCTTGTGTCTCTCTGTCTTTAAGGATCAGGCTCTGATAGTGGTGAGGAAATCAATGAAGGGCCTGAGAGCAGCCGGTCTGGCAGACTTGACACGCAACAGAGGAAGGTAAATTATTGGAACTTTAATTACTTTGATCCGTCATGCATTGTAGCATTGTGTCAGGGAAGTCAATGCCATGACAGACGCTGAACAAAGGCCAGCACCGCATTTTCATAACATCTTCACTCCCTTTTCCTAATGCCTGATTAAAGCCGGGTTGTTGAGGACCAAAAGCCCCCAGCCCCTGTTTTTTTTTTTTTTTTTTCCTCCTTTCCTCCCTCTTCTCTGCCTCTATGCACTGATTTAGAAACTCATTTTGAAAGCTCTGTTTACCCAACTCATTACTGAAGTCAGGGATTGAATGCTGGTCTATTATGGACCTCTGCACCCGGGCTTTACAAACAAACACAATGCACTGTGCTATCACCATTATCACATTGTATGACCGTAATGTATCGCACTGTTTTCTACCCATAAATATAAGTCCATGTTTTCAGCTAAATTAAGAAGGATTTGCCTCCACAATGGAGCCTGTCCTTTTCTGAGTGGCCGCACAAGAAAACAATGACAAAAAACCCACAAAGTAAATGAGCAAGAGTGAGAAATTCCTTTTTTTATCATCAAAGGGTGTACAAAATTGCTCCTTTTTTTTCCTATTTCATGAATATTCTACCACTTAGCGTTGGGATGAATCTGCAGGATTGTTCTGGAGCTGATAAATGGCCAGCATGTGTGGTAATTTAGAAGCGCACATTAATCTCCAATCGTGGCCTAAGAAGGGAATAAATAGGAAGCAGAAAAAAGTAATTGATATCTAGCAAATGGGCAGAGCCCCAATAAAGTTATGCAGATATAACTAAGTCGATCATCTGTGTTATTAATTGCACAAACTGCAATATGTGAACGGAACAGGAGGGGAAAGTGCTTTGTTTTAATTATTCATTCATGCGTTAAGTACAGTTAAGGAAAACTGTTGTTTATGGAGAAAGTGAAGGGAACAGCTCATATAAATTGTCAGCTGTCATCAAGAAAGGAATGCTGCTTTTGACTGGAGTCTTAATTCATTAGCGGATCAGGGATTTGTTAACTTCAGCTCCAATCATCCACCAAGTCTTTTACTGATGGTTTATATTCCTGTCAGTGAGCGATTGGTATTTTATTGTATTCTGCAGTTCAGGATAATCCTGGACAATGTGACCAAACAGGCTTTGAGACACTTTCTCAGTTGTAGAGGACAGTGAGGACATTAGCTGTCGCTTTTGCTTGTGTGATGTGTTCATGTTGATGTGCTGCGGGCAGACAGGCATGCACTGATGCTGGCTGACTGCCACTGAATGAACGCATGAATAAGACATGAATAACATCGTAAGCACGGCACACGTCTCTTTTTTTTTTTTTTTGAATACATTGAATGTTAAAAAGAGGATTTTGTCAATTTACCAGCACCAAAACTGGAACCAAACAGTTGTGGTTGAGAACTGAACCATCTCCTTGGCTGAAATAGTTTTTATTGTCCTGTCTGGGGGAAAAGTACAATTAGTTGGCTGTACTTAAATTTCATTTTGTGTAAATTGTACTCACTTGAATATGTTAGTTGCTTTGAACCCCTCTCCATTTCAGAAGCTAATATGCTACTTTTTATTCAACAAACAAACATTAACATTAATGACAGAACATAATGTATTACAAATGAAATTACCCAAAAATGCATTATGTTGGGAAAATAATTTCGAATCCTCCAACAGCAGCAGTCCTACTTGTGTGGTAAAGCATTACTGGTGATAGCACTGTAGTATCTTGATACATAAACTACACTCTCTCTTTATATATCACTATTGTTGACATTTTCTTCTACTTGTAGACTACTTGTAAACTGTGTTTACACAGTTGTACTAACGTATCCATATCACGTTCAATCTGTGTTAGACCATTTCTGCATGCTTTCTTTCTTTCTCCTCTACACAACTGCAGATATGTACCAATGCAAGTACACGTCTGGAGTAGCACACACCTGTGCAGCATAAATACAAACGTGTGTAATACAAAGATAAATATAGCAACATGTACATCCTTTCCTGAAAGTAAAGAAGTTATCCGTCCTCTCATGAAAGTTTTTGGAGCCAAACTGTCACTGTAGACTGAAGTGAACACGAGATATCTGCGTAAAACTTCAAATGTGAAGAGCCTCAGAAAGAGGGAAAAAAAT
Source organism: Echeneis naucrates (assembly GCF_900963305.1). Taxonomy (NCBI): domain Eukaryota; kingdom Metazoa; phylum Chordata; class Actinopteri; order Carangiformes; family Echeneidae; genus Echeneis; species Echeneis naucrates. The sequence goes on along the minus strand of NC_042512.1, from coordinate 11,470,901 downwards.
CATACTTCTCTCTTAATTTGTATTGATGGCCTGGAAGAAACCCGCGTGCTTTGCAGTTCTGTAAGGGGGGAAGATGTTTAAGTGGAGATTAATTCAAATTTCTGCTTGCTCAGTACTTGTTAAACTAAAGCAATTTATATTCCTTCTCTTAACGATCCTCCCTTTCTCTGATTGCAGTAATGTAATCTAATTGTAATTATGATACTATCTGAATCATGCAGACCTTAACATGATTGGAGCTACTCATTGCATTAAAAACTAATTTTTGAGTAATGATGAAAGGAGCACTGGAAAATGTGGAAGTATTACATTTTTTCTTTATCTCTGTTTTGTGGGGGGATCTTGTTCTCTTAGTTCTCCTCCTCCTCTTCATCCCCCCTGCCTACAGTCCTAGTTCTGGTATAAATGACAAGGAGGAGTGGATCCGAAAAGTGGTGGGAGGAAGTGAGAAGGGGGTAGGGGCTAAGGCTGGATGCGAAGAAGACCACCCCAATTAAACGTATCAGGCTCATCAGTGGCTGCAGGATAGCAGCGTACCGCTGTGAACAAGTTCACTGTCATCCCACGAGGTTTAACTTATCATCGCGTGTGCCTCCTACGCCATGCATCACCCCTCTTCCACCCAACACCCCTCTCACCTCACCCAAGAGCAGAGGAGTGAGGAAGCGTTTCCGGCTGGAATGATAAGACTGAACTAAAACAGTTGTTCAAGCCGCGGAGGCAGCAGTACTGGTGATAACGGCTCAGTGTCACAGTGACAGTATTGTTGGTTTAACTCAGAGGTTTGAATCTTTATTTAAATGCAAATAGATTTGGAGAGAAGGTATTTATCTGTTCCTGTTTTACTCAGGAAAGCAACCTTCAACTTATATTACTTTGACACTGATGTACATTAGTGTTGGTTGTATCAGCTCCAACTTGCATTAAATGTGGTGAATTACTGCAGAACCAGTGCTGATGACAGCACGGCAAGACTTAGGCATCACTCTAGCACTAAAAGGATGAGGAAGGTGCAGCACCTGCAAGCCACGTTAGCTGTAAAAGCCAGGGTTAAGGATCATTCTTATCAGAATATTACTCTGGTAAAATCTCATTTGAGGGGCTGGAAACCCCTTGAATGTGGATAGTGAGCCTATTCACTGCAGTGACAAGCAGACATGAGGCCGAGGTGAGGGAGCAGGAAAGAGGAGGGGCGAGGATAGATAACCCAACAGCTTTCACACTCCTGAAGGTAAAGCACTTAATGTATGAAATGAAGTGTTAATGCAGAGGTGGCTGGCCAGGCGGCAAGGGCTAATGGGCATCGAGACGCCATGAAAGCTCCTCTAGCTGAGAGGGACTCCTTAACTCTTGCACAGGGAGATAATTTACCTGCAACTGTACAGTCGTAACAGGTAAAAGCCGATGCCTCTGGAACGAATATGCTTTAGTAAAAGCTAGACAAAAAAAAGTGCCATAAATGATTTGTGCTCAAGGTGAGCATCCTTAAAAAAATAGAGAAGAGTGGTGAAAACTGACCTGCCACAGCTGAGTGCTGGGAGTGTCTTTGTAAAGGCAGACATGTCAGGGCATCCACCTTCTCCTGGCCTCAGACATCTCAGGTACCCTGTGGGACTGTGAAATGACACCAGAAACATGTTTCTTTAATAACATGAGCAGAGGTTTGAGAGTCAGAAATGATAACACTCTTAAACTTGAACTTATATTGCGTTGTATCAGAAGACAAGGTGATTGATTATCCAGCATCGGTATCTCTCTTTTCTCAGTGTGTTTTGGCATTGCGGAAGTGTCCCATGAGAGTTGTCCTGATGCTTTACATGTTATTTTTTTGGAATAATATCATGTCATACACTAAACAGCAAAATACTACATATTCTTCAAATTTTCATTATATCCGGTTTATTTTACCCCCTCTGATATTTTTGGATTTATAAAAAATTGATAGTTGCATAATTTGTGCAAATGATGCAATGAATTGCAGCATCACCTAATATTGGTGAAGGAGATGCGATTCTGCCTCGTTTTAAAACCCCCCAACCCTGAAAATCCATCTGTGCTTGTATTTTTTTTTTTTTTTCGTCTTTTCTATGTGTTAACACAGAGCCACAGTCAGTTCGTTCAGCCATGGCAAACATGCACGGATCTGTGGTTATTGCCCTTCTCCTGATGCCTTGCTTTGCCTCCTCTGTGCCACCTGGGTGCTCTAGTGGCTCCAAGGCGAAGATGTGCATGACATAGGGAAACTGTATGTGTGTGTGTCTTGAGTTTGTTTGTTTGCTGAGGGCATGAGCCATATTTTCACTGAAAGTGGAAAGACCTGAAGCTAACACACAGCTTGCACTATGTTCTGTGATTATGCCGCAGGAGGTGAAACTATGAAACATTTGAAAGTGACACCTTATCAGGGTCTGACGAAGATCATCAAGACAATTGTAAAATTTGTTTAAGTCCAAACATAATCACTTTGTCTTAGTCTGTAGGCTAGTATACAATTATCATTTAAAACACAACCAAGATTTTGGGATTCCGACAACAGTAAGACACAGTTCAACAGACTCCAATACAAACAAAAAGTGTGACTTAAATAGAAATGAAAAAAGCCAATTTTTTTATGCTCTGTGAAATTTGATACCAATAATTTCATATTTTCCTTTTTGTTTGTAGGAATAAAAAACTATGTAGTTTCGCTGCCCCAGTTCAGGGGAAAACAACTTAATACTCCCTCACCACTTTTGCTGGTGAGGCCCAATAAAACACCTGCAGGGCGTATAAATCCAAAGTGGTAGTCTTGCGTTGGAGTGGTTCAGTTTTCTGAATGTGCCGGTGTAAAAGGCTTTGAAGTGAAAGGTCCAGTTTGATCGTGATTGGAGGTGTGTCATCCTGCCCTTAACATATGGACCTTAACATAATCTCCTGCCACCGTGAAGGAGCTTCCATTTCGTGAATGAGTCGAATTCAGACAACGCCGCCTGAGCCGTACGTGTAATTTACTGATGATACCAATCTGAGTTCATTGTATTTCCTTAAGTACCCGGGAATTAGTTTCAGAGGAGCTGTGCAGGGAGGTTTTATTCAGTGTGGAAGGGTCACAAGAGAGCCAGAGCCTTGATGAGACGGGATGATCAGGTTCTCTCTCTTTTAAATCTCAAGGGTTTCCTCTCTTCTCAGTATTAAAGACTCCCTGATTGGACTCTGGACACCCTGCAGATGTTACCAGCTGGCAAAAAGGGAAATCACGTGAGCCCTCATCGTGCCTCGCTAGTCCCTTTAAAACTGCTAATAAACGTAGGCGCACACCATTGCATATATTCAGCCCGAGAGATGCAAAGGAATCTACATATGCACAGCCCAATTATTACATTGTTCACCAAATGGTACAATGATTAGTAGAATTTAAACACCACTTTGAATGGAAAAAACAATATTTGCAAAGGGAGAGTGAGATGATAGGAGCTTTGAGGATATGCGTTTGTTCTTTCTTTTGGCAGAAAGGCCATTGGTGAAATGAAAACAATTAAAAGTGAGTTTGGGGGGCCCTGAAGTCAATTAATTTCGCCGTGGCAGAGCAGTCAGGAGGCCAGGCAGGAGGAGAGGTGGGATTGAGAGGAAAAAAAAAAAAAATCACAGGTCTCTTAGCAACAGCCCCCCCCCCCCCTTCCTGCACCTCTTCCTCCTCCTCTTCCTCCTCATGTCAGAAACCTTTGAACCCTTGAGGCTCCAGGAGGTGCAGGGAAACTTTCCCTAGGTGTCTTTTACACCGCTGCTGCCTTCTGATTGGCTCAGGGCGTCCACTGGCTGACAGCCACCTCCCTTAAGGGAATCTGGCGGATCTTGAGGAGAAGAAAAACACAAAAAGGGAGGGGGGGGGATTAATTTTAAGCTTGCATGCCCCACTGGGTGCCGAAGCCACTTCGGGGATACTGAAGGATGCCCGAGCTGACAGGATTTCACTTCCAGAGGTAGAGAGGTGACAAACTCTATCATGGGTAGGGGGCAGCGCGGGGGCCTGAGAGGGCAAACCTGTTCTTAGGAATGGCTGACCTGCAGTCGTATTGAACCTATCTATCTCTCAACACCACCATAGGTGTCATGGGGGACTGTGAAAGCAAAAGAGAGGTAGGGGAAGTGAAGAAAGTTGTTACAGAAAAGAGAGATGGTGGCATGGCGAGGAGGGGAGGAAAAAAAAGAAAAAGTGGCAGAATTCAGGGGTGTAAATGATGAATTACTTTTCATCAAGTGAAGGGAAACATACTCCGGAACAATCCAGAAAACGGAGCAGGGAGACTCTGACCTCGTGCTTCAGAGCAGCCAATATCTTCATTCAAGAAGACAACCATGAAATTACACAGAAAATGGGATTGTCATGAGCGGGCCCTTGAAAATCTTGGTGTACAGTCATTATGGCGCGGGAAAGAGCCTTCATCCACACATCATACCCCATAAGAGAAGAGAAGCAGGGTGTGTATCCGCAGGGACAGCTGCTAGAAATGAGAAGGTCGGGGCTAGTTTAATGAAAAGAGTGATTTTGTTTCTCCGTTTCTTACCTCAACATATTACATACATACTACATACAGTGCGTCTACCATTAGGTTTACACTGAGACACATCCTGTAAACTGCCCTGTATTGTATTTGTAGGCGTCCACACGCGTCCTCGAAGGAGTGTTAACAAATGTTGGAGAGGCGGTGTAATTAAAGGGAGAGGGTTGTTTCTCTCACATATGAGAAATCACACAAGCAAAAAAAAGGGGTTTTATGAACAGATGCACAGAAAGAAACGCGGCGCCTAATGAGCAATCAAATAATAATGAGGAAAATCAAAGCGGAGGAGAAAGAACGAAGCATTGAATACAACATGTTCAGGTTAATCACTGAAATAATGCAGCTTCACAATGCGTACCAGTCACTTACTGTAAAAGTGCACCAGGTAAAACATTGTGTTAATGCAGGGTTTTATGAATTGCCATGACAGATTAGTTTAGATGGTCTGTACATTGACTCTGTATTTGCATGGTTGTACAACAGATTCATTCTCATATAGTATTGTTACGACAACTATTTAAAAATCAATGAATTAGCTCCTCGTTGATTCAGGCCGATGTGAGCTGGCACAGCGAGGCGGGGTCGAGTCGTTCTGAATGACCCTGGCTGCTGAACAAATCTGTGAGCTTCTCAACAATATTGTTTTCAGTAAGCACAATTTTCTGTGGCTGCTTTGATAAAAAGCTGAATTATGAGTATTATATAAACCTTAAATCATGATCACTATTATTGATTTAACAAGGATCATTTTCTAAAGGCACAAACAGTGCTGCTGGGCAGGGTGGAGTGTGTGGCAAAGCCAAGCATATGAATATCACACTGAAGTTATACATTTAGAACAAGGGGATGCATTGTTTCCAATGTGAATGTCTTTTTTCATGGAAGTCGGGGGAGAAGTTTAGGAGAATCCTGTTTACGATAGAAAAGTGGAAACTGGTAGAGTTAGGGGGGGTTGGGGAGTGGGAGTGGGAGGCTATCTCCAAATTCCTCTCCATGAAAGCTGGCTGCACTCTCAAAGCACAGAATTAACGAGACGAAGAAAAAATAGGACTTTGTGGCGGAGAAGCGACGTGTCCATGGAAAGTATTTTGAAGGATCTGTAATTTTCAAAGTGCTCTGCATTTAAATGTCCCTTTTATTCCTAAACAGCCTTAAGACACTTTTCAAACTGCTCGATTCACATAATTAGATGGGGCCGACCGATGACTCTCTCACTGTGCCATACAGCCATTAGAAAAGGGGTCATTCTCTTTGCAGAATGGCTACTGTTCTCACTTGTCATTAATTTGCCACTTCAAAGCAGAGGGAGCATGTGACACTACCGACAAATGAAATAAGTTACACTTATCTCAAACAGTAACCATTACAGCTGCAAACTTTTCAAGTCCAATCACACTCACACTTTTTAACAGTCTTTTCAAAGCATGCTTATGTCGTCCAGTTTAAGATTGCATGTTGGGAGGAAAAAAAAAAACCCGCTATGCTTGGAAAATCTGAAGCCTGCATCGTCTTTTCTAGTGAGTCTCCACCGGGTGGGGTCCATAAGTGGGTAAATTCAGGTCCCTGTATCAGCAGCACACCTTCACTGTAACATATTCCCATTTGACTGTAAAATCAGACAAAACTCGATAATCCTGGAATTTGTTTTCTAGATTTAATGTCTCAGAAAGTGCAGTTAACTTTCGCAGTTTAATTTCAAGTCAAAATGACTAAAACTGGATTAATGAGACTTTTACATGCAAAGTATAACACAGGACATTTTCCCTGAGCTAATTTTAGATGCCAGAGTTAATAATGTGTAATGGCATTCACAGTACATTTACTCCTGAAGACAACTTCGATTAATATTGTCAAAATACATTTTTATAGTGCAGTTAGACTACCTTTAACTATAAAAAGTACCGTACTTTGCTTCACTCTACATTATTGCCCCTTCAGGGGAAACTGGCCCTGCAGCAGACATTAAAAATACAACAGAAGACGTACTTCAAACAACTCATGAGATGAAGCTGCCTAAGAACACAACACTGTCTTATCATTACACACAGATTAAAAATAGTTCATAAGATTGTTTTTCCGATTATGCTACATCGATGTGAGCATGCATGTGTGTGTGTTTGTTTATTGGAGATACAAACATGTATATGTACATAAACCGGTCAAATGCCATAAGCCACCCCCTTTTCTCCGGTTTATTTACCTGCCAATTCAAGGGTAGTGAATAATTTTAAGTCGTACCAAGGTTCACATGAGAGAGTCTGAACCACCACAGCGAGTCCTCATCACCTTGACCTGGGTTTGAATCTGACCTGTGGTCCCATCTCTTCCTGACTCTCCTACCCCTCTCTCTCATTGTTGCTATCCAAATAAAGGCAAAGGTAAAAAGGTCAATGGCAGAAAATAAAAGTATGAAACAAAAGGTTAGGTTTCAGGCATGAAGAGAAGGAAACCCATGAAAGTGAATGCAAACAATTCCTCCAGGTTGATTACTTACAAACCTTCTGACTGTACAGTGCAGGGATATGTGTGCCTTTCAACACACTCTGTTGCATTATTAGCACAACATTGTATGGCTGGATGTAGTTATGTGTATGTCTATCAGAATGGTGAGGAAAAAGTAACAAAGGAAGGAAGACAGACTTGTTGGTCAGGGCTGCGTTCTACAGCAAAAATAATGAGCCAAAACATTACAAGGAAAGAGCAAGACTGTGGCTTCACATAATGGACATCTGTCCTGGATGTTTGGTTATTTGCGTCTAATGTATTTCTGAGTAAGCTTTGCTGTTTTTATTTCTGAGCTTCACTTCCTTTGAGTGTCCTTTGCTTACCCCTTTAATAGTTTTGTTTTGTACAGCTATTATTCCAGCCACTGTATCACAGCTCCACCAATAAATCAGCAGGTTAGCTTTCCCAGGCTATATGTCTCTTTCACACACACACACACACACACACACACACACACACACACACACACTGCACATATTCACTATTTGAAAATGTTTATCATTTCAGACTTTTTGAATATTCATCTCATTCTCATATGTATGACAGACGTGGACGACACATGCCAGTAATCAAAATCAGTGTAATATTCTGCATTACATTACACCGGCCTGATTAATGTGATTCAACAACACTTTTTAACTTGATGAATGCTATGTCATGGTGATATATTTGATCTCCACATGTGGAGAATCCACTCCCATTACATACAGATTTAAACATGGAAAGACAAATTGAAAGCCCTAACCTTCTCAGTTAAATACCCCTTACCCTGGAAAAGAAATGCTTCAATTCATCTCTTTGTTTGTGCTCTCAGTTCAGACCCGCTGGACACAGAATTTGTAAATGTGCAGTACAATATCTGTCTATCTTGAATGGGGGTTTATCAGTATCCTTTCCAATCGTCTTTACACATAGTTCTTTGTTAGTGGACTGCTGCCCCACCGAGGCCCAAGTTTCAATCCGCCAAGGTTTCCTCTTTCCTCTCCAAAAAATGTTTGAAATGCTATCAAAGAGTTGGCATCTTCATCAAAGAGGTAAACTTTAAAGCGTTCCACCTTTGCCGTTGCCTCTCCCCCCACCTCTTCTTCCTTTAATCTGGCAGGGGTTTGGCAGTCAAAGGTAAATAAGTGTGAAATGGGACATGTGTTTTCCATCCCTTCCCTTTGTCACACATGTTCTCCTCTCGCCGTGATTAACATTCCACCTACTCCAGGTCCCCCTTCTTGGCGATCTGTGAGCCATACACAGGTCGGCCTGCCAAAACACTCCCTGGCCACCTGGAATTACAGAACTTTCAAAGCCTACACTTCCTTTCCATCTGAAATCCATTGAGCCTATGAGAGCCCCCCCCCCTCAAACCGTAGGATGACAAGATTCTGGCATATATATTTATTCTGGAAGACTTTGCTCCTTCTGATCGACTGTTTATTGGTCTTCGTGAGACAGTGGTAATTATTTGAATAATAAGCCAGTAACGATGAATCCTTCTTCAATTCAAAGCAGCAGCACTGATCGGTGCCAGCAGCAACGTCTTGAGAACATCATGAGACAGGAAATAAAAGAAGGGCAAGAGGATAAACAAATTTTTAAAAATCACCCAGTTCTTGAGTCACATGAAGAGAGAATAAAGTCTTTTTTCACCCTTTTCTAAAAAAAAAAATAAAAAGAAAGAAAAAAAAAGGCTATATTTTTTTGCCTCAGGACTGGAGGTTGGCAGTCGCACACCGGTTGTTTTGTTTACCTTCTACTCCATATCCAAAGGATATGTCCCTGAATGCTACTGGTGCCGTGTTTTTCTTATTAACTTCATTTATGTTGGCTTGCCAGTCACATTTGGCACTGCCTAATGACACAAAAAGTATTTGATGGACATGGACTGTGTTTCCTGATCAAAGGGGTTTTTTTTTAATGGCACTGATGAGGTTGTTAGTGCACTCTGGGCTGCTGGCTGATAGCTGTGGAGCAATAGTTGGACCCCCCCAGTGTTGGTTTGATTGGCATTTGCCGTCTTCTGTGATGTCTTTAAGTTTTCAGACAGTGATTCTGGGTTGTCATTTGAAATAACTGAGGTGATGGAGGGAGGAAAGTGATGATGCTCATGTAACAGTTCTCTAAATCTGTTCCATATGGGAGGGAATCAATTTCAAATCAATTTCAAAGCTTGAATGAAAAGTTGTTTAATTCTTTATTCTAAACAAAGGAAACTTTGCTTAGCATACCTTAATCTGTTTTAATCCTTTCCTATCATCCATTTTGCTCTAGTGAAATTTTTTTTATGGTAAATATCTTATTTTGGAACAAGATAGCTCACATGTCCTTGAAAAGAATTCAGGAGCTCAGGTCATTATTTTAAATCACAGCCATGCGCTCTTCCATTCATTTTGGAAGGGATCGGCTGCTCTTCTGTCCCCGAGAGCTTACCTCCATATTTTGAGTCCTTGTACCTTGGCAGTCAGGTCCAACCATATGGCAGAACTAAGTGTCGATTATCAACCAATCTCATATATCACACACATACCCGATAAATCTGGATATTCATCACTAATGTTACACTTTGGCTGTTTTTTTTTCCCCCGGAACTCTCTGTTAAGTAATGACAGATGAACAGTATACCTACAGCGTCACTGATCCAGAAATATCAAATGTGTTGTCGGGCTGTGCCAGTCGTCTGTCTTTTTGTCATTGAACCACAAATGGTACATGCTGTTTGCACAAATTTTGTGTTCCTCATATTTTTCAGTTCATTATTTTGATCCCGGGGAGAGAAAAAACAAAAAACACACTTTTCAAGCCTAACTCCTGATGGATTCAAAGAAAATAAACCAAAAGGATCAAGAAGAAAAAAAAAAAAAAAGATAATGATAATGAAATCTTAAAAATGTTCCTTCAAAATAATTCAAGTTATATTACCAGCTTAGTTAAGAGTAGGTATTGCTGCGAGCAGATGTTAGTCATCACATGTTTCCAAATATAATTTAAAATATGCAACAGCCTCAGCATGTAGATGAGAGCATATATTATCATATGTCATGTCATGATGATCAAAAAGCTTAATGAGTAACACAGATATGATGATTACCTGTGTGCCTGTCTTTGTGCAGCAGCAGAAAGGCTGCCATTACGCTTCAGTTATTAATGCAGCACTTAATTAGTCATAATTTTATACAACTAATTTACTTGGGACGCATTAAATAAACATAGATGTCTAATTAGAATATTGTGTTAAACTTGTTGGATTGAGCGCAGGCATGTACACACTGACAAACCCACACACACACACTTTCGTAGAGGCTGTGTTCATTATCTGGCAAATACCTTAGCAACTGATAGTGCCTTGAGCATAATAGACAGAGAGTGATTTGCATTCACAAATACTCCTGTACCGTGTATGTATGCATTTCATACATTAAGAGTACAAGTGTAGAATGAGATCTTAATTCCTGGCTCAGCAGGAGAGTGAATAATATTATGAAGGATCAAGGATTAAAGCCACAACACTGTAACAATAGATTCTGGGTTATTTGTGTCTGTTTTATTGCTGAATAAGCTGTGTCGTTTACAGCTTCACTTCCTGTCTATTGCTTTTATCGCCACCAATAAATCAGCAGCTTGGTATTCTTGCGCCAATATTAGCTGATCACAGACAGTAGATCAACGTAGACCGGTGAACTGTTTATTATTTGTGTCATGCCCATGAAGTAAAAAAAAAAAAAAAAAAACTAAACCTGGCACACCTGCGTGAATTAGGCACATTTGTCAAATGAATAGCTTCCTACATTACAAAATACATGTAACCTTTCCCTTTCAGACTCAACTCTTTCTTTCTGTTAATTATTCATCCAGGTGACTTAAGAAAGATGTATAGCAGTGAAGCGGTTCAGCTTACAAATAACAAGGCCATACAGAAATGTCACATACAGGTGGTGCAGTTAGGGACTTTGTTCCGGGTGTCCGGATGAATGTATTCATGATATCTGACTGTTAAACATGTCTTTGACGATGCCAGCCGCATTGTGTTATATGGTGCAAGGGACATGAACACCCCATCGAATAAAAATACTCCCCAACACATGCAGAGGCTCCCATCCACCTTGAGTGAGTGTGGTGCTTTGCAGCCCGCAGCATCCATCAGCAGGCAGCAGCCGGCAGGCTGCGGTGCAGGCGAGCAGTAGGACAGTGCATTAATGAAATGTTAATGGCTGAATTAAGACCAAAATAACCAATCTAGCTTGGACTCCTGTGTGAGTCCATTAGCATCAGCACTCCATGCTGGGGCAAACGACAACACTGCCCCCCCCCACCCCCATATCAACCACCACATCCTCCATCCAGGGCAAAGTCCATGGGGCTGGGGGCCCATGCAGGTAGATGGCATTGGGAGGTAGGGGGGGAGACGAAGCTGACTCCATCTGCCTGACCTCTGCGAGGCTGCTGCTGGGAGAACATCACAAATGATTTACAAATGAAACTGGGAGTGCAGAGCTCAACTGGGGCACTTGCTCTGCAGTTGATGAATGATATCAAGGGCAATTTCCATTTTGTTTTATCAGTAGGATTTGTTGTCATAGTTGCCATGTGAATTCCTCTTCTGTAGTGTGGAATCATAGACAGTCCCCAAATCTAACAGACCTGATTTCACCGCATAATGTTCTGTTTGTTTTTGGGTGAAAATCAGATATGGAGCTTTGGGTTGTCCTATTAGCTTAGTTATTGTTGATACAGTGGACCTCAACTTCACTTTACTTTAACTTTAGCTGTATAATCTCTGAAAACTCAGTGCTATTCTGCTATGATTTACTTGAAAGGCTGTTAAGAGTTAAATGTTTAAAAATAACAAAAGAAAACAGAGCAAATAAAATGCTTCAATAGCTTTATTATGGCCATCTGAACTGATAAAGCGTGCCTCCTTAAGTGGGCCCTACATTTAAAAAGCTGCCTTCACAGTTGAAATATCTGTTTACAGTGACACCGACCTTTGGACACTGTCGCTTTAAGAATCAACCAAGAGGTCAATACTGTCTCCCATCCGTCTAAATGAATGTAGCTCAAGATCACTCGGGTCTGATCTTGATTTGGATTTTATTTAATTACAAGTATATGAATGCATGTCTTGCTTTGCAGTAATGCTGTTATTCTACATCATGGAAAGTGTAATTGAGACCACACAGGGCATTACAGGCCAACATTATGGCTGAGGAGCTGAGTGATGTGTCTCTGCATGACGCGCCGTTCCCTGTTTCTTAATTACAAACTTGGATCACAATGTTGCTCCAGGAATCACATGAGCATGTTTCATATACATCTCCTCAGGAGGGGCATTGGAGGGGGGTGTCATGGAGGGCCTTGAACTCCCACATACCAAAGTGCGTCAATAAATCTGCAGACAAACATCCACAGATACTTCATGAAAAAATCTGAGGAAGATAAATTAGAGCTCTTAACCTGGTAATGTCCTCTAATTGGGGGAAGCTGTAATTGGTTTAAACATTAATCAGATTTGAGCCGGTCGTGGTTAAGTGTTGTGCGAATGCGAGGTTTCCTGTTAAAGTATGAAAAGAGTTTTTGTTGGAAATAAATGTGTTTGTGCCGCTGGGAGCCTCTAGAGCACATTATGTGAACATGATGACCCTTAGATTCAATGACCACATATGCACTTAGTGGTTGTAATGCTTGTATGCTGCGCTTTGTGGGAAATTTGTCTTTCTAAACATGGTGAGGGAGGGGTTCTCATTCTTCTGGTAGGTTGTTCCAACTTATATATTATGCTGATTTTATTGACATTGCATTTAGTCGTTTGAATAATGACTAAATGCAGGGGGAGATTGGAATATCTGTTACAAAAATCTCTTTAAAGTGAATTGGCAGGACCAAATAACCACAATTTGTAGCAATTTGACATCAAAAGAGCGCTCCCTTAGCAAATTACTGCAGCCTGCATCAGACTTCAGGTGCAGACTGGTGCTGTTGGTCTGATAACCATAAAGAGCAGAGCAGGTTAGGAAGGCTCAGAGTCTTTGTTTGGGGTCTCCATAAGATTATAACTTTTAGTAATAATGATTAGGTCAGTGTGAATCATCTAAACAACACAAACATGTTCCTATAGGTCTAGTTGCTCTGAGTGATTTTGTAAAATTGTGTGAGAAAGTGAAGTCCAGCTGTGATGCAGCCCCACCTGTATGAGGTTGACATCTCCGGCTCTAAAGCCCATGTTGAAAATCTCCTTGCCAGGCGTTTGGCACAGAGTTAGAAATGTCCTACACGATGTGCTGTCGTATTAAGATTTCCCTTTCGCTGGAATGAAGCGCCCCACATTGCAAAAAAAAAACAAAAAACACACAGACCAGATCTAATCACAAGTGGACAGTATTTATATATTTTTTGGACAAAATGTATTTGGAAAATCAAACAAGCCAAAAATGAAAGTAAGTGTTGGGAGATGAGGTTGAGCCAGGGTTGAATCACCAAAGTTTTCTCTAGTTATATTTTGATCATCATCCTCGGCTGCATGAAAACTACCATGCTTACATCTGTCCTGTAAACTGTGGTTCTTTGGCTCTGCTTACTCAGGTTTAAGTCAACCAAGGAGTTAATTTCAGCCCGCAGAGCAGCTCTGCCTCTGAGGAACGTTTGCATAATTAAAACTGTGATGTACAGTGTCTTGTCTTGGCTGGATGGTGACATATAGTACAGTTACATTCTTTTGGGGATCAAACTTGTGAAAGACATTGCTCTGGCTACAACCCACTCTTTCACTATCGTGAAATGTTCTCGGGAATTGTCTGAAAGCAAATGTCATTTTGGACAAAGGAGGGAGGTTTTTTTTTTTTTTTTTTCTGCATAATGCAGAAAGCATTAAGATTTGAAAGGAGCATTTGGTGTTTTTGAAATTCTCAGCAACGACGGCCAGCAATGCACAGCGGTGTAATAGATGTAACATCACCACGGGTTTCCGAAAACAAGACCTGGGAGGGGCGAGGGAGTTGAAGGGGGGAGAAAAATCATATAGATGGAAAAGAAAGGTTGTCACCTTCACCTTGCATACTTGTCATTCGCCCAGCGTCAGGTCATTAAATTCACATTAGACCTCTCTGAGGGACCTTCGGATGCCGTTAGTGCACCTAAATCTGTGTGGCAGTTAAAAGAATCACGACTTCCTCCTCCCTGTGATGGTGAAAAACACACAGAGAAAAGCAGCGATGCAGCACTTTGCATTCTGACACGAGATCATTACAGTCTCTCCTTCCTGTATTTTTACTTTTTTTGAGGTTAATAATGGAGACCAGGGTCATTGGAGAGACGTTGGCCATGTCCATTTGTCCATCCCCTGGAGGACAGAGCTGGATCTGAGTCAAAGTTTTAGATTGCTGCCACTAAGATGGCATTAACTCCAGGTCTCCTGGGCCGCCAGCGTGAATCATTTATTAACAGAAACCTGCGATGTTTCAAATGTCAGATCACGTTAGGCCTATGTCCCTGGATTATCCAAGAAAAAAGAAGTATTTTGTGGAGCGCTTACTTCATGGCACAAACAGCAAAAAAAAAAAAAAAAAAATCTATGAAGCTCTTCCAAGGTGCATGATCCAGGAAGAAATCAGAAAAATGGAAACAAATCAGCAGCATGACAGCTCAGAGCTCTTACAAACTGAAAAACAATATGATGTTGTATAATAGTCACTTTAAGGTTTATATATGTCAACATTTATTGGTCATAGCCATCATATTATGTCTGTGACCAATGTGTTTATTCCTCCATACAAACCATATTTCCTCTGGTGAAATAATAAAATTGGAGCTAACATGACATACATTCACAACTGTCAGTGTCAGAGAAGAAGTTGCCTTTGAATTTATCTGAAAAAAAGTGACAGCAAGGTAGACTTGGCTTCACCAAAAGACATATTTAAAAAAACAACACCAAAACACAAGCAAACAAACAAAGATAAACTCCCATCCTTGTTTCCATGAATAAGAGGCAAGAGCTCATATTCCACATTAAGCCTGCTTTCAGTCGGCGTCTTATTCAGCCTGGACAACAGATGTGCGATGTTCATGGCTCTGAAGTTCAATGATTCTGAGAAAACATCGCTGCTGATATGAGCTTAGGTCTTAAGTGTGACAGGGCGTTTTCGGGTTTAAGCCGCTGTGGCAACCCCAACTAACATCTGTTTGAAACGGAAGCTGAATCACACCATATATTTTCACCAGCAGGGGGTCAAGACTGATAGATGGGAAGTGGATGGGTGGCAAAGGTGACCTTCGGTGTGTCTGTCTGGCCACGTCTGACATTGGCCACCCCATTTGCCTGCATATTATTGTTTATGAACACAAGCTTAGAGGGGGTGGGGGTGTTTATAGGTTAGTGTTGGATGGACAGCTGCTGTGTTTGGCTGCTGACCAGAGGCCTAATAACTACGGCATGAGTGGGACATTACCTGTGAGCAGCTGCCATCCAGTAGCATGATACTGTGACCAACAACAACCGCTCGAATGTGAATGGAGTCACTGATAATGATTTCAGCTGCTTTGCCTTGTTGGCCTAAAATAGTTTGAACTTGAGTTTGTAACCTCTGTATCCATCCTGTATCTGAAGAGGAAAAGTAGTCTGATAGATGATAGATAAAGGAATTATTTTTATTTGATCATCATATGACTGTGGCACTTCAGACTCTTTGACTTCTGACATCTTTCCTTTTCAAACTATTCTGCTTGTGTCAAATGCCTGTTGTATGGATCGATCCCTTCTACTTCTCATTTCTCATCTTTACACACGACTTGACCCCAGAAGCTCGACCCCCCCCCACACCACCACCACCAACCTCCCCCAACCTTCAGCCGCGTCCTGCGAGCGAGACAGCTGTGAAAACAATTTGGAATCTGTGCAATGGGCACTGCAATGGAGCTCGTTGCTGTATCTTCCAATGTTAACCAGATTTTCCAGGGATATTAAAGGAAACAAAAGATGTCACATCCCAGTGTTCAAAGCTCCACCCGATAACTTTGATGCAAGATTCACTCTGAATAAAGCGAGGGGGGGACATTTTGGATGGCTTTCTTACATTTAAAGTGAGGTGACACTTAACTGGTCCATAAATTAGCATTTGTTATTGCCGTCGTTAGCATACATAATTAGAAATCCCCCTCAAGATGTGGAGATGTGAAAGTGAAGACTGTACGCTTGTCATCTTAAGACTCATTCCACATGACAGAAAGACAAAAGAGAGAAAAAACTTTTCTGCTCAGTCAACAGTTTTGCGTCACTTAGCCTTTTACCTCGATCAAAAAAAGTCATCCATTTTTTACCAGCACGCAACATCTGTACAAACAAACGCGGGGCATTTGTCATGGTGACACTGATATGCAGGCACAACTGATAAGTTTCATAACAGAATATGACACAGCATGCTACAAGATCAGTAGGGTCTCACACACTGTACAAAGACAGACTGCACAGTGCAGTCGCTGCATTAGACAAAGGAATAATAAAAGAGAACAATTATTGAAATTTAGTGGGGGGAGAGCGCTTCTTTGTGTGTTTACTGAAGTATAAAGCTTCCACTCACAGCCACCAGGTGCTGTTACAAGATGTAGAATTACCTTCATTCGACTGTATTCTACCAGCACCTTCCCTTGATCTTGTCGCATCTCCCTCCATCCTTTGTTTCCCTGTAGATTCCCGGTGTGTTTTCAGGCAAACTGTTGTTACATGAAGTGTGAAGTGATTAGATTTCCTTTAACAAACTGGACTTTCGAAATGAGTGAGGTCACGTAGTAGGATGGTTAGGAAGACAAGGCACTAATACTCGTCAGCTTCTGTGTGCACAGTTCAGAGGAAGGTGGCCGTGACCAGCAACTGGCACATTCAGCTCCACACCAGCATCACTAAATCAAATCCCCTAAAATTTATCACAGCGTGTGAATAGTGTGATTAAGTAAGTGATTTGTAGTAAACCAACAGTCACTCCATGGTAAGAGCCCCCCTTAAATCAGCAAGAATTGAAAAAAGATGTCAAAATACAGTGCTCCCCCTTCGCTGGTGGATGGGCACCAGCCTCATTTTATTCCATCCCATGTATAAAACACAATGTGGGAATAGGTTTGACTGATCTATCCCATCTAATATGCGACTTTTCTCCTTTCTTTTTTTTTTACTCATAAGTTGCAAATGGCTTCATTAAAACAAAAGCACGACCATAGGGAGCACATAAAACATGCTGCTGCTACCTAATATGGTATTTATGACCAGGGCTAAATGTAGAGTGAATTAAACTTTAAAGGATTGCAGTCAGGTAGACTCGCCGACATTTGTGGAGGAATGTCCATTAACAAGATGAAAGAAGAATGGTGTGTGGATGTGTGTGTGTGTGTGTGTTTCAGGGGAGCGTTAGTCCCCCATGGCTCCCGGTGGAACATCAGCTACTCAGCTCGACGACTAGCTGGACCTAGACACCTTACAACTGCAAGTGAAATGAAAAATCGACTGACAGAGCCACTCTGGAGCCCCAGCTTCCTATATTTACAGAAATAATTAAAACGTAATATCATCAAAGCTGACATCTCCCACCTCCATCAATCCCTCTCTCCACCCTTTCACCACCGACTCTCCTTTTGCTCATTTTCTTGCCTCTCTGCGAAAGAAGTTTTCATCTGCTGGAGAAAATAAACCAATTAACCGCTGATGTCGAGATGCAGCAAACAGAATTTTCTGCCAACTGAGGCGTGATGTAGAATGCTTATTAGAGGACAGGTTCAGGTCTAAATAATCACGAGACACGCTGGAAACCAATTCAACATTCATCACTTTCAGGATTTCCCTGCGGGGAAATGCACAGAGCAAAGGCCTCGTCGGCCCCTCCGGATGCCTCAATCTCAACCTGGCTGGCTTGCTTTGCGATGGTGTTCCCTGATCCTGGGACAGTCTGGGCGTTGTTTTCCGTGTGGTCCCTCTGCTTCTTTGCTCCCGAGTGCTCTGTCTTTATGACTTGGATAGCACCAAAAACCGGTGTGCTCTGCTACAGCAGTCATTATGGCAGATGTCAAACTGGCTGTGTTGATGCGTGAATACAAACTTTTGGTTTGCAAATGTCCTCATTCAAATAAAATCTGTGCAATGGCAGGTTTGAATAGTTGTTTCTCATCAGTACCTCAGGGTTTTTCACTGAACTGATTCTTGGGAGTATTTAATAATACATATTCTCCTTTGCTGATGGGGTTCATATACATTTGCAGTGTTGTGTAAGCCTGTGCCTGTTGACCTCATGGCATAGCATAATAAGAAAGGCTTTGTCTTTATTTCTGTCACCATCAATGAGGGATTTTGGATTCAGTTCATAACTTCCTCTCCAGAGGTTTCCTTTAAGTGACAGCAGTGACAGCAGAATTTAATCTGGGCCGGACAGGGAAAGTCTCCATTATCTCATTGCTAGGCACACTTTTGTGTTTTAAACTTATGAGACGGATGCATTTTTTTTGCAAGTATGTAAATATGTTTCCCAGAGCAGTTTCATGCTGATGTTACATTATTTATGATCTGATTTCATATTTTATATTTATGTACTGTCAGGGTGATATAGGGTAAGTCAAATAAAGTCGAAAGAAACTAAACAAATAATTCTCTTGAAAATATATTCATATATTCTTCTTTATATTGGTGTTTGTTTGCCTTATGGCGATCACAGACTCAAGTTCAAAGTTGACCCACTTTTTGATTTACTTTTTACAGATACAGATGTGATCAGTGCAGAAAACCTTCTCAGTCCTACATGTAGGCACAGATCCTGCTGCACGTTTGAAATATTCGCGAACAAAATGGGGTGATAACGTATTATTCTTTTAACAGTTAAAAGTATAACACGTTGACCTGTTGAGTGGTGAGTTGTGGATTCATCTTTTATTAAAAATATTCCGTCTCTCCGAAAAAACTGTCTGCATCCACTGTGTAGGATGATGGCAAGGTGAATGCATGAATGCATAACTGTGGCTACCACCACATCACGTGACAACTCCATTTTGTCCCCTTTGCTCTTGTCAAAAGCATCATATTTTATAGATTGAAGTCACATCTTGTGCTATTGCATTTGGGAAACACAGGTAAGAGTGTAAATATTTGAAATGACCACAGGGATCATACATCTTAGATAGCTGTGCAATGTGCACAGCTGTAATGGCTTACATCCTCACTCTCTTTCTTTCTGTTCTCCCTTCCCGCGAGGCTCACCCACCTTTTTAGCGTTTTAGCTCACAGATGGGTGAAAAAGGTTCTCTTGCTTTCACGTAACCTCTGTTGAATGTAAAAAACTGTGACACAAAGTGGCGCGGTTTCATATTTGTTTAGTGGTGACTGGCTCACTGCGCCAGCATAATGGCACAGCTCCGGTAGCCAGATCACCGGAGGCGGTGCATCAGGGGACAACCTGGGATCACCGTGCTGCTGATTTATGCATGAGCCATGTGCTCACTTTGCCGAGACAGACGGAGCCGACGTTAACAGAGGAGACGTTTGGTCAGGAAGACATCCTTTTTTTTTTAAGTGACCTAGGGGGAATGGAGACAACAGGGATGGGGAGGAGGCCTTAACAAAGACATTACATATTCTGTGGTTGTATTCGTATATCAGCTACCTGTCTGTTTGAGCCATCTGTCATGTGAAACAAGGAGCACGGGGGAAACAGAGAGGCCCACAGGCCACCAAAGCAAACAACCAGCTGCATGAAGCTGTCACTCAAGTGAAAACAGAGGGATCCTAAATGTCAATTTTGAGAGTTGAAAAATGAATTAAAATTAATTTTATCTAAATTCATCACTTTACTTGTCTTACTTATAGAATTTTAATTCTATTTTTTCATTCAATGACCAGAAATTCTTATTGTTTTTTTTTATTTTTTTTTTATTTTTCAGGCCAGCCCACATGCAAAGTTTTAAAACCTAACTGAATCTCCTTTTTCTTCTTGCGGCTGACTGAAGCATTCATGACTGTTCTTCGACAGTTAACTGTATTTCATGAACAAACAACAAAACAAAAAGGTTTGCTTCTTCCTCTGATGCCCGTGACATGTCATTCAAGTATGCAGCCAGTGTTCTCATATGTAATGTATGAGCTATCAGCTGAGTGCCCATCCCAGATGACCATGACATGCTATGACATGCTGACAGCACAAACAGATTGTAAAGCGCTTGAACCATGCTGCGTTAATACTGAGCGCATAATGTTTTAGGTCATAATTCCAACATCACATGGTGGTGCCATGCGTCGACAACAGGAGACACAGAGGGATAGCAGCCCTCTGTGTCTCCTGTTGTCGTTTTTTTTTTTTTTTTTTAACCATCGAAACTGAGCAATTTTGTTTTTGTCAACTGGTCATTCATAAAAATAGAACCAGTTGCTCACAAACAGACTAAGAAGCAAAAGTTGATTTAATTGCTATTTGTTCCAACAAAAATCCAACCATG
The DNA here is from genome assembly GCF_900963305.1 of Echeneis naucrates. NCBI lineage: Eukaryota > Metazoa > Chordata > Actinopteri > Carangiformes > Echeneidae > Echeneis > Echeneis naucrates. Next base: position 11,450,409 of record NC_042512.1, on the reverse strand, counting down.
TTGTTTGTATTTTTGTGCTGTCTGGATGGATCGTGGATTGTAGATTGTACAAGATATGAATTATGGAGCTGATGACTGGGGCAGATGTATGCTTGGCTAAATCATGCTGTACTGGAAGTATTACCTTCCACCAGAGAGCTGCATGTGGACTCAAAACTATTCCTCGGAGAGCACTCATCAACAACATTTCCCCTCAATGTCAAATTTGTCCTCATGTAAGTTATTTTTATAGGAAACAGGCAGACAAAGCAAACCGGGTATTTTTTTCCCCCTGCCATTCTTGCTTGTGCAGTATTAATTCAAACACAAGAAATCTGCCTGGAAATCTGACTCCTCTGAGCATCACTATGCCTGTTTATCTTGACAGTTCTCTCCTTAAGCAGGCCGTGTATCCATATTTGAAGGCACCACCGGCTGCGTAGGTAAAGATGGGAATTTGTAGTGACATTGGGAGGGCATCAGCTCTACAGAGGTACCTAAGGAAAGAGACAACCTCTTCCAGCAAAGGCAAATGAGCCTTGTCAGCCGGCAGTTGGTGCAGTAATTATAAGGGGTGTGCTGAATTTCCCAGGGATTCCAGGAGAATGGCATAATGGAGAAAGCACTAAGAATTTTATAAGCCAAGCTGCAGGGAAATAAGACAGGAAAAATCTAACATCCACTGAAGCCTGCCTTTACAAAACAAACATTAAAGTTGTGATATTTCAGCGCCCAGGGCCTTAAGTCATTGTGCTACGGATAAAACAAACTCCCTGCGTGTGTGAAACTGCCGTAAATTTGGTTGCAGTTCTAAATTAGCAGTTAAGCTGTCGCACGTTGTCTCTGTAATTTTGTGGCTCGCAGGTGCACCTGCTTGCCTAACCTTTCCTTTGTGCTCTGCGAATAACATACACAGCATTTGGATGCTGATGCTGTGGTCACAATGCTTCCGTGCAGAATAGTGATTGTGTAACTATGGCAGAGCACAACTTTGTGATGTGATGAGGCAGCATTTAGCTTCTATGCTGCAAACAAGTGGAACAACCTGCCTGTGGAAGTGAAATTGGCACAAAATGTTCAAAACATTTCTTCTCTTATGCATGAAACCTGCACGATGGTTCTCTGAACTTATCCACACAGCTGCATTTTACTTTCATTATTTTAGGATTTTATGTGTGTCACTTTTCTTACTTTTATTGATGTTCTCTGTGTGAAAAGCACATTGAATTGCCTTTGTGTCTGAAATGGGCTATATAGTAAACTTGCCTATTCTTAATAATTGATGAAAAGAAACTAGGTGTTTACCTAGATGCCGAATTTCCAGATAGATCTGAAGCAATGTTGCTTTCCCAGTCAATGGCATGAAGTTCGTGTTTATTTGCCCTCCAGAAATATTCATGTATCTGTATATACGAGTAAGACAGTTACATCTGTTCAGGTATGAACCGTGTTGAGTGGCATCTCTGAAACTGCCACCAACTTGCACTGCAGCCCATCAGTGTGCTGTGAAACTTTATATTTGCGCGTCTCTGCATTCACCTCTGAACCTCGCTGGCCCAGTCGACCCTCCCCGGTGCCATCCCTGTGACCCCCATCACTTCAGAGAAAACAGATGTAAAGCTCATCCTTGTCTCGGGGACACACCGAAGCTCACTGCTGACTTGGAGGTCCCTCAGCGACAGCTGTCCTGATTTCGAGTGACATCAGAGTCAGTCCTCAGTCACTCTGATGCTGTCAAGGAGTCGGCTGAGATGAACTGATGGCGGATGGCCTATTTATACCCCAGTCACCTGATCTTTCACCACCCTGCAGGCCAGGAATATTAAATTGACAGCAGCATATTCTGAAATGTGTGATTGCCCTCGAGCCTGAAGATACTCAGGGTTATCTGCTTCTTATTTTTAACTTACCTTGATAAACACACAAAGGACCCTTCTGTTGTGCAAAGCGCTGATGTAGGTCAGGTTGACCGTTTGAATCCTTCTCACCATTAAGTAAAAAATAAAATGCATAAATAAGTGTGATTAAAATCAAGTTAAATTTCAAAACAATAGATTTTGAGCCGGTAATTGAATTCTAGTCATCCTCTTATTTTCATTTACTTCCTGTCCTTCTTTAATTCACATCCTAGTGCGAGTTTGTCATCTTTGTATGAGTCCTCAACCATCCCCCTTTTCCTTTCAAGTGTTACTCATCTATTTATCAGTCTATCCGTCCATCCATTTTACTGCAACCAGTGGGTGGTTTTCAGGAAGCCCTGCAGCCTTGGACCTTTCCCTCCAAACACAGGGGAGGTGTTGACCGACGTTGGACAGATTGGCTGGGCAGTGGAGGAGCTGAATTGCTGTAATCACATTTACTTGGCCCTTATCTGCATGTTTGACATTTTGTCTCAGCAGTCCAACAACCAAAGTGTAGGTCGAGCTGAACCACGAGCTGTCAAAACTCTCTGCTCGGCCCGTGCCATGTTAAACACCCAACATCTGGGCCCGCCGTAAACACTCAGGCCCTTGTAATCAACTCCACATGTGGCCGTGCTCAGGCAGCACGTGCTCCTATCCAGAGCCTGAATGTAAGGGAAAACTGTCAGGTCCATCAGAGCCTTGGTCTTGCATGAAACGGATACAGCATCAGGATTACAATTTGATAAATATTTGAACTTCAGCTCTACTCCTATTATAATTAAGGCAGGTTTCAAATGGGCCCCCTACGTTTGATCTCCACGCCATCCTGATACAGAGCTTAAGATGAGGCATTTATTTAATAACAGCTGCACCGCAAAACTCCAGCAGCTGGCAGTTAAAAGGGAACCCCTCCCTTGGATACTGTTACACTCCTCGATATCATCAATCTGTGATTCCAATGCATTCCAGGAGTTATTCGTGGTGAAATGGTTTAACTTACATTTCTGGTGAGCCCACGTTCCCTTAAACGGCCCTGTCTAATTGTCCGTCAGTTAGTCGTCCTACATTTCCCAGAATAACTTAGGACTGCCTCTAAAGATGGTGTGTGGTGTTGTTGCTTGGATACAGCCAGGCTAGTCAAGCAGTTCATGAATTTTGGCCACAAAATCTGTGGTTGTTAAAGCTCTACATACTCAAAGCCCAGTCTTTGTTGTGGCTAAACTGGATTCCATTTCCTGCTCCTGTGGGTGCAGAGCCCGATCATTCCACCTCCTTTATTGTGGTTTTGTGTGTATAATTGTTGAGAAGAGAGACCTAAGAAGTATTCTGTTTTTTATTATATTGATGCCAGCATTAAACTTGCACTGTAGATATTTTTATTGAAATAGTTTTTACTTATCAAAAGTGGAACACGTAGTTGCTGGAATAAATCATTGGTGAAGCACAAGAAAGTGGTGCCAAATAACTAAAATTAGAAAAAATGTGATTGCAATGATGATAGACAAAGGTTGTCCATCATAACTCTTATCTGCTCAAATCAGAGCTATTTTTTCCCAAAGAACCAAACATTATGTTCTCTTTTTTTTTCTTCTTTTTTGTGCTCTATGAAGAATATTGACTCGCGATAAAAATCAATTAAAAGAACTTGGTATATACCTGACAGAGCCCCTGCTGCTTGGTATGCATGCAACTTCCCACAACTCCACTCTCTCTTCCAACCCCCCTCAGGTTTAGGGGCAGATGTTCTCAATACGGAGATCAATGAGGGGTTGATTTCACTGTCTTTGTTCCCTTCTGTTTGCTGCAACACCCATACTGCTTGCAATAATTCAAGAAAGTAATCCAAATGGCATGTAGGGCCCATGTGGTGCCCCTGATGCAGACACTGTTAGAAAAACAGGAGGCAAGAGAGTGAAGCAGAAACGGTGAAAGATTCAAAGAGAGGTGAATGGAAAAAAATCCAAGATTTTCATCAAATTTGATCAGAATTTTTGCCTTAAACTGAGAAAAGGGCCTTTTAAAAGAACGAGGATGGGCCATAATATCCTCAGTTCAAAACCCGGTCCTTATGAAGACAAAGTACACACACACTTCCTGCCACTCACTCTTTGATTTCTCTTGGCACTCCAGCAAGAGCAGACATAAAAAAATGAGATGTCACACAATGAGCCGATCTATCCTGCCACCTGAAACTTATCACTTATCAGCTTCGGCTGATCTTAAAATGCAGCTTGCCCGCTGTGTGAAGTGTGTTAAATTACGATTGAAGCCGCTCTAAAGAAGATCTTTTTTTTTTTTCCTCTCACCAAGCCAGCAACAGAGAGAAACCTCTCTAATATGGTACAATGTATGAATAATTCTTTCAAAATTAAATGAGATTCTCACAGGACATTTCACACCCACAGGAACTAACACATTCAAACTAAAATCAGTTTCTCTTAACAGCAATAATTTTATAACACTGATGAACATGGACTCATTAACTGCTCATCCTAAAGACTCCGTACTCTACCTGTTTTTCAAATTGATTTCGGTAATATAAGCCCAGCTCCAATCTGGAGCTAGGGTATGTTCCTGCTCCCTAATAGGTCAGCTGAGGATTAGTCGTTGCTGCTGTGTTTTAAGTTGAAATTTTTGCTGTTGTGTATGAATTTGACCCCATCCTTGGTCTTATCTATATCCTTGGTTTCTCTGTGCCGCTGTGATATTATTTGTTGTTGTAATTTCCCAGTTTCCACGCAAGTTCCATTTAAAGTTTCAATTTATCTGATGAAAGATGTGTTGCCACGCTGACATGCTCTGAAGCTCTGTGCATTGGCGCCTGTTGACCTAGGTGTGCGTGTCCTTGGATGTGTGTGTTGCATTAGTGCTCTTCTTTGAGTCCAAACCTATACATCATCTGCAGTGACGACATGCCCGAGCATCGGACCGGCTCGCGCCGGCCCTCGGGGTCAATCGCATAAATGAGATTTCAGCACCACTCACCCGTGCTCTGGTCCTCTCACCTTTCACCAGGAGAACAGGAATGACCTCTGACCGTGGGATCTGTGAGCAGCCACCGTCTTCCTCTCAAGCGGCAACCCTTCAGCTGCAGCTGACCATGCCTAAGCTGAGAAGACAGAGTGAGGAGGTGAGGCCTTGGTGTGTGGAAGACCACAGAGGTGTGAAATAAGGAGTTCACTTCCAAAAAGAGATGTGCATGGTATAGAAGTAGTTACCTTATCATATAGAAAGAAAACTACAAGCATTTCAAGTCTTAGTTAAGCAGAAAAAAATCTGATGACAAGAAAGATAATGTTTATTCATCTTAAAGACTAAATTAAATAAATTAGACAAGAACTGATGATACTTTATACATAATCATGACTCATAAGTGACAAGTGAATAAATGGATACTGACATATAATATATCCTCACAGGACATGTATTTATTTAAAATCTACAGGCTTAGATGGAGCATTACAGATTTTTGTTCTTGGTTCACAAGCAATTTCTGCTGCATTTATAAAATCTTGCAAGCAATGGTTGTTGTATTATGAAGCATAAGTGAAGCTTTGTGTCACCCTCTCATACAGCATCCCCGTCCAGTGGCCAGCGGATGTGCTGTCCAAGCTGCTAAAGGTAAGAGTAAACTATGTGAGCATCAGTTAAATGGACACAGCAGACATTGATCTTAAACAATCCAGCTCCTTTTATATTTACTTGCAAGTTCCCTTCTTGATAAGCTGCACTCAAGTTTACATTGAATTTAATGTTTGGTTCAAAGCAGGTTACAGTGAATTAGATGTGTTAAAGCCGCAAGAGGGAGAGTTTAGAAGAATGCCTTATTTCCCAGAGGCCAGCCTTAGCCTACATACTCTGCTATATACATAGCACCACAAGAGCAGCATATACACATACAGACATGCAGTATGGAACAGCCTTTAATGTGCATATGAGCAGTTGTGTGTTTCTCCCTTTCTGACATCTTGCAAGTGCTGTATGTATGTCATTAATTGAGTCTCCAGCTCCCTGGAGTGGTTAGCTCGACTTGCACTGGGAGGATAGAGGGGGAGATGTTCTTTGTGTGTGTGTCAGTATGTGCTTTTTATACACACGCATACATACACACAAGCTCTGATCGCCTGATGATTATGCTTGATCAGTGTCAAACACAAACTACTGCAGCGGGTGCTTTGAAAAGGAATATATTGTGTACTTGGGCTTTTCCAGACACTTAGTGGTGCTTTTACAGAGCGTGGTGATTTATACAATTCACCCAGATCTGAAAAATGTCATCTTTTTTGGGTTTTTCTTTGCCGATACAAGCAACACAGACTGCATATCCATTCTAATCTTTAAGAAACAAGAAGAAAAACAAATCAAAGTTCAGGGAGAAAAAAAAAAAACACCTTTGGTTATTTATTTGGAGAAAAAAGATCTAATCAAATTTGTTCGCAGAGAGGTTGAAGGCATGCAATAAGACATGTCACATTCACAGCACATTTACCACCTGGGAAACATGAGCTGGTAATACAAGGCAGGGAGTCACTGTCTGTTTTATATGCCCCCCCCCTCCCAAAAAAGAAAAAAGAAAAAACAATTATCAGCACAAAAATGAAAGCACTACAATCTGGATAAGAATTATTTAGTTTCACATCAAGACAGAAATAAGTGCTGAGTTCCTCTAAGTCACTTTTTTAGAAGCAGAAAAAAAATTGCGTTGGTCTACTGTTAGTGGGCCAAAAGTAGCTTTCCAGCATTAGCTACTTAAAATATCCTTGATAGCAAAGAAGAAACTGTGGTCGGGATCTGGTCGGCCATCCTTTTTATGAAACACAGCAGCCCAGGCATATTTCTCCAAAAGCATGTCCACAAGTTGCCTCTGGGCCATCCAGTATGCGCTCTCCCCAGTCGCACATGTCCAAAGTAAGTTATTGGATAGGCTGTCTAGGAGGCATCCAAATGAAGGTCCTCACCCTGTCCCGTACAGTGAGGACATTAGTGACTTGCTGTTCCACTGGATGCTGGTATGGGATGTGAAATTCCACAGAGCTGTGTGCGCAAAAAGATTTTCACAAAGAAAATGTATTTACATTGAAAATATGAATAAAAAAATATAATATCATGAACATCTCTGCATCATAAATGTTGGAGTTTAGCCTGATAAACTGCTTTTTACAAAGCAGTGCTACATTTGATGAATTGATGAATAGGAGTCAGCCTGGTGAAAGACAAAAGTGGAGCTCACACAGCTCTAAGTGGTTTTTCTTTTCACCTGCGTAATGTTTGTCGACTCCAATTGGTGTATTTAATAAATCTCACTCATTGGCAAAGAAAAGAAAAAAAGGTGACAAAATAGGGGCCAGTTTTATTTGTTTTACAGAGGCATTCAAGCCAGGCAGGGCCCAATCAGGGGAGCGTTTCTCATGGTGGGGCGGCTCTCACTGCTGAGCCGAACGCGATAGGGGTAAATATTTGTATCTCAGCGGTGGACGAACTGCGCTGAGGTCAGTCGTCTGGAATCCCCAGGTTGTTTAGAGACCGCTGTTGTTACAGTTGGGCTTTTTTGGATAAAAAAAAGGAGGCATGAGAGAGACAGAGCGAGTGCTAGACTCCCCAAGGGAGAAAAGTGAGCACTCACACAAAAACAAAAAAAGAGAGAGGAAAAGAAGTGTGAAGTCTGGGAGAGAAGGGCTCATCTGTCATATGCCAGAGAAACTGAAATAGTTGCATTTATACCAAAAATACCAACTATTACGTTTCTTCATCGTAAACTCCAGCAAGTCCATATAATATGAAGTCACAAGAATCGAAATAAAAGCACATCTGCTGCCCCTCACAATATTCTGCCTGACTCTGTTAAGGACTGAGGAGTTGCTCATTGTGGCCTGAATCCTGTTCCCTTACTGACAAGAAGAAAATTCATGAGGACGCACTGGTGTATATGTCTTACTAATGACTCCAACACACTTTTATGATCATAATGCGAGCCAAGTCTGGGGCCCATGAAAGAAATCACATCTCCCGACTCTCCCCCATTTGTAGCAAATACAGCCACAGCCAGGCCGTTTGATGAAAATGAATCAGTGGCACTAGTTCTGCCTTGTAGGGATAGAGAAGTGAGCGACATTAGTGGGGGTGTCATGTTTGATTGGGGTTTATTAGCGCCGCCTGTATTGTTCCTGTTCATCAGCAGACTTCCAGGTAATGTGGTGATAATCGTTGCGGAAGCCTCCATCTGCTCATTTTAAGGGGAGGGGGTTGGTGGAGCTGCCCTCGTTTCAAATCCATTTTTCCCAGGTGCTGATGGGAGGCCGCGGGGTGGAGGGGTGGATGTTGGGAGTGGTGGTAGAAAGGGGAGGGAAGGGGTGGTATAGAGCCCCCTGTTTCACTTACCCAAGAGTGTCGGTGTGCTCAGCGACCAGGTTGTCTCTGCTTGTACCGGCTAATGGTTCGAACCCAGCTGGCTTCAGTGGGGAGCTGGGCTCTTGAGTAATACATTTTGCACTTTGGCTTGCTACCAATTGTACGGCATTTTGGTTCTGCACGCTACACTGAGTTTATCGCTCAGGTGTTTGGAGCGAGCGCCATAAAATCCATAAACAAGCCGGTCATTGCAGCTGCAGGATGTCATTTGAGGCAGTAGGGTCAAAGTGTGGCTTATTGAGGGGTGAGTTTGGAGCCAGACAGTGGTGAAGGGCCGTCTTTGGCTTGACTGTTTGTGAGAGGCAATTCTCCTCGCTTGTAATTACACGTCTTTAATTGATAATGCGGAAAAACTGCATTGATTTGGTGTCAGCTGAAGGAGTGCGCCGGCCCAGCCTCTAATTACTTCTCAGTTCTGCAATGTCAGGTTCAGTTTATACCACCACATCTGCAGCAAGGATGCAGCTGATGCGATCACACCTGATCCTCAACCACAGTCTATTCCCGTCTGGTGCATGGAAGTGACTGGAATGAGAAAATCAACAATAAGTTGTGTGTCACAGATTTAAAGAAAATCGGGGGGTGACTGAGCGAGTGAGAGTGAAAGCTCCTGTTTTGAAAGCATCCGCCGTGCTCAAGTGTCGTTCAGCGAAATGCCTGATCTCCCACCAGCTCCAGGGTTTCTGTTGAGTTTTTGACCACTGACCTCTCCGTGGAGGAGGGGGGAAGAGGAAGAGACACTCTCTTTATTTAAATGGGCAGGGAGATAGAATCTTACATAGTACTATTTTTTTAGCAGGAGATAGCAAATGTAATTATGCATCGAATTTTTGGCTCTCAAGACTGAATATCTGAAAGATTTTATCCATAAAATAAGAACTTTTTAACAGATGTTGTTATATTGCTAACAGAGAGCTTTGTTTTACTTTACCTTGGTTAATTTTATTATAGGACTATTAGGAACGATGACTGCGTCCTGACTTTGCACTTTTATAACTTTACTTTTTTTGGACTAGTTGTTTTAAAAACTCCGACTTATCCTAAATGATTTGTGCTGAGAAAAACAGCCACTTTGACCCCTCTGTGTCACAGTTCAACTTCGTCAGGGGTCAAGTTCGACACTGTGTTCAGACAGAAGGATGTAAAAGGAACAGAAAGAAAACAAATAGATTAAAAGAACAGGAAGTGAACCAGGCTTCATAGCTGGTTGATCTCCCATTTCCCTCTTGATTGTCAGCCTTTTAGTCACTGTAAATTTCCTCTTAGGCTAAATCAAGGCAGGAGGAACTGAAGACTTGTTATCCGATTCTGCATAATGCTGCTAATTTCTGGAAGTGTATGAGAGCACTGTTGCTGAAGTGATGACAGAGCAGGACCAACTGGTTTCACATGGGGCTTCCTGAACAGCTAAATTGCTTTAAAGTGTAGGATAACCAAAGTTAGAGGCTTTTTTTTAAAGCACTTAATATCCTGGGAAAGTCAGTGGAGCTCTTTCATTTGTTTCTGAACAATGTGCTGCGTCTCATTTGTAATATTATGTATCAGTCTCAAGTCATTTTCCGTGCCATGTATGCATGAGTTAATGCATAAAAGTTGCAGGAAATAGCTTTCAGTCACTTTTTTTTAGAGTTTTAAATCACAGACCTTTGCTACCTCTCTACCTTTCAGCTCCTGGCTTTTTCTTTTCCCGAAAAGCGTTGTGGATTGAAGGCTGTATTTCTAAATTAATGTAACCAGAATGGAACAAATTAATTAGAAATATCACTGTTAAAACTCGTGTTCACGTTCTAGACGCTGTGTTTTTGCGTTTGCAAATTTCTTATTATGAGGTTTGCAATTTGTATTTATGCATGTGAGCATTAGCCATTTTCAATTTTATATCTCTCAGTATGGAAATAGATTTGTGCTCGACACAAACAATGATGCTTAAAAGCGATTTAATGTGGTTTTAATTAGATCTTAATTGCATTACCTGATCTTAACAAACCTCAAGAGACAAGCAGGATGATGCTGGAATGTTTATGCTGATGTTTTTTTTTTTCTGAATCTGCATTAACATGAGGCCGAACAGAAAAAAAGAAAAAATAACTGTCCGTCTTCAACAGAGGGTTATCATTCTCACTGCAGAAGCTGGGAAAAAAAAATAAATGTGCATGCTCTCCAATGAAAGACAGAGCTGGGAATTCTGTGTGTGTGTGTGTGTGTGTGTGTGTGTGTGTGTGTATCAGTTTGAATATGAGAAAAACACCAAATGGGTCGAGGTTATAATGGAGGGAAAAACTGTTGGTGTCTGCAAGATAATGTGTATGTGAAAGTCTGTGTGCGGATCTTTATTGTAGAATATCTCTAAGTGTGTGGGTTCCTGTGAGCGTGTTTGTGCGCATGTTTTCAAGTAAATAGGCATTTTTGTCTTTGGTTGTGTGTTTGCCTGTAAAGGAGAAGGGCAGAGTGCATGTTTCTTGTCTGGTGTGTGTGTGGGCGCGTGCATGTGTGGTGTGTGTGTGTGTGTGTGTGTGTGTGTGTGTGTGTGTGATCCCATGGCCTGTAGATGGAGCTACACGCTACACATCTCTTCTTTCTTTCTCTTCTCCTCCATCTGCACACAATAAACGCATTGTCCCCCCCGCCCTCACCCACCTACTCCTACACACTTGCACATTTGCACACACACACACACACACACACACACACACAGTTCTCTCTCCTCCAACAGACTTGGTATTTATGTTAATGTACACCTCTGTGGATCTTTGGCCTCCCAGTGGTAAGATACCTTGTTGATATGTGGCTTTTGGTGTGTGTATTTGTGTGTGTTGTGGGTGGTTATGAGCTCAAGTGGGAAGGGTTTAGGGACTCAAAGGACAAATCCTGAGACTTTTCATTCCCTCCAGAAGGCAGAGAGAGGAAGAAATAAAATGAAAGATCTTGGCACTAGATGGACATGTGAGCCATCAATAAAAACCTCTAATGCTTTCAGGTTGTGTTGTCATCTCCTAAACACTCCATATATCTGTCAAGTTGCACAATGATGTGCAGTTATAGTTGTCTATATACTTGTGGTTGTATAAATTACTGGCAGAATCGCGGCATAGTGGTTAGCGCTGTTGGGTCACAGTAAGAAGGTTGTGGGTTCGGTTCCCAGGCCTGGGGCCTTTCTGTGCAGGGTTTGGATGTTCTCCCCTGTGCTTGTGTGGGTTTCCTGCGGGTATTCTAGTTTCGTCCCAAAGTCCAAAGGTATCTAGTGAGTGGTTGTTCATCTTTGTCGGTCTCTGTATGTTGGCTCTGCAATGGACTGGTGACCCGTCTGGGGTGTACCCTGCCCTCGCCTGGAGCGTTGGTCGGGATCGACCTGGAAAACAAATAAGCCTTAGAAGATGAGAGTGAGTCCGCAAGTTGCCACAGCGGCCGTCACCTCCACATTAGGTGCCAACTTATTGATTCTGTTGAAGTTGATCTTTGACTATGACGAGCAGCACAGCTCCAGTTGTTTGTCAGAGTCAGATTTACCTTCTTAGAAATGGTCAGTTGCTTGCCCAAAGTGTTTCTCACCATAATAAGCCCCAATCCAAGTGGGATCCCTGTCAACAAGAACAAATGACAGCATTTACTACCATTTGCTTTTTGAAAAATTCAATGATTTTTTTTTTCTTGCTTAACAGGCAGTTTCGAATGAATTTAATGCATTTTAAATGCTTCTCAACTCATTCAAGAAGCTATTACCTGTCACAACTAGAGTTTTAAGTTTTTCAACTAACTAATAAAAAGATAATATGATACTTAAAATGATAAAATTACTCCCAATTGCTGGATTATATCTTGGCTCAGAGCGCTGAAAAAAGTCGTCTGCCTTACAGCAAGGGTAGTTGTGGCCACTCAAACGGTGTGTGAAATAGAGTAAGAGCCAGGTCATTGTTGATCCCCAACTATAATGGAATAATCAATCTCTTTTGGCAAGTCTATGGGTTTAATTATTAAGGACTAAACATTTACCAGCTCAGCACAGTGCCGCCTGTCTGTCTACCTGCCTCCCCAGCCTTCGAAGGGAAACTGCTCGTCCTGGTGTGAATTGATTATCTACATGCTTATCTGCTGTCAACAACCAGCATCCCTTCATCCCACTGTATCCCTCCACCTTGAAGACAATAGTATCTTTCCAGTTTGTCAGTCACAGATTTATTTAATGTAGAACGCTCACAGAAGGAGGATTAACAGTATCTACTTATACGCTTGTGATAAACTCTTATCTCCTGCCTTCCCCAGAGCACTCTGTGGGTGCACGTTGACCTGTTTTCTTCTTCCTCTTCTTTTACCTCTCTTTCCTTTCTCTGCTCCATACCTCAGTGATGTATAATCTGGGCTGTCTTCAGATCAACCCTCCTGCAGTGGGCACGTTCCTCTCGAAGCACTTAGGTTTTATAAGACCTGTAGTAAGTCTGTATTTGTAAAAAGGTGAGAGGGAGGTGAGGTAGTAATGGATGGATTCGGCTGAGAAATTAGTCTGAAAGGACAAACATTGAAAATGAATTGCGCTGTAATTAGGCATCAGTTTATAAATGTGTCATCGCCTCGAGTTTTCATCATCCAACAGGTACAAACCTTCATAATACAAAGACGGCAAAAGGTTGAGGAGAGGCTATAAACATTGCCTATATGTGTGTTTATACATATGTGAATATGTGAATGCAGTGTGCTCCTGCTCATACTGTAAGAGTGTGTGTGTTCATGGTTTACATCTAGCAGGTAAACTTTAAGCAGCTGCGGCATCCTGTACACTCAGGAAAAGTTTACACAGCATAAACGCATCACTTCCCCCTCATTTAGCATGATGTAAACCGACCATATACCCACCAGGACACCAGCCTTTATCCTGTGAAAGCAGGAAACGTGATGTTACCTTTGGCCCGATGCTCTCTGGGTGGCACTGCCATGACGTGACCTGGGGATTAGCCAGATGACAGTTTGTATTCATCCGAGTTATGGCTTGGTCATAGTGTAAAGGATTCACATCCTCTTGCAGGCTCTTAAAAGGACATTATTTTCTTTCTGTCACAGTTTCACCTGGGGGAAATATTTTGAAATCTTTCAAAATATTCAGAGCGTTTGCTCACTCCTGCTCGGAGTGGGTGGTTCTGCAGTTTGAGGAGAATGCTGCTGTCATGTAGAGTTACAGACCATTTACTTCTGTTTATGTCTCATTTACATTTCCTCTGTGCTTTTTGCAATGAATGTTCAATGGAATTAGGTTTTTAACATATACGTGTTTTGTAAGGTAAAAAAAAAAAAAAAAGTCAGGCTGCAAAACCAAAAACCTCTGACAAAGAATGCAGAAAATGCCTGTTGGAGAATGTGGAAAAACCCCAGTGTAGACAGCTGTCACAAAAATACAGCAGAATAACCACAGCTGTCTTTTGTTTGTGAGCAAACCTTTAATCCTGGCCACACAAAAGTGAAGTTGTAAGAGCCTGTTCTACTCAGTTAAGGTGTGATTAAAGCATTTCCAAAAATCACCATCATAGTTTAAGGAAAACCAGCTTTTATTCTAGACCTTTACTTCTCACTTCTTTTTAACAAAGTGAGCCAATGTTTACTGCCGACAATAAATGACACATCTTACGTCTTGTTAATCATAATGCAACCTCTTTGGATTTATGTTGATGCTCTTTATCAACCCGCAGAACATTATTTAGAACAAATACATTTGATTTAGCTCTCTGTAATGCAACCTCTTATGGTAACTCTTTTCTTCTCTTTAAGGTATTAACTCACTGGCGGAGTTTTAAATTGTTTCAGAAGACATGGTTTCAGTTTTACAAAGCACAAGAAAGTTTTATGAGAGAGTCTGTCTTCTGAACATATTTTCAAAATATAATGTTTTTACACTTTTGTCTTCATAACTTCAATGCAGCTTTACTTGTTGTTTTTTGAAAGATAAATCTGATACCATAGTGAGAGCTAAGTTTGTAGATATGTTAATTAGAAGTGCCAACTTGTGTTTATCAAAATGGGCTTTGACCTTAGAAGGGTCACTATGTAAATGCTTGAGAAAAACCTGCTTGTTTTTTTTAGTTATGATAGATTAGTTTATTTTCAATTCACCAGACGAATTCTTAAGGAAATTAATGCAAATACATTATGAAAACCGCCTTGGATGTAAATGTGTAAAAATAATATATTCTGTGCTAGAGCTTTAAGTTGTAGCTTTCAACACAAACACACACACACACACACAAACACACACCGCAGTGTGTGAGGGGAGAAATACACCTCTCCTTGTATCTTAAGAGTGTGGGTAGCAAAGGATGCATGTAACCTCATTCCACATCCGACACTCAGTGACAAATACATAGTTTGGGGCAAATTTCCATTTCATGTTCGACTACACCGCACATCTCAAATTAAGAGCGCGGCATTATCATCGACAAGGAAATACATCGCGTTAATATTCTCGCTTCACAGTTGCCAAAGAATTAGTTCAGATCTTCGCATAAATTAACGGTGGCACAGTTTAAAAATCGGTAGCTCAAGGCCATGCTCTCAGAACAAGGCAGTGAGTGTTGTGCCTTAATTCACCATTTGTTTTGATGTCTGCATTTGAAGAGTTTGTTTCCAGAACGTTATATATCCATTTTTATGGAGGGTGGCGGGGGGGGGCAATCTCATTACCTGAAGCTCATCATGCTGTATCTCTAGTACTGCAACAGAATCACGTCTGGAGAGCGTTCAACCAAGAACTGAAGTGAACTGCTAGTTTCTCTCATATATGTGTTATCAATCATCTTAAGATGGCTCTGTCAACAGATTCCTAACTTCTCCGGCCTCAGATGTACTTTTACATATTACAATTTGGTTTGCACTTCATAAGAGTGCAAAGAAAAAGAAACATCACCTTGTTTCAGTGGACTAAATATTTGGCTTTGCATCAGCAACATCACAAATCGTTCACTGATGCTGTTGATGAAGATAAACATGGGGATGAAGTGAAGAACGGGAAGATGAATTAGGTTTTCAGTGACAGATTATACGACTGGCCTCACCTCCATCTAGCAGTTTTCGAAACATTGTATTTAAGACAGTATTAAGACAGCTGACAAAAAAATTATTCGTGTTGCAATGTTATGTCAACATATGACAACATCGCAGAGGTGCCACAGGTAAAAAAGAAAAGTAAAAGACGCAGAAACCTTCTTCTTGTCGCGCAGAGTTTCAGTACCATCATGCAGCGTTAGTTCGCCCTCGCTCATTGTGCATGCTCAATGTCAGGGGAAGTGCTCTCTCTGGGCCAGCACAGAGAATTGTCTTCCTGTTGCATTGTGTTCAGTCCTTGAGGAGACCCGTTCATTTCACTGAGCCCCACGTCTCTCTGAATCCACTTCCTGTCCGGTGAAAACCTTGAGTATTGTTGAGTTAGCAGGAGTTGGATGTTTTTGGTGTGTGTCGATGTGTAGGTAGGGGTGGAGTGTGTGTGTGTGTGTGTGTGTTTCTGTGTGTTTCTGTGCTGTGTGATGGGCTGTCAAGGCCTCTCGGTTCATTACAGTAACTGGATGAGATGTCAGGGGGCTCTTTTTGTTTTCGAACTTTTTGTCTGTCCAGTGAAATTTGATTAAACCTGCTGGGCTCCAAAGCAGTTTAGTCTCAGACAGACTTCCAGGATCAGCCATGTCACCAATTGTGGCATCCCAAGTGTCACAGAAGATGTCGTAACTGTCAAACTAGCTGAGAGAAGGCAATACATTCAGACTGTCAGTGCCTTGTGAGGTATCCTAAGACAAAGACACACACGGCAGTTGCTGGGTGGATTTGCTGGTTATTTGACAAATAAAATCTTATACTATATACATTTATATAGAATGAAGCTATTGTAAACAGTCTTCTGAGCAAGCTGCTGCCATTGTTCTCAAAAAGTTTTTTTTTTTTTAATCATATTTGTCGCTGACAGTGACGTCACTTGAGTCTTGAAAAGAGTAATTATGCAACTCTCCCTCGTCTGAGGTTGAAGCATTTCTGTGACATCCAAACTTTTCCTTTTTAGGTACAAATCAGTTTTGTTTCACTTTGACACACAGATAAAACATTTTTTATTCACTGTGGCTCTTCATCTGATCAGAGTAAAACTAGATGTAAAAACAATTTACATGCATACACCTTAACTGAAAGTATATGGTTTGTTAGTGAGTTTAAAGACAGTTTAAACTGTTTAAATTGTATGCTGCTGCTGCAGCCGTTGAGAACCCATAATGATGATTTGCTCTGTTAGTATGCTACTACGTTGTGTAATGTGTAAGTGTTACACACAGTGTGTAACATTATGCAACCGTTAAAACATCCTGCATGAGTAGAGTGACTACATGATGGCCGTTGTATCAATGTCAAACCAAGGGATTTCTCAAGAGTAAGGTGTTTCCTGTGTGTGTGAGTGTGTGTCTGTGCACACCAGCTACCTGGAACAACAAAAATATATCCACTTGTGATTGGCTGGTCAGTTATATCGTCTCTTCAGCTGTTCAGGAATCACAGATTAGCCGGTGAAAATAATTTTCTGGATGTATTGGATAACCTTGGTAACAATTGTGTTTGTCTGCGTGTGTGTGTTTGTGTCCTTACTCTGGGGATTAAACAGTTGCTTGTAAATTTAGAATTTGGGTTTAAGGTTGAGCAGTAAATGGTGTGAATGGGGGCTCCTCACATCCATTGAGTGCAGGCACACACACCACACACACTTGCGCGTGTGTGTGTGTGTGAGAGCCTGCACCTTTCTGGCCTTCCTGTGGTTGTCAGTGAATAACCAACTGCCAAGCTGACACACCACGACCAACATGTCAGGTGCTGTTACATCAGACATACACATGGGCTCACCAACACACACACGCACAATTTGTGCTGTGAAACAGCTACCAGAAAGGTAATCAGCCACAAACCTGATTGCTCTCCTCAGCTGTTTTACACTGACCATACGTCTCAAATCACACTGTCCAATCTGCTGCAGGTCAGACCGGCAGACAGATGGAGGCAAAAAGGAAAGGAGGAGAGCTGTAGAAAGGACAGAACAGAAGAAAAGAGTTATTGGAGGGAGGGGAAGGAAGGTCACGTCAATTACTTTAATATATGATATAATAATTTACAAAATAGCAAAGCAGCTGACATGTACAGTAGTACAAAAAATTATTTCACTGCCAAACAGTGCAGAAAAAATAAAATGGTGTTTAAAAAATAAAATAACGGATTGGAATTTTATCAGCCCTATCAAGCGTATATGGAGTAGTTAAACTGAACTTTCCAACATCCCTTCTGAAATTATTATGTTATTTTAATGGATCAATAAATCGAGCAAAAAAGCTACAAACGCTATGAAGTTTCCAACTTTTTATGGCCAAAAAACATCAAATTAAATGAATTTATGTACCTAGCTCAGCTGCCACTTCTCCGTTAACATCTTAACGGAGCTGTTATCTGCGAACTCTAATGCTCTGTGTTAACAAGGCCCTCCCATCCCTCAGAACAGTAAATTAACAAAGTGATCCGAGAGTCTGCCATCTAAACTCTGAAGTCTTTCTCTAAAGTGTTGTCCTTTCACTGAACATTACATCAGTCAAACTAGTTGCACAGAGCATCACAACCAGCAATCTGAAGGGGTCACAAAGCTGATTTTTTTTTTTTTTTTTTTTTTTCTCCTTAAGTTGATCGAGGCATTCTCCCCCACTAAAAAAAAAAAAAAGTATTTCTATTTAATTATCTCAACTTTTCTCCCCAAGCTGTTCGCCTGTCAGCAACTTCAGCTTCAGCCTCATGCTCTGCTGAACATCCCTCCATCCCTCAGCAGCAACTTAAACTTGGCCGAGGCCTTGAACTTCTCTCCGAGGGGGTTGACAGCCCTTCATTTCTCCCTGCCCCAGTTTTGGCTGGAGTTAAAACTCCCTCCTGGGCTGAACAAGAAGGGGTCAAAAAGAAATAAAGTCTAAATAAACAAGCTGAGTCGTTTGTGTAGGAACTTATGAGTTCTGGATGCGTCATGTGTCTAGATTTAAATCTGGTTGACAATGATTATTTCTCTGGAAGTCTTGTGTTTTTCATTATTTTTCGTGGCCATGCAAAATGTTGTTTATCAGAAAGCTGCAAGTTTCTTCCCAAAGAAACAATGCTGATCTGACGATCTCCTCTGAAGAGACTTTTCACAGGCTCTGTGGTCCTTTAGAGACACCAAATGATGAACTTCACATAATCAATAGAAATACTGAGTGAATCTTTCATCTCTTCCAAGAAGATAAGGTTTAATTTCTTTGCCATTAAAAGCTTTATTCTTGATGATTTTCCGTCCTAATTCGAGATGCTGATGTGTTTACTTTCATGAGTGCGTCTTTGCCTCTAGCTTAACTTTAATTATATTTCAGCCTCAAAAGAGCTTTGATTAATTTATTAGTATAAAATGATGCCCAAAACATTATATTTCCCAAGAATTTCTTGGGGTTTGAACGCCTCACTCGTAGCTATAGCTACATTGAAACGATGCTGAGGCAGACTGCACATAATAGGATGAATAAATGGTGAATAAAATGACTTTGGCGATCTAAAGGGGCAATTGAAGGAGAAACTTTATGTAAAGGAGTTATATTAACACCTATCATACGCCCCCCACCCTCCCACCTGCTGAGACTTTGTAGCATTGTCACTGTCTAATCACTTCCTTCGAAGGTGTGTGTGTTTCACAGAGCTTAGGCAGAGGTGGGCCCTATGGGTGGCGTCGCTGTCAAACGGACAGGTTTTTAAAGTGATGAGCCCTGCCCCAGTCCTGCGGTTTAACACAAGTCGTTCGATAAGCTTTTTATCACTGCGTCAAGTTCGGGCGGAGGGGTGGGTGGGGTAAGGTGGAGTGCGGTGGAAAATATATAGAAGTGTCACCCCTCTGTCGCCGCTGTTCATTCAGGAGCAATCCTCAATTTGAGCGGTCGGGGCACATTTTCATGCAAATAATGGCATTGCAATTTTTTTTTCCCCGACATTTCCCTAATAGCTTCTTACAAATGATGTGCCATTACAAGGAGGTTTATTTAAACAAATTTAATACGTCTTTAATCAACCCTCACAGAGCGCCTTTCAAAAGGTCACACACCACACGAGGACAGGCTGGATATAGCCCTCCCCTCCCGCCCCTCACATCACAGTATTAGCAGAAGGATGGAGGGGAGGAGGACGACAAGTAGGGCGGGGGCGAGAGAGAATTATTTCACGGACAACTCATTTTAAGCAAATCTTTATTTACATTTTTATTCAGTTATTAAATTTTATTTCATCTTGTGAGCGAAAGGGCGGGGCCTTCCCTCCTTTCACCTCTACTCACACACAGGCTCATTTGCTTATGAAGTCATCTAATCTGAGAGCAGGAAAGCGCGCGAACCTTTAGTGTCACGTCTGACATGGCAGGGCCTTTTGTGCTGTGCACAGTGAGACGGAGACAAAGGCGTACACCGCGCACAATATTAATGTATGGAGAAGATATCTATCATCACTTACAAGTAGCACATAAAAGTATCATGCGCATGATATTTAAATATTTGTCAGTTTAGAGCAAGTAACAAAAGATGCACCATCAATGACAAGAGCACAAATACCAGCCAGTTGAGTTTTAGTTTTCTATTTTCCGTTGCAGAAACACAACCACGACTGCAGCTAATTTCAAGTTTTATATTCAACAGTAAATGGTAACAGACAGACATGCTGGAAAATGTTTCATCTGTGTATTTGCTTGTTTCGTAATCCCAAAGCACCAAGATTTCCTTTGACTTTACCTTCATGAGTTTAAAGTCAACAACTTTAAAGTCCCCTTGAGATTGAAATCAGTATTTAAAAGAGTCAAACAGTAAAGAAAACAGCCTTATGCAGCACAAAGGAAATAACCACTGATGGCTTAGTTTTTTTAAGTGCAATTTCTTTTTTCCACGTGTGTGTGTGTACGTGTATGCATGTGTGTGTGTTTAAAATCCTCTTAAAAATAGTAGAAAAGAATGGACCTTAGCAGTTGGAAGGATTATAAAATTTGAGTTATTATTACATTGTGTTGTGCGCACAGAGCTGTTGGAAATGACATACACAACAGATCCCACCGATGTCACTTCTCGTACTCTTGCATTCTCGTAACTCCTGTTCTGCTGTTGTTTCATTAGCGCTGCCACACTCGTGACCCCGACCAAAGTCAATAAACAAAGCCATTTGAATATGTACAGCAGCCAAAGCCGACACCGAAGCTCGTGAGATGGAGATATTTCAATATGCGAGATTGGTGGTGTGTCGTATTACCTCGGCGTCGTGTGCTGTGACCCAGAAGGTGAACGGTGTCTTCTACCCCCGCCACACTTCGCAAATGCAGAGCCGTGCCACGCATGTATTTAACAGGGCAGTAAAATATTAGCACTCCTCACTTCACAAACACCAAATCCTCTCTGCGGTTGGCTTGTTAACCCGGGGTGAAGAGTATTTGCTGTGACCAGAGTCTGCATGATATACTTTATTTAACTTTCCATATAACATGTGCACTTTCTAATTGGTAAATATGAGTCAGTCATGCAGAGATCTGTTGTTTGACAGCATCTGAGTCATCAATATTTTATTGCTGAATGCCAAGTGTGACGATTCATCTCTGTCTGTAATAGCTAGAGCATTATAGCATGGCGCACCTTACCGCAATATAATAAAATCCCACATGGCTGTTTTGGGGATAAAGTTATTCCAGGGGACTCGTGGGTTGGATCACAGCAGCCGTGCTGAGCAGAGCAACTTAATTTTTTTGGGTGCGGTGGTGGTGAGGGGTTAACCCTTTCTGTGTTAATGCCTTTTTCTCAGGGTGGCATTTACACAAAATGAATTGCTTGCTTAGACACAGCTAACTAAATAAAAGACAGCGGGGGCTGATACTATGAAAAATGGATTTTCATTACTGTTTCATTGATTCTAGTAAATAAGGGCCCCGAGCCTGCACGGCAAAGGCTGCAAAACGGTAATAATTTAATCTAAGGTGACACAGACCAAAATGTATGTGGACAAAAAAATCATCCCTGAATATTAAACAAGGGCCCCAAGACAAGAAAGAGGAGGGGGGAGAAAGTGTTTGCGGGCACATTTAAATGTATGCAGATTGCCGTCCAACCTATTTAAAAACAAGAATTAGGTATTCCTGCCATAAATCACATTTGCTGCTACGGATATGCCTTGTTATGTTGGTGTTTAACGGAAACCTGAAAGGTTAAAGTACTTGGTGCATTAAATTGTACAAGGATAATTAATACTTTTCTCCTGGCTATTTATAAAATATGGAAAATAGAGTCAGCTGAACTGTGACAACACACTCATTTGAGGAGGAAGGCAAAGTGGAAAGGAAATGTACACACATTCAGACACACAACACACAAGATATCACAGGATTAAAAGAACAAATACCTTCTAGGTTGTACATCGAGGGGCACTTGTTATGTTTATCTTGTTACAAACAGGTAAAAGGAGAGTGTCGTAGACATCTCAATTGGCTTTTAGTGCAGTTCATTTGGTTCCCAGCCCTCGGGGGTGTCAACAAGCTAACCAAATAAGCTCTGATTTGTAACAGAGGTTATGCCCTTAAGCTAAAACGCTCCCTGACTACACCGGGTTGTGTTCCTCTTGTATGAGTCTGTGTTAGTGAACAGTGTCACTAATTAGTGACTGTTAGCAGTAAACTCGTGCAAACCCCCTAATTTGACAAGTCTATTCCAGAGGTGTTGACCTCTCACTCACACCGGCGGAAGCTTCGTCAAAACTGGCACCTTAAGCGAGGTGTTGCGTCTACCTGGCTCTGTCGCACCTTTCCTGACACGCTGTCAAGGTTTGACTTGCGTCGTGGTGTCAAATGCACCGTCTGAGTACTCGGAGTGTATCAAACATGAGAGCGGTCACCGTGTAGTTGTTACGTAAAATAACGAAGGGGGGAAAAAAAGCAAAAAAAAACAAAAAAAAAACAGCGGGTCATTTGGCAAACGTGGCCCTCGGTGTGAGCAAAAGTCGACTTGACAAGTGTCTGGGCCCATTACGCTGCGTGAGTCCATTCGCTGACTTGTGCTCCAGTGGTTATTATGTCCGCCTTTAATACGCACCGAGACAATCACATCAAGTCTGGGAGATAATAGCCTCAACACACAAAAGCACAACATCTGGAGCGAGAGGGAAGTTTGCACTGAACCACAGCAAAGGTCCACTGCATGTGGGTTAAGATATAATCTTAATAACCTGGATTATGTAGATTACACGGTCGACGCACAACAATTTCAGATTGCACTTTGAGCTCATCTCCGTGATTTTGGCTCAGTTGCTGAAGGTGTTCAGGTTTTTACGAGAATAATCCTCTCAAGTCTTCCACTTCCTTCCGATCTCTGCCTTTAACAACGCGACTGCTCTCTTGCCTTCCCAAGCAGGCAGGCATTTTGCGCTCTTGTGCTTAGTCACTAGCTGACCTCTCAAACCGTGTTCATTGCAGCACAGGAGGAGTAAGAGAGGAATAGTTAAACTGATGACAGTCCTGCACTCTGAGCAATGTTTCAGTGAACCGTCAAAACCGCTCATATCTGTCCCTGTTCCCTCCCATGCCACAACCACCACTGACCTTTTCCACATTTGCCAATGTCTACGCGCCAGCCGTCGTCTGTATCATTCTGATTAGGTTGAGTTGTCATTGAGACGCCACATTTAGACACTGATTCCTCTGCCTTTTGCCATTCAGGCGGGGGGGGGGGGGGGGGGGGGGGGGGGGGGGGGGGGCAACCAAATGGAAAAAATGTTGGTAAAGTGAAATGGAAAAGGACCAAAAAAACATTTATGCTCTAAACTGAACAGTGCCGAGCCTGATTCCAGACACCTAATGAGGAAGAAACACAGGATACACTCCCTGACTCTGATCCTGTGCACATATATGCGCACACAATCACAGCGTAGTGCATGTAGACTCAGTTACACGCGAACAGATGTATGCACACACTTCGGTCTTTGCCTCGGCAGGAGTGGGAACTCAGTTCATGAACTGAGATTCAACCCATGCAGGTGTTTTTACTTACGCTGCCCACTTGGGCCTCTCTTTAACACTGTGTGTGTGGATTGACTGAGCCCGACTGCTCTTCCCCTCACCGTGCCGTTAGTTTTGTTGCATCTGTCTGGACAGGCCATCTCTAACATGCAAGGAGATACAGACATCGATCTCTTCCCCTAAATTTTCATTTTCTTCCACAGAACGTCCAGCTGTTCAAAGACGGAATAGGCATTTTTCCGGTCACAGCTCAACTCCTGTTGAAGCTACTTCAGCAAAAGTGCTCTCCCTGTGTAAATTGTGTCAGAACAGTGGAGTCAATTTCTGTGTCTCTATGAACACACTCATACTCAGGAGATCATTTCAAATTCAGGTCACTCCTTCTGTGGGTAAAGTGTGTTCCTGAAGTTAATAAAATATTTGCCATTTACTTGCAACAATTAGCACAAGATAAACACAAGTCAAATTGTTCTTGTTTCTGTTAATGGAGCTAGCCTTTGGCCAGGCTATAATTATTCCTATTAGCAAATTAAGTCGTTACCTTGCCTCCTTCCTCTTTTTTTCTTTTTTTTTTATCACAGAGTGGAAATTACTTGAAAATGAACACAGAGCTGCACTTCATTTGTCTGTTAAGCTTCCGAGTGTTTAAATAGAGGGTCTAAAAGTGATGAATGCGCTCTAACCGGAAGTTGAAAATATTCTCCGTGTTTTAAGTTTGGATTTAAGGTGCTGTTAGAAATATTATCTATTCTTTTTCTCCTCGTGGTAACTGGGTGGATCCCGAACTCCACTGGATATCAGTATGACCTTGATGACTTGAAGGCCACACAACACAGTCTTTTTCTGAATTCACAAATCGGTCTGAAAATGTATAGGAGACCCAGGACATTGTCTTTGTGGTTTTGTGGTATAATTGCATAAGAAAGGAGCGGAAACTCTCTCCAAGGCCGCAGGTATCCTCTCATGTCACAACCGCCAACCACAAACCTTCTATTGGGCAACCTCAGGGCATACAGGGAGAGATCACACCTTCCTCAAAACGGTTGCATCTATTCAAAGCAATGGCATACTCAGCACTTAGGTTCATGCAACAAAGGCATCATTTCCTGTCGATGTTTTTGGAAGAGGTCATGTTTTTTGTGTGCATTCATTGTTGATTCCTAGACATTATTCAACTGGTGTCTTTGTCTCTACTGTGCCACACAAAAGGTGTACGT
Organism: Echeneis naucrates; assembly: GCF_900963305.1. Classification (NCBI taxonomy): domain Eukaryota; kingdom Metazoa; phylum Chordata; class Actinopteri; order Carangiformes; family Echeneidae; genus Echeneis; species Echeneis naucrates. The sequence goes on along the minus strand of NC_042512.1, from coordinate 11,425,867 downwards.
AACATGACCGAGCATTCGTAGAGGAAAGAAAGATGATGTGGAAGTAACAAAAGCTCTATCTTAATTTTTTATATTATGAGAACACATTTTGCTTTGAGTACATCCCATGGACACAGATAAAATAAAAGTCTTTCAGGATCAGGCCTGAAGGTCGTTTCTGCCTCTTGTGTCCGACAGCTTTATTAAACATGATTTTACATCATCATTGATGAATCGTTCACTGTTGTAAAATATAAATCTGCTGTTTTAGATTCCTTTTTGCATGTGAAAATCTTAAAGTTGCCAAATTTTAGTTTCAAAGTAATAGTCATGGTTATTATTTTTTCCTTCCTTTTTCTAATAAATTAATTTTGGAAGACCTTCAGACAGTCACTGAGTAAACCACATGATCATAACAGAAGCCAAAATGCCATTGATACAGTAAATCCAGAGGGGAATGACACATCCCCAGATTTTTCCCAAATCCGTCAAAAATAGCCATGAACCATGAGCACAAGTGTCCGGTTTCTATGGAATAATAATCACTGACAGTATGCTTTCTTTGAAAGCCTGACACATTTGGGTACTCTTCAGACCACAAATCAGTATGAAAACACACCAGCAGTCCTGATTCCACCCAGATAAGCCTTTTTCTGAGACACGTCCCTCTGACTCTGCTGCAATGGGCAGGAGTATCTAGGGCACTGAGATACTAAAAAGCCCCTGTGATGAAAATTTTAAAATAATTTCTCATGTACATATTAAACTTGCATCAGCAAATTCTCTCTTTCATGATGTCGCTGCTGGTACCAGCACCGTCTGCCTGTGATTAATTGACTTAACCCTCAGATGAAAATAACCGGTTTGTCTCTTGTCCTGATGTTTGCTCTAATTGGTGATTTCCAGCCGAAGAACATCAGGACAGAATGTGGGATAACAATGAAAAGGGGGGATGTATGACTGCTAATAGATAAGCAGATGTTAAAGCGGTGTTGCAGTGTTCTGACATCAGGAAAATACAAGGGAAGTACTTCAAGGGAAGTAGGTGGTCAAAAGGCGTCCAGTATCGATCCAAAGGTTAGAGAACCCGCAGTAATATGCAAATACTGAATGGAATTTTAATCATCATGTGCTTTTGTTCCAGACCTTCGGAGTAAGCTCTGCGTTTCTTTGTTGTGCAGTTGCATTTTTATCAGTCAGTGTGTGTACTAGTTGTCTCCACCACCTATTTTGTTTTCCTGGATTGTCTGAGGTTAGTGTCACGTTTGGGGCTGCTGGATGACCTGACTAGTTGGGAAATTACTCAAATGCTTATACATTTTGGCTGCAGATGGCAGGTTTGCCAGCCTTTCCAGCTGCTTTGGCAGAACACTAAGCATCATTTGGACAGGCTGCTCTCAATCCAGTTGGCTTGAGAAATAGCAGAGGGGGTTGCTGAACTCTGGAAATGCACGGTTAATGTTTGCAGAGGTGAGCTTCCTTCCCTGCTTGAGATGGGGACAGCGTTATGAAGGCAGCGACATGACTTTTTATATGATTTTGCTTGCTACTTGATGCGTGTTGAGTCGTGAACTGCATCATTATCCTCTGGATAATGTTGAATTATCCCCAGAACTCCTTTGTCATACCGGTTAAACACATTTACTGTTCACACTCGCTAAATCTTTGGCCCAGTGACCTCCAGGGATCACTGATAAGCTGCTGTGGTCTTTGTGAAATTAGATTTTTTTTTTTTTTTTTTAGCCCACATTATCAAACCAGCATCCAATTTCAACAGTTTATCAGTTCTATAGGAAATAAGTTAATATAAATGTTGCTTTAAAATGGCTGCTTTTTGGTGCTATGACATTAGACCATTTAGGAGCCCCCTTCCTTAAGCAACTACGTCTTTTGTTTGTTTGGTTGCTTCTTTGCAAGGCAACAGAACCACCATTCTCAGTGCACTGTATGAAAGGACCAATTTTTATGATTTATAAATTATTAGCTTCTATCACTCAACGTTTGCTTTCTATTCCTGCCCCCTGAACTGTTGATAACTATGATTTGCCTTGTTCTGTGTTCACACATGAGGAAGCAGTTCACGATGTGTGTGTCCTCACATCCTTCATCCCCCGTGTTTTGGTGTAATTTCTTGTTGTTCCAGATTGTTTTCACTCCTAACAAACTCCACTGCAGTTTGCTTGGAAGAGACAAAAGATCCACAGTTTCGGGCGTCTCTGTGTCGTTATGTTCTTGTTCTCACCTGGTCAAACAAACAGAAGCGAAAGAAAAAGCACTTGAAGCATGCCCAGTGTAGTGAGCATGCATCTTTTTTGCTGATATTACAATGACAAAGTGGACTGCAGATGTATAAAAGCTGGCTCCAGTCCCACATTAACATTGCCTTTCCGCTGATAGATTGTCTCCGGCTGCATGTGCAATGCGTTAAGAGGTCTCCAGCCGTTGGTGGGGAGACACCTGCGTGATTGATGCACGCTATTTAGCAGCGGGAAAGAACAAGTGCACCTCCGCTCCAGGGAGTGTTTGCCAGTACCTCGTACTGGACAGCTGTGGGTGGCCAGAGGGAGATGGAGAGAGTAAGCGCAGAGTAGAAGGTAAAAGTCAGGAGGGAAGAAGATCGAAGGAAAAAAGGTGGAAAAAAATTGAGGGAGATCGAAGAGAGCAATAAAAAGACCCTGAAAAAGAACAACTAGCGGATGAAATGAAAAAAAAAAAAAAAAGAGTCTTGATATGAGAGAACAAATCAAGCGACCTACATCTGTTACTCATTATCCTCCTGGCCCCCTCTCTGGTAATCGCTCCATCTGACATAACTCACAGCAGACCTCACTTTGACTACAGATGGGAGTCGATGGGTGGGGGGGTGGGGGGGTGGGAGGGGGTAAAAGTTATTCAAGGCGAAGATGCAAAAGGTATGCTTGATCTCTCTCACACTCTGTGCAACATCTAGGAAGCAGAGAGCTCCTGTCAGCCCCCAGAGCAGTGCACTATGAAAGTTTCTGAACCCTATTTGGACATTATTCCTTTCTGTGATAATAACATTGTTCTCTGTGTTAATTGCTGAAATCTGGCAATGCTGAAACATTGCTAAACAGAAGTCTGCCTGGGCATGAAACTGCAGCCAAAATGATCAGACAGGTTATAAATAAACTCCTGGGTGAGCCAAATTTATTTCGAGGTGAAAGCAAAGAACAATAGTAAGATTAAGACTCAAACGGTTTGATTTTAGCTCCAAATAAAGCCATTTAGATGCTCCGTCTGATCATCTGACTGTGTGTGAACGTATTCACAGATCTAAAAGGTAAAAGCTGATGCCAGAATTATCCTTGAAACAGTGCACCGTAGTAATCCCACTCTTTGGCTGACCTCAACCTCTTACTTCTCTGTGATGGAGGGGTGGAGAGAAAAAAAAAAAAATAATAATAATTTTTGCCAAAATTATGTTGTACCAAAAAATAAGAAATGACGCGTATGCAAATGGAAAAGGGGGAGACATACTGTGTTATTATAATCAGATTCTCCTCAGTATCTTGTGGGTCATTGAATTCTTGAGGATGTGCAGAGGCTGTTGAGGCCTCTGCTTACATTTAATCACGATCCCTTGAAATGAGATCTATAGTCCCCCTGGGGAGCTGGCGGCCCACTTGTAGATCTGGGAAGGTCAGGCCCCTATTGTGCTCCTCAATAGTCAAGTGCTCTTTTTTAATCACGGAGCAGCTTTCGCTTCGAATATTGCAATCATACAGACGCCCAAGTCCAGTTGTCAAGAGTGGCTGACTGTAACAGCCTCTGAATATGTAAGGTGGTTTTTTGTGTAATTAAGTGTTGCTGACACTGTGGAAGCAGGTGTAACAGTTTGGCAGGTTAGTGCAGCTCTCGGCTCCCGTGAAATCACTTCATTCTGCAGTTTGCGTCCAACATTTTTCAGCTTTCACAATTTCCAAACACACTGATCAGCTTTCACTTAAGGCTAACATTACAAACATTTTAAACTCTCCCTGTCGGATAATGGTATAGAGCCAAAGCAAAAGGATTTTTCTCCTTTTTGTTCATGACTAAGATGGTTACTACTATCCATAGTTCCATGGAGGTTTTCTATCCGAGGGAGGGAAAAAAGGAATCATGTTGCATGTTGAGGTGTCGATCAATTATAGTCCATCAAAAGAAGAAAATTGGAAATGGTCCTGCTTGTGATCTGCGTTATTAGACCATTTTTGCGGCTTAAATATACTTTGGATAGTCATGTTTGTGTCTCAGAGTAACAGAGAAGCGAAAGGCACCGTTTAAGATCAGTGAGTTTCCTTTCTCATGTTTCTCTTTGTGTGCAAACTGGCCATCTCTTGTTACAGCCTCACTTTATAAAATCCTGACTTTTTTTTTTTTTATCCCAAATCCTGTGAGAGGATATGAAGGCACTGTCCAGCATTTCTAATAATATGTAATTAGTGGTCTGCATACTCACAAAGACACAATACTACACAGAGGACACACACAGACCCATACACAAAGTAAAATGGGAGGCTGGTTTGGTATGATTGGCCCACCAAGGCGAAGAACTTCAGGGTATATTACCTTTGTTAGTTTTTGTCATTTTCTGGCTCTGATCTTTGCAAATGTATGTCTCCAGTTTCTACCATGGCAACGGCCGTTTAAGACAGTCAAGGACTGGAAGCGTAGTGTGTTAAGGTGTATTTCGAAGCCAGAGGGTGAAAGGATCAGGCAGAAATGTAACGGCGCCTCACAGCTGTGAAAACACACTAAGACGCACGCTCTCGCTGAGAGACGAGCGGGAGACTTGAAACGGCGGCTCCAGGTGACTGCACACCTTGACTTCCATTTATCAAAACCCTGTTTACTCTGGCTGACAACGCTGAGGCGCAAAGGAATTGACTTCCCAGAGAAGATGGATGTGCCATATATCACATGTGTGAGAACAACCTTGCAGCTGTGCCATCGGTGATTGGTGAGATTTGGAAGCGTTTTGATCTAACACTGAGGTGGCAATCTGGTATGAAGCGCCTGTTGAAAAATCTTGTGTAGTAAATAGTTCATTGGAGTTTATGATGGAGACATACTGGAAGTAGGCATCCTTTAAAATGTGTTTTTCACCTTTTAATGAAAGGTTTTGCTGAGTGTGAAGAACGCAGTGCTCCAGATTCACACTGCGGGAGCTGCCCATTTTAATAAAATTCACCGGATTTGGCCTGTTCTTGGAGAGAAGTGAATGATTAATATCCCCCCCCCGACAATATGGTTTGGATGCCATTGGGCAAGGCACCAAACCCCGTACTTGAGTTGGAGCTGCTCAGTGACATTACAGAGGAAAACGTTTGTTGAACGGGGCTGCAGGGCCACAGGGTGTGAAGTCATTTATTTTTTAAAGAAGGTCACCACAGACAAATTCTATTAAGTGTATAATTGAAAGCAAATGATGTGTTTCCCATTGGCTTTCATCAAAGACTAAACAAAGATAATCCAAGAGCAACCACTGATGTTTTTGTATCCCCGAAGCTTCAGATATCTTAAAAAACACACCTCACTGTCTTCTTGAAACATGTGGAGATTAACCTGCCGGGGCCCCCCTGGGGTTAAAATTACATCTGCACACTCTGCAGTATCTACACAATTTCTGTGCTGGAGAACTTCCAGGCTGCAGGTTCATAGTGTGGCAGTTAAATCACATTGATTCAGCAACCTTTATCGTGTCAGTAGATATTATGCTTTTGTGCTGCACATTCACGAACCAACTCAATTAAATTTTCACAAATCAGTTGACATACAGTAAAGTCAGAGTTGTCAGGGCCCCCCGGACTTCTGCAGCTGTGGGGCAACCGGACTATTATGCTCGCTTGGTGATCCAGCCTTGGTCTGAGCATCTTGGGATCTGCTTGTTCCCCACACAAAGAGGGAGAAGACCAACAGAAGTGAGCTCAAAGGTCAGCAGTACAGTTTAGACTTCACCACAGAAACAAATTATGCTCATAAATACGGCTAAATGATAAATAAGCCCTTCCTGGACCACCGCTACTTCCTGTTAGGGGAGATCAGCTCAGTTTCACTGCCCACACAGCTCACAATCTTTGGCTTTTGTAGGGCAGCAAACATGTGATACAATAATGTAATAAGGTAAGCTTCACTTAAATATAGGAAAGGCATATTAGATATGTTTATGGCTTAAAAAGAATGCATAATAAGGTGCTGCAGAAATTGCCTCTGGGGGGTGAATGGGAGTGTAGGAGGGTGGGAGAGGATTGTACATGTAAAAGAAAAAAAAAAAAATCTCTTTGCTGTATTCCTGAGCTCAGATAAGCCAACATTTCCTCCCTGTTTGGGTTTATTTTCCTAAGGCTTTAGAGCCAGGCCTCCTATCCCACGCTACAAAGCCTCTGCTCAGTTGAAACCAGAGCCATCTAAAACTTGGACTGGTGGCGTCCTCTTGTATGACCCCCACCTCCAGTGTTGACCCTTTAGCTGATACCCCTCGGAGTACACATGAAGCATGTACACACTAATATGAGAAGTACATGTATAAATCACATGCATAATTTACATGCCAGCTGGATTTACAGCATGTTCCATATTTTGCAGAAACAGCTTAGCATTGCTAGGCAACAAAAAATGTTTTGAACAAGTGCAAACTTTCAAAGAAGACACATTTTCAGGTTGGATCCGCGAATGATGTCATTTGTGCAGTTTTAAATGTGGTATGTTAATATTTTGTCTTGTATATAAAAAAAAGGACTTATCCTCGTCAAACTTCAAAGACTTCCGTAACTGCATGATCTGGACTAACCTGGGAATGGCGTGGGTGCAATCTCACATATAAGCTGGTATTTTCTTTTTTCTTTTTCCTGTTGCTGAGGAAAATAAACCACCGTGGAGCCCCTTTCCCCCCTCAGGCTGGCTCCCACGTTTAACATGTTATCCTCCACATCTGTAATAATAAGGGGTCATTTGTTGTGATTACGGCTTTTATCTGCAACCTGTATCTTACATCCACAACATCCTCTCCGTTACACCTTCCTCCCTGCACTGGCGTTTTTATACTCCCGACGATAAAGTGTTGTCTGGAGAGGCTCTGCTTAATTCTCCGGTGCTGTGACAGATATGCATACACAGTGAAGTGCACAATAATATACACTACGATAATGGAGTGAAGTCGCCATTGATGCATGTTATTCAGCTGCTGCTGCCTGTTGGGAAAGTGGACCCCCCCCCCCTCACTATTCATCACTTTATTTACTTATTTGCTGTTGCTTTTCTTACTTTTACTGTTATATGTCAATAATAATTATCATCGCAATTACTGCCCATGCTACAGCCTTTTTAGAAACAATACTATACATGCCATTTGTAAAAGCTCTGCTGATACTTTGAGTAATGCGCCTAGAAATGCTGCTGCTACTCCGACCAACAGGCTAAAGGCACTGGATGTGCTGTGGTGGCCTAATGGCTGGTGTCCTGGGACCTCATCTCGCTCTTCGCTCATTTCCTGTCACCTCTCTATTGTTGCTCTCTAATTACAGCAGCAAAATGGTTGCTTCTGCCACAAATTGCATTTGAACAAGTTGGCTGATTGTTTGATTGAACTTATTAGATGATTAAATCTACTAAATAATAAGACTTCTGCTTCAGGCCTAATTTTAATGTTGGTCTAAAAATAACAAGAATGAAGAAGAAGGTACTCTGGATGTTCAAATGTGTTGAACCAACCCCATATGAGATAGCTGTGATTAAAAAAAAAAAAAAAAGAAAGAAATCCATAAATACACTGGCAGTTTTATTTTAATGACTTTATAGGGAAGAAATATATTCTGAACTGTGAGCAAAGATAAGATAAGTAATTTGCTAGCAAAGTGAAATTAGTAATAGTAAGCATACTATCGCACCATCATTTAACCGCCATGTCACATATATTAATCATATAACGTGTAATTCTGGACAGGAACTAGTTGTGACTAAACTCTTGCTATTGTTACCACCATATTTATCCCAATTAATAGTAAATTCTTCTGCTGTGAACATCCTCTTTAATACCGTACATCTTCATCAGTCACAACAAAGCCTGTTTGACCGCAGTGCGTTTGTGGGTTCGTGTGTGGTTACACATGTCAGCCTCAGTCCGGCCAACACTTCACTGTGCTTCAGCAGGCGTTCAGAAGATGATGGTATCTCTTTGTTGGCAAGATGGAACACATCAGGGTGTCTCCCAGATTTGGTTTGCCAAGGAATAGTCAGCAGACGTGACGGTCTTGTGTTGGAAGAATAATGTAACTTGTCAAGGAGGAATCGTCCTGCAAGGTGACAAGTAATAGTAGTGGTGTCAAAAAAAAATGTCTGATGCCCTGACATAATAAAAGGCTACGACTTCCTCATGAGGTGGCATGAGAGTGGCTGTATGAAGGGAAATGAAGTTTATAGTGTAGAATAAGTTTGAAGGAGAAAAAGGAGTGACAGCCACATAAAAAACAGCTTCATCTTCATATTTCTCTTGTCATATTTTCACTCTCACTATGTTATTTTCTTCCAGGTTGTCTCATGGGCTTAGTTTTTGTTTATGAAATTGTCACTGTAGTGGTTTCAGTGTGATTTTTAGATCTTTATGGGCACATTTGTCTTTATATTTTTATTTTAAGCGTTACCGGCACACATGGGTAGTGTTTCAGTGTTGTTCATTGAAAGCTACATTAGAGAGTAGAGCAGTGCACAGTTCCTGAACGCTCCTATCTTCTTCAATCTCCATTATCCCTTCTTCTACACCTTAGAAAAGATTAGAGCATCACTTGCTATCTCCATCCAAATCTAACAGGATTAAGGGGATAAAAAGCCACATTTTTACGTTTCCAGACAATTACCTTTAAAAAACCCCCACTTGTGCTCAGTTTATCTGCTTTTTTTGTTCATCTGGAAAAAAAAAAAAAAAAAAGGTTTCCCACCTTTTTCTGAGTAGATAAAAATCTGTGGTAATCCATGATGCAAGGCTGAATCCAGGCAGTAATCATCACTTAAACAACCATTAGAATGAACATAGGTGGATCGGATCAAAAGATTTTTTTTCACCCCTAACAGATTGATAATACTTTGAAGTGTTAGTCCACTTAAATTCCAGATAAAACAACCATCCCTCAAAAGGTGTACATTCATTTTTCATCCATTCATCTTCCACCGCTTATCCATTTCTGGGTTGCAAGGGGGGTGCTGGATACAATGCCAGACCTACGTGCAATTCAGAGTCACCAGTCAACCTAAACATGATGTCTTCGGACTATTTCAGTTCACATCCATTTGGGCTTGACTGCAATGTACTTTGCTGTTCTGCTGTGCCGGGATAGGCTGGATGCAGGATAAACACCAGAACAGAAACATTTGTTTGTACATGCAATACAAACAAACGTACAATAGGAGGAGGTGTCCTTTCAAGATCAGATATGCAAGGTTTGTAGTCGTGAATACAATGGATTCCCATCATAGATTTCTAAGAAGTGATATTTATATTTTGATATTAATATTACAAAGAGACTCACATGAACAAACGCACCCAGTGTGTTCCTGTTCATGTTTCATTATTGCGCGTAGTATTTATCGGTGGCTTTCTCCCTGCTCATGCTTTCACCTCGTCCTCCCTGATGCATTTTCAAAAAAAAAAAAAAAAGAAAGAAAGAAAAGAAAAAATGTCCACATGGCACCTCACACTCAAAGTCATTTAGTAGCAAGAGGGGACAGTGACAATTTGGTCAAACTCCCTCCCCATCCCATCCTTTCACAAACAAACACACAAACGCTGCCCCAAAACAGCCCTATTGTTACTTCCCTAAACCCCCATAACCATCCGATGCAGACAGTCACCCCCCTTCATTAAATCCCAGCCCTAGGTGAACTACTTCTTGGCTCAGGCAACTGCCGCCTCCTTCAGCTCAGGGAAACGGGGCGGGTAGAGAGAGAAGTGAGGCGGTGGTTTCATTTCTTTCATTTTCTCTGCATATGGAAGGCAGCATATATTGTAAATTTACTAACAAAACCTCATAGGAATAAAAAGGTAGACATTGAAGGCCTGGAATTTTTACTTTGGCTTTGAGCGACAACAAAGGCAAACTGAGCAGTTAACCTTGCTCCGTTTTGAACTGGATAAGTTCATGTGTTTTTGCTTCTCTGTTCTGATCAACGTCGAAGGTGATCAGGCTTTCACACAGATGGCACATCAGTGTTTCGACGCTGCACTGCTATCTTTATGGCCTGATGGCTTTCAAATTATATAACACCCCTGCTAAACTGTTTCCTCAGCAGTGATGCTGTGGATTAGCACACACACAGAGGCGCATGAACACCACTCGCAGGTCACTAAGATGATATCTGAAACTGCCAAGCTGTGACACCATTGTTGTAGTTTCCCACAGTGAGAGGCCAGATTTAGTGGGAGCCTCGGGGTGCTATAACGCTTAACAGACACACACATGCACACTGCTGTGGGACAAACACATACTATATCATCCTCAGTCCAGTTGATGTGATTGTATCCACACAATGCGAGCCACTAATGGCTTCCTTTTTGTGTGAACCCTCTGCAGGAAACTGGTGGTTTTATATTGTTGCACACTAAAATTACATTGAATGATGGAGGAAAGAAATTTAGCATGGAAGAAATACCCCACACAAAACTTTCTAACTCCTAGATTTATGTACTTCTTTCCATAGATTTGAAAAAGTGTAGAATAATAAAAAAAAAAAAACAACATTATTTTATTACGTTATTTTACCATACTTAAAGAAACAGGTGTGAAGATTTTGAATTATGCCCTCCTAAATCTATCCTCTCAACATGACCATTAGTTTTTCAACCTCTGTGTCTCATTAAATATATATGTGTAATTTAACCAAATATTCTGGCTATATTGTTGTTCCCCAATGACAACACAAATTGATTTATTAAGACTGCAAAAAGTCATCCTGTGGAACTTGATTGTTGTTTGGATCGGCACATTGAAAACCGCTTTGTTAATTGAAACCAAACGCTGACAGCAGCCAGAGCTTTGCTTTTGAGGCAAGTTTGAAAAGTGAAAAGTAGACAAAGAGTACATCAATGGAGCAAGTTCAGCAAACAAAAGAAAATACAAACAGAATGAATGTGTAGTTCACAGCAGGTGGTTTGGCATCTTTTTCCTGGAGGCATAAGAAACTGTATAGTTGTGTGTGTTCCTGAGCCTCAGCCGCATTCTTGTCTCTGTGTGTTAGATAACACATCAACACGCATCCTTGCATGTAAAGCTGTGTGTGTGTTTGCTTTATCCTCTCAGGCATTGAATGTGTGTGTCCATGCGTGTGCTTCTGTGTGTGTTGTATGGATTGGGTCAGTGCAACCCGGCATGTTTTCAAACACAAGCTAGCAGTCAGATCGGGGTTCTTACACAGGTCTGTCAGCTGTGGAAATGTGGAGAGCAAAAAAAAAAAAAAAATGATGGTGATGTTTGGTTCTTGTTGGGTTTGTGTAATACACAAAACAGGTTGTGAGCATAAATGTGATATGCTCTTTCGATCAGGGCTTTGGTCATTGTAGTGCGAGCTTCGAGTTATTCTTTATTTTGCTTTTGTGTTTTGAGCAGATGACACTTTTGAATCCAGGTTTTTCAGCTTTGCTTCCGCAAGCTCACAGGTATCAAACCTTGACTTTTTTATTTTTACTTTTTTTTTTCGAAGAATATAGCATCAAAAACACATGGCACACCAAAAGCTTTCTCAGATTCACACTCTTCTGCTCAAGCATATCATACATTTTTGGTTTAAAATGTGTCTCAAACTGAACATAGCTGCTATAAATCTACGCTCCATACTTACAGCAAAATGTAAATTGCAAATTAGTCATTGCCACCTTCAAAGCACACGTGAAGTGAGAATCTGAACCTCAACAGAAAGATGAATCAGGTGACGTATGAAGCCATGTCGTTTCTCTTCCTGGCAGCCATGTTGGAAGTCTTTCACTCATCCCACCATCTGCTGTCAGCAGAAGCTCTAAACTTTGTCTCCGTGTGCTCTGGAAGAACAGCGCCCTCCTCCTGTTTTGTGCCGTAAAGCAGTCCAGCAGGTTTTCACACCAAACCGGAGCAGGTGGCTCACGATGAAATGTAGTGTCGAGACAGTTGGACGTGCTGACAGTCTTTGTAATGTTCTTACTTTGATTGTGCTGTACCAGAATGGATTGGGTAATGACTTCACAATATTAAAAGGATCATAGTTAGTGTGACAGGTAGAAGCAGAGTCGATCTGTCCTCAGTGTAGCAGCTTAAACACTGCAAAAAACACTTCAAAGTGTTCCCATAGCGTTGCATTGAGCAGTGTGTTTGAGAGCAGAGGGGGACTTTAGCACACCAGATGGACTCTGTCACGCTCGGGCTCGAGGCCTATCTGCCGGCCTCAGAATTTCATTAGTAGCTTGGCCCCGGTCGCAAGTTTGAAGAGCATAAGAGGTTCGATCAAAGGATTAGCAGCACATCTGAAGCAACAAATGGTCCACTTTTTTCTTTCTTTTTTTTTCCCTCCTTAATTTTTTTTCTCCCTTTTGCACCCTCCCACCTCTACAAAGTGCTCAAACCTGGCCCAAATAGAAGACGAGGGAAGAGCGTGTGGCAACGCAGAGATGCACCAGGGTTTCCTTCTCTATGAACATAAATGTCCCTATTTAGGTACAAAAATAAATAATAATCCCGATGCTGTGAATATGATCGCAGACAATGGAAAAGGCATTTTTTGGCATGTTGGAAAAATGAAAACAGAAATATAATTTGATTCTGATTTATTCTCTCAAAATGACCATTTGATGATCAAAACTATACAATTATCAAAGTAGCTTTTTGTTAAATTTGGTTGTTTTAGCTCAAAGGTAGTTCCAAATTCCTTTATTCCAAAAATAATTCACGATAAATAGATGTTCTAAGCTAAAAAAAGGTTTAATGGTCAAGTAGCAGAAGCATGGCTTTTATTTGCACTCATTTCAACCCCAAGTGGATGTATTAGGTTAAAAAACAGGCAGCAGAGGTTATTTCACTGGTTGAACAGCATGAGCAGAGACTTGGTTAAGTTTGTAGAGTTGCTTGAATGCACGGTTAGGTAGGAGTGTGTCCGGTGTGTCCACTTTTTTTTTTACCCCCCCTCCTTCTCTATTTGATCAATGAACTCAATTATAGCTGTGTCCTGAGGTTCCTCTCGCCACAGCACTCTCTTTCCCTCTCTCTCTGATGATGCATCACATGAGCCACACCTGACAACTCCCCCACCCCCCTTAAAACGCTCTTCAATAAATAAGAGGGGCATGGTTGGAGTGCCCAGTCCTTCTGTTCTCCGCTATCTCTCTGTCTTCCCACCCCAGCCATTGCACTCTCCCTTCCTAACAGCTCCAGCACCCAGCCTCCGTCTGATTCCTCTCCGCAAGGGTAGCCTCTAATAGATTCCCCCAGCTCCCATGTATTATTAATGCTTACTGCTCTCCAAGGTGGCAGTGACAAATAGGGAGCAAAATTCACTGACTAGCGGTGAATGTACTTTTTAGTCATGCTTGAGCTTCCACTAGTCCATACTGCTGCCAGTTGGATGGTTTCTCTCTTCTCTTCCTGAGCCACCGCTCTTCATCTTTCTTCCTCTCCACTGTTTCACCCTGGCTGAGACGGCCTGCAGAGAAGCTGACCACAGAAGGCAAGTCTTTAGAGGAAATGCACATGGGAGATGTCGAGTCTGTCTCTCCGACTATGCAGATAGACTGTAAAGTATGGAATAGCTTTTTTTTCCCCATGCAGTGGAGATATTGCATCTGGGTCATTTCATTTATGACTGTTTCCACAGAGAAAAAAAATAATTAGATAACTTTTTTTTGCCCCATCTTTTACCTTTCATTCGTATTTGTGAACTCAGGACATAACATTTAGCCTCTAACTTTGGTGTGCCCCTTTCCCACATCTGAAACCAAAACTGCACAACTTGAATCCAGCATAACAAAAGGGAACAGTGACATGGCACTGGAACGGCAAAACCTCTTGGCCCTTTGCAACCAAATTAGCAGTACAATGAGAGTGTATGCTTTCTAATAAGGAGATTCTTACTCGTCGATTAGGGTGCCTTAAACCATGCACTGTCCCAGTAGCTGTTTTCACTGTAGGTGTTATTAGTGTTGTCCTGTCATATTGTGAAAATTTAATTTGGTTAAATTAAACTAACAATGGTTGAAATTGACGCTGCGATGGGTGTATTGTAAATTCATTGCATTTCTATTTGATTATTTATGACTTGCTTTATATAAAAAAAAGGCCCTTTTTGTCATGTTGTCTTTCTGATGGTAAGGTCTCACAGCTACATGGGGATAAAAGGTAGGTAGGCATGTAACAGACTCCTTTTTCTGAGCTCCACAATTCACAAACCACCCTCAAGGGACAGCATCTAGAGTGGTTAACCCAGATTTGTGTGTCTTACCGGGCCCTCACCTCTCCTTGATCCCCCTACCTGGATGTGACAGAAATAGGAGCAGCAAAACAACTCTGTCTTTGCCCTCTGAGAAACAGCTCAGCTCAAAGCAAATCACATGTGTCTAACCCGACAGCTATTTCCCACAGATGCGACAGACCTACCTGGAAGTGATTGCCTTCGTGGCTGTTTGTGTTGTCGCTGAAAGAAAACTCAAAGCATATGTCACCTGGTCAACACCTTTATCCAAAGTGCCTCCCAGTACTGTGGGGGGTATTTCTGTTACCCTGCACTGTGGCAGCAGAGCTCCTGCTTCACCTGGTGAGCTCTGCAGAAAATGGAGCCTTTGAAGGCGGAGAGTCGTTGGAGAAAAAAATCCGATGGTCAAGCTTTTTTTAGGTTGCAATTATGAAATATCATGAGCCTGATTTTCCAAACGGTTGTGGGTTCTTAAACACTGGTTTAAAAGTCTCTTCTAAGAGAAGTGCAGCATCCTACACCCAGCGAAGCCATCCAGAGTCGTTGGTATTGATTACCAGCCTTATCAAACCTCCTACACCCTTACTCATTACTCTTTTCTTCTTCTTGCACATTCAGAGGTGATACGCTGATTAAAGTGTCTGATGCATGTGCTGGAATTGTTGTGGTCCTAAAGGAAGTGGCAGATGTGAATAGCCTGATGAAATAAGTCCTTAAACTGATGGTGGTGTTAGCGCCTTGTTTGAAATCATAAGACCAGCAGAAGCAGCGTTCTGCAGGAACTGAAATATTCTAGTTGAACAGCATACCTTTGTCCGTAGTGTCTCAAAATATGTTGCCAGTGGAAAAAAAAGACCTGTGCGTTTAACGTGAACCTGTTAATATCTGTTTGATCAAGGTTTAACACGAGAGTTCCTCCCCTGACTGCGTCAAGGCATCGTTCACAGGTTGCCACTTTGGTGCAGCTGAAATAAGTAATTACAGTGGTGGGTTAAAGCTCTTCTCAACGGATTGGAGGATGGGGTGGAGGGTTCAGTGCTCTCTTGTCTAAGAGAAGCCCCCCCCCCTCCACCATCCCCTCCTTCCTTTCCTCCTGTCTTCATTCGCTGAGTGCCCTGACGCGAGAACTCGCTCTACAGCTGTTCCCCTGTTGATCAATTAAAAACATGCTTTGGTAAAATAATTAGCTCACATTTGCTCCTACTTAACAGATGTTTCTGTGAATTCTGCCTGTAAGAAAGTACAGAGGTGGAGGAAAGGGTGTATGTCTTTGTGTGTGTGTGTGTGTGTGTGTGTGTGTGTGTGTGTGTGTGTGTGTGTGTGCGTAGCATTGGAGTAGCAGGAGGAGGAGACAAGAGAACAAGGTTCTGCTTGCATTTCAAAGTTGTCTACATCTTTTAATGCAATTATGAGAGGTGGGCCCTTTGCTGAAATTATTTGAATGCTAATTGAACGTTGATCATCATAGTAAGCATCGTTTACATAATTACCCTGTAATTAGCATCACATTACGGCAATATTATTGGCATTAAACAATTAATTAAACCCAAATATGGATTGTGGCCCTGCATTGTTTGTGTATTTGTTTTATGTGTCTGCCTTCGTGATCATATTTTTTTGTTTTGAACCAAACCAAATCCAATGCCCCTGTGCTTCGATTGCTGTTTCCCAAACAAGTATTTTCACTTGGTTACTTTTGGCTGCCTTTGAAGGCTCCTGGAGTTGGAATATTGATTTGGATCCCACTTAGAAAACAAACAGAAACAGTGTGTGTGTGTGTGTGTTTGTCAGAGAATGAGGGAACTCATAATT